>NC_041388.1:365352277-365389135 GCF_002162155.2 Triticum dicoccoides
ACCGCGACGACGCGGGGTGGGGCGCGGCGACGGAGTCGGGGCGGCGCGGGGTGGCGACAGCGTTTGGGCGGCGCGGGACGGCGTCGGAGGCAGGGGCGACGACGGCGACGGCGAGGCGCAGAGGGGCAGCCTGGCGGCGTCAGGCGGGGAAGACGAACTGAATGGAAATTTTCACAAGTGCAAGTTATATAGCAAAGGCATTGGTCACGGTTCGTGGCACAAACCGTGACCAATGCCCCCCTTTAGTCCCGGTTGGTGCCACCAACCGGGACCAAAGGCCTATTTTCAGCAACCCAAAGGGCGGGAAGCGGCGGCCTTTGGTCCTGGTTGGTGGAACCAACCGGGACTAAAGGGGGGAATTGGTCATGGTTCGTGTCACCAACCATGACCAATGCCCCCCCTTTAGTCCCGGTTGGTGCCACCAACCGGGACCAAAGGCCTTGTGCGGCTGCTGCGTCGAAAGTTTAGTCCCACCTCGCTAGTTGAGAGGGGTGCGCAGTGGTTTATAAGCCCCACTGCCCCACCCCTCTCGAGCTCCTCTCCATTATAGGCTTACGGGCCTAATTGTCACTGCTATGCCTGTGGGCCTACTGGGCCTTCTGCGGGCCTGAATACTGGCCCTTCGATGGGTTTCTAGTCGTATTCAGGCCGTGGGGGCCTAGTAGGTGGCATTTTTTGTTTTTTTGTTGCTTTATTTATTTTCTTTTGTTTTTTGCTTTATTCTTTAATTCTTTATGATTTTAGTTTTAGAAAAATTATAAACTTTTTGTTAATGCCATTAGTTTTCAAATTTGAAAACACTTTTTTTGTTTTTTGTTTTCTTTGTTGCTTTATTTATTTTATTTTGTTTCTACTTACAACAAAATACTTATTGTTGCTATTTTTTTCCAGTTTTTTTTGTTTTCTGCATTATTTATTTTCTTTTGTTTTTTGCTTTATTTTTTATTCTTTTTGCTTTTACTTTTAGAAAAATTACAAACTTTCTTTGTTGCTTTATTTAATTTATTTTGTGATTAACTTTACTATAAAAATAGTTTTTTTCCTGTTTTTTTAATTTGTTTTTTGCATTATTTATTTTCTTTTGTTTTTTGCTTTAATTTTTAATTCTGTTTGCTTTTAGGTTAGCAAAATTACAAACTTTCTGTTAGTGCCATTAGTTTTAGAAAAATTATAAATTTCTGTTAGTGCCATTAGTTTTCAAATTTGAATAGTCAAAATTTGAATTCTTTGAAAATTGTTTGAATCACAAGTTTGTGATTAACTTACTAAAAAAATGAGAATAGATGCGCTTATAGAGAAAATTCAACCTAAATTCCTAGTAAATTTCTATGAATTTCAGAGAAATTCACTATGAATTTAGGTTAAACTTTTTTCTATTAGGGCATCTATTTTCACTTTGAGAGGAGCTCAACAAGGCAGAGAGGGAAGGGCTTATAAACTGGTGTGAGCCCCCTTCGGTTGGCGAGGTGGGACTAAACTCTGCCCGCAACGAGGACCAACCCTTTAGTCCCGGTTTGTGGCACAAACCGAGACTAATGGTCATGGGCCAGGGGCGAGGAGCAAAATTATAAACTTCCTATTAGTGCCATTAGTTTTAGAAAGTTGAAAGTTGAAAGTTGGCATGGGCCAGGGACTAATGGTCATGGTATTACGAGGGCCGAACCATAAGACATGAAAGCATTTCAAATGAACTCTGAAAAAGTTGAAAGTTGGCATGGTATCATAATTTCACCCACATAGCATGTGCATGTACAAAACGGACAATGGTAGCATGTTCGTGTGTTACAAAGTTGGCATGGTATCATCATAATAGTTGCCGGAGAAAGTTTTCACTTTTTCTTCGCTTGTGTCATTTGCTTATTGCGCCGTAACCATGGATAATCTTCATTGTTTATCAGGATGCTTGGGTCAGCCTTGACATTGAAGGGAGGAATTTCATGAAACTTTTCATAATCTTCAGACATGTCTGTCTTGCCGTCCACTCCCAGGATGTCCCTTTTTCCTGAAAGAACTATGTGGCGCTTTGGCTCATCGTATGATGTATTCGCTTCCTTATCTTTTCTTTTTCTCGGTTTGGTAGACATGTCCTTCACATAGATAACCTGTGCCACATCATTGGCTAGGATGAACGGTTCGTCAGTGCACCCAAGATTTTTTAGATCCACTGTGGTCATTCTGTGCTGTGGGTCTACCTGTACCCCGCCGCCTGACAGATTGACCCATTTGCACTTAAACAAAGGGACCTTAAAATCAGGTTCGTAGTCAAGTTCCCATATGTCCACTATGTAACCATAATATGTGTCCTTTCCGCTCTCGGTTGCTGCATCAAAGCGGACACCGCTGTTTTCGTTGGTGCTCTTTTGATCTTGGGCGATCGTGTAAAATTTATTCCCATTTATCTCGTATCCTTTGTAAGTCAATACAGTCAAAGATGGTCCCCTGGACAACAAGTACAACTCATCACAAACAGTGTTGTCACCTCTGAGATGTGTTTCCAACCAACTGCTGAAAGTCCTGATGTGTTCACATGTAATCCAGTCGTCACACTGCTCCGGGTGTTTGGAGTGCAGACTGTTCTTTTGTTCATCAACATACGGGGTCACCAAGGTAGAGTTCTGTAGAACTGTGTAGTGTCCTTGAGACCAAGAATATCCGTCCCTGTATATTATTGAGTCTCTTCCAAGAGTGCCTTTTCCAGTCAGTCTCCCCTCGTACCGCGATTTAGGGAGACCTATCTTCTTAAGGCCAGGAATGAAGTCAACACAAAACCCGATAACATCCTCTATTTGATGGCCCATGGAGATGCTTCCTTCTGGCCTAGCGTGGTTACGGACATATTTCTTTAGGACTCCCATGAACCTCTCAAAGGGGAACATATTGTGTAGAAATACGGGCCCCAGGATGACAATCTCGTCGACTAGATGAACTAGGACATGCATCATGATATTGAAGAAGGATGGTGGGAACACCAGCTCGAAACTGACAAGACATTGCGCCACATCACTCCTTAGCCTTGGTACGATTTCTGGATCGATCACCTTCTGAGAGATTGCATTGAGGAATGCACATAGCTTCACAATGGCTAATCGGACGTTTTCCGGTAGAAGCCCCCTCAATGCAACCGGAAGTAGTTGTCTCATAATCACGTGGCAGTCATGAGACTTTAGGTTCTGAAACTTTTTCTCTGGCATATTTATTATTCCCTTTATATTCGACGAGAATCCGGTCATGACCTTCATACTGAGCAGGCATTCAAAGAAGATTTCTTTCTCTTCTTTCGTAAGAGCGTAGCTGGCAGGACCTTTATACTGCTTCGGAGGCATGCCGTCTTTTTCGTGCAAACGTTGCAGGTCCTCCCATGCCTCAGGTGTATCTTTTGTCTTCCCATACACGCCCAAGAAGCCTAGCAGGTTCACGCAAAGGTTCTTCGTCACGTGCATCACGTTGATTGAAGAGCGTACCTCTAGGTCTTTCCAGTAGGGTAGGTCCCAAAATATAGATTTCTTCTTCCACATGGGTGTGTGTCCCTCAGCGTCATTCGGAACAGCTAGTCCACTGGGACCCTTTCCAAAGATTACGTAGTGTAAATCATTGACCATAGCAAGTACGTGATCACCGGCACGCATGGCGGGCTTCTTCCGGTGATCTGCCTCACCTTTGAAATGCGTGCCTTTCTTTCGACATTGATGGTTGGTCGGAAGAAATCGACGATGGCCCAGGTACACATTCTTCCTGCATTTGTCCAGGTATATACTTTCAGTGTCATCTAAACAGTGCGTGCATGCGTGGTATCCTTTGTTTGTCTGTCCTGAAAGGTTACTGAGAGCGGGCCAATCGTTGATGGTCACGAACAGCAACGCCTTAAGGTTAAACTCCTCCTGTCTGTGCTCATCCCACGTACATACACTGTTTCCATTCCACAGCTGTAAAAGTTCTTCAACTAATGGCCTTAGGTACACATCAATTTCGTTGCCGGGTTGCTTAGGGCCTTCGATGAGAACTGGCATCATAATGAACTTCCGCTTCATGCACATCCAAGGAGGAAGGTTATACATACATAGAGTCATGGGCCAGGTGCTGTGATTGCTGCTCTGCTCCCCGAAAGGATTAATGCCATCCGCGCTTAAAGCAAACCATACATTCCTTGGGTCCTTTGCAAACTCATCCGAGTACTTTCTCTCGATTTTTCTCCACTGCGACCCGTCAGCGGGTGCTCTCAACTTCCCATCTTTCTTTCGGTTCTCACTGTGCCATCGCATCAACTTGGCATGCTCTTCGTTTCTGAACAGACGTTTCAACCGAGGTATTATAGGAGCATACCACATCACCTTCGCAGGAACCCTCTTCCTGGGGGGCTCGCCGTCATCATCACCAGGGTCATCTCGTCTGATCTTATACCGCAATGCACCGCATACCGGGCATGCGTTCAGATCCTTGTATGCACCGCGGTAGAGGATGCAGTCATTAGGGCATGCATGTATCTTCTCCACCTCCAATCCTAGAGGGCATACGACTTTCTTTGTTCCGTATGTACTGTCGGGCAATTCGTTATCCTTTGGAAGCTTCTTCTTCAATATTTTCAGTAGCTTCTCAAATCCTTTGTCAGCCACAGCATTCTCTGCCTTCCACTGCAGCTATTCCAGTACGGTACCGAGCTTTGTGTTGCCATCTTCGCAATTGAGGTATAACCCTTTTTTGTGATCCTCTAACATGCGATCGAACTTCAGCTTCTCCTTTTGACTTTTGCATTGCGTCCTTGCATCGACAATGACCCGGCGAAGATCATCATCATCGGGCACATCGTTTGGTTCCTCTTGATCTTCAGCAGCTTCACCCGTTGCAGCATCATTGGGCACATCGTCTGGTTCCTCTTGATCTTCACCAGCTCCCCCCGTTGTAGCATCACCATATTCAAGGGGCACATAGTTGTCATCGTCCTCTTCTTCTTCGCCGTCTTCCATCATAACCCCTATTTCTCCGTGCCTCGTCCAAACATTATAGTGTGGCATGAAACCCTTGTAAAGCATGTGGGAGTGAAGGATTTTCTGGTTAGAGTAAGACCTCGTATTCCCATATTTAGTGCATGGACAACACATAAAACCATTCTGCTTGTTTGCCTCAGCCGCATCAAGAAACTCATGCACGCCCTTAATGTACTCGCAGGTGTGTCTTTCACCGTACATCCATTGCCGGTTCATCTGCGTGCATTATATATAATTAAGTGTCCAAATTAATAGAAATTCATCATCACATTAAAACCAAAGTGCATACATAGTTCTCATCTAACAACATATAGCTCTCCAGAGCATCTAATTAATTAAACCATACATTGAAACTATGTAAAACATTTCAATGCGAAAACAAATGCGATCATAATCGCAACCAAGGGAACAATTGATCCAACGGCATAATGATACCAAGCCTCGGTATGAATGGCATATTTTCTAATCTTTCTAATCTTCAAGCGCATTGCATCCATCTTGATCTTGTGATCATCGACGACATCCGCAACATGCAACTCCAATATCATCTTCTCCTCCTCAATTTTTTTTTTATTTTTCCTTCAACAAATTGTTTTCTTCTTCAACTAAATGTAACCTCTCGACAATAGGGTCGGTTTCCATTTCCGATTCACATACATCCTACATAAATAAAATCTATGTCACGTTGGTCGGCATAATTTTCATAAACAATAAATGAACCAATAGTTATAAAGATAATATATATACCACATCCAAATCATAGACAGGACGAGGGCCGACGGGGGTGGATACCAAAACCATCGCACTATATAAGATGCAATAATAAAAGTAAGAAAATAATACAAGTATCTATGTAAACATACAAGTAAGAATATTTTTCCTTTCAGAAAGAAGATAAGAACAAGAGGCTCACCACGGTGGTGCCGGCGATGAGCTCGGCGCGGGTGATCGAGGGCGGTGAAGACGGGGACGGGGCATGACGGACCGCTAAACCTAGACAAATATTATGGAAAATGGAGCTTGGAGGTCGAGCTTGGAGAGGAGAAAGCTTAAGTAGTGTGGCTCGGGCATTCCATCGAACACCTTGTGTGCATAGGAGGTGAGCTAGAGCACCACCAAGCCCTCTCCCCCTCGGCCAAAGAAAAACAGAGCACTAGGGTGCTCTACTCGCGAGCGAGGGGTATATATAGGCACCTCATTGGTCCCGGTTGGTGACATGAGCCGGGACTAAAGGGGAGCCTTTGGTCCCGGTTCAAGCCACCAACCGGTACCAATGGTGGTGGGCCAGGAGCGAGGCCCATTGGTCCCGGCCTGGACCAAAGCCCTGTTTTCTACTAGTGATATGATGCATAGTCAAAAAGATATGCTATTTTCAGAATGCCCACACAATGTTGAGTGTGCGACAAACTGAGAAAACGAGGGACGACGTTTTGGCAAGTGTAGGATGTGGTGTGCGTAGATGAAAATTGGGACCCACATGTCAATAAAGGCAGAGGCAAAAAATTTGGAGATATTTTCTCTGCACAGGTGCAATCGAACCCAGGCAGAATAGCTGGCGGGTAGTGTCACTCGGCCACTTGGCTAGTTCAGTTGTTTCGTTACTAATAAGGCACTTCCTCAGGTGGTCGGATCTCCTCCTGCGCCTTTGTGCGCTCGCCGCGACGCCGTTGTCTGCCATTGTGAACATGCTGAACAAGTGAGAGAAATCTGGAGAGGACTGGACGTGGAGAGGCGGACAGTCGGGACCCACCAGGTCTATGGCCGTAAGCAAGCAAGTGCCTCATCGAAAAAATACTTCCTCCTATTTCTATACTGATGTTGGGGCCCACGGGTTTGTCAACATAGTTACATTTTTTTAGGTGCTTCAACGTAGTTACTATAGGAAATAAATTCACAACGAAGCCAGGGAGTTGGCAGGTATCATTTATTATTACTGGGGCAGCAAGTGTCAGTTGGGTTTTGGGCTGCCCCGTCTAGGCTTTCTTTTTTAACATGTGCAGCCCACGACCTCGGATGGGAGGTCCATAGGCCTGTTTGTATTTTCTTGAGGGTCGTCATGTATCGACCGGCCTATGGACCTCCCATCCGAGGTTTTATTTTTCCTGAAACATCGAGAGCCCAATTTATGTTTTTTTTGAAGAAAACGCAGAGGTCTGTTCTATTTTTCTATATAGGAATAGGAACGCCTGGTCCAACTTATGTTTACCTTCTAACTATATTATATAAATTTAAATTATTTTATATGTTATTATATATTATTGTTATTGTCATCATATATTTAACAGATACTTACATATGTAAGAAAACAATATCCCAAATCTTGTTAACTTATAAAAATAATTTCTTAACAATAAATCCTGGATTTTTTTTGGCAACGAAAATCCTGGTGATTGTGTACAAAAGCTTGGTAAGATTTAAGGACCAATGTAATAATAAATCACTTATTATTTAAATATATATATAATAAAATGCTCGGCCCCTATTTATTTTTTGATAACATTGCTGCACCCACCTCAACATTATAATTAGAATCAGCCCAGCAAAATCGTGTATTTCCAGAAAGTGCAAATGGCCTGTAATTTTTTAGGAAAAACATAAATGGGCCGCATGGACACTACATTATTTGTTCACCCAGCCCAGCTAATGGACTGTAATTCAAAAAAAAAGATCAAATGGACTGTAAATTCTACCCCACAAAAAAGACTGTAAATTCTGAAAAAATGGGTTGAATACGTGCCACATTTTTGGAGGCTGAAAAAAAGATCAAATGAACGATTCTAGCTCCAGTGACCGTACGATGTCCATCCAACTGCTGTAGTGCTTCTTCAACCTCTGGTCTTGTTACTCCAGCCACCCAAAGCAGCGCCGATCGTGCCGCATGCTCCTGCCTCCCGTGGTCGGCTGTGCTGTCGCGGAGGCCTCACCGCCCCCTACTATTCCCACCGCTGGCCAGGCCCTGCGGCAACGGCAGCCTCACACCGCAGCTGAACCAGTGAACCCTCGTACTCCTCTCCGTGCGGGCTTCCACTGCCGCGTCTTCCCTGGCTCCGCATCGTCCCCTTCCTAGGCCTCACCCTCGTCCACCGCCCTGGTGCTCTCGGTGCGGTGTGGTCAACGTGGTCAAGGAATGGCTTCCATCGGACGTGGACTGTACGTGGAGAGGCTGACAGTTGGGTCCATGGCCGCAGCAAGGAAGTGCCTCCTTATTACGCACAAAATAATTATTCCTCCACCTGACAGTGGGGACCCACCGGATGGGCCACCGTATTTTGCGAAAAAACGTTTCCCCTTGACTGCAGGGACCCACCAACTACATCTTCACACGCAAGGAAGTGCATCCGGGAAAAAAACGATTTGCCCCCCTGACTGCTGGGACCCACCAGCTACATCTTCGCACGCAAGGAAGTGCTTGACAGTCAGGACCCACCTGGTCGAAGCGTATGTACCGTTGTCATTCTGGTCGCAAACGTGTATGTACATACTGGTCGATGTAGAGGCACACACATGTCGTAGTAGAGGCGCGCACGTAGCATGTACACATACGTACAACGGCCACTGTGCAATAAAGAAAATACGGCCACGTACGTACATACGGGCAAGGTCTCGAATGCCTACTCGCGCATACGTATGGCCAGGGCTCGGGTACATGGCTGGGTCGGAACGGAGAAACCGCGTCGTCATCGTGTTCATGGGGTGCCAACCGCCTGGGTCGGAACGAAATGCATCGTCGTGTTCATCGGGAGGGCTTGGACGGAACAGCCGATGGAAACAAGGCATGGCGTACCGCAGAACAGAGGAAACGGCCTTGTGTTCGACCAGCCACAGTCAAAACGGGGTCCTGTTCATCGGGCGGGGTCTGGCGTACCGCAAATCAGAGGAAACAAACCTCCTACGGTCAAAACGGGGGTCCTGTTGATCGGGATGGTGTGGTGTATTGCAAAACGGAGGAAACGGACTTGTGTTGGAGCACTACGGTCGAAACGGAGGTCCTGTTCATCGGGAGGGGTGTGGCGTACCGCAAAATGGCACTCCACGAGATACTGTTCATCTCCATCGTCAAGCCCCTCCAGCCTCCATGGGCTACTGTTCATCCACCGTCGACCTCCTCCAGCCTCCACCTGCGACTGTTCATCCACGGGCTCATGTTCATCTAGCCTCCACCGCGCGCTACTACACCGGCTACTGTTCAACCAGCCCTCTCCACGGGCTCTTGTTCAACCACCCCTCCACGGGCTACTGTTCATCTTGCCCTCCACCGTCTACTGTTCATCCTGCCCTCCACTGGGTGGTCCTGTTCATCCTGCCCTCCACGGGGTCCTGTTCATCTAGCCCCAACCGTCTTGATCGATCGGGGTCTTGTTTATCCAGAGACAACACCACGGGGTCCTGTTCATCCACCCCACCGGGAACTGTTCATCCAAACCCCCCAGCAACACTCAGTATTCATCCAGAGGCAACACCACGGGGTCCTGTTCATCCACCCCATCGGGAACTGTTCATCCAAACCCCCCAGCAACACTCATTGTTCATCCAGAGGCAGCATCGGTTGGCTTCAGTTAGCAGCAGTAGCGAAGGAATCACTCGATTGGGTTCAGTTAACACCCATCAATCGATCGCTCGGGTTCAGTAACGCGTAGCCTGCAACGCAATCGCTCGGGTTCAGTTAGAGCCCAACGCCCCGCTCGGGTTCAGTTAGAGCCCAATGCCTCGCACCCACGCGCGTGCGTGTACAAGAGAAACGCGCATCGCTCGGCCCCGACCACCCACCGTAACCGGGAACACCTCGATATTTTCCTCGCCCTCGCTTTTACCACGGTTTTTTACATCATGGACGGCCCAAAGAATGTCATGCAGCTGCATCTCCGGCCCGCCCAGGACGAAAAGTCCATTTGCTGTCATGATTTTTTGTCATAGAAGTAGGAGCCCACCACATTTATGATGATACCGGGTTTTGTCACAATTATCGTCATAGAAGTGTCATAAGTATGACAGAAAAAAAAATTGTTCTGCCCAAAATGTCACGGATGTGTCTTTTTTTTGTAGTGTCAGGAGACCATGCGAAGATGTCCCGATTCTCACGGAGGAAATCGATGAGCTCTCTTTCCTATTTGCTACCGAGGTTGGTCCCCACGATAGTGTACCTCTCTGGGTGGTCGGGGTCCAAGGGAATCTTCTTTGTTTCTTTGGCCGGCTGGAGAGAACCTGACACTTCCGACTCCTTGGGGTCCGGTGACAGGTCCGGCTGCTTGCTGGCCATGGCCACAACCCAGTCAAGGAGCTTCTTCTTGGCAGCAATCATGAGGGACTCGGCCAGCCGGCTGCTAGCAGTAGCACATGCGGACGACTTCTTGTAGTCGCCGGCTATGGTGATGATGCCCTTGGTTCCCCACATCTTCATCTTGAGGTAGGCATAGTGCGGCACCGCCATGAATTTGGCTAGAGCCGTCCGCCCTAGGAGCGTGTGGTAAGGGCTCTCTAGTTCAACCACCTCAAACCAGACTAGCTCTCGGTGGAAGTGATCTTTGTCCCCGAAGATGATCTATCTTGATCTTGCCGATTGATGAGCAGGAAAGGCCAGGTACAATGACATGGAAAACAATCCGACTGGGCTGGAGTTGTCTTTCTTTGATATGCAGATTCTCCATGGTCTCACGGTAGAGGATGTTGATGCTGCTACCACCATCTATCAAGACTTTGGAGAAGCGAGCAGCTTGCCTATCTGTTGAAAAGGTGGCATCCAACACCAAGGCATAGGAACCCGGAGAGGGCATCACCTCCGGGTGGTCTGCTCGGCTCCAGCTGATGGGCTTCTCGGACCAGTGCATGAACTATGGGGCTTCTGAAGTGACGGCATTCACCTCATGTTGCTGTTGACGCCGGCTATGCCTGTCGTCAGTGTAACACCCACGATGCGGCTATATCTCCCATGTGTCGGGGCACGACTTAGAGGCATAGCCGCATGGTAGGCTTGTCGCAAGAGGGCTATATCTCCCACGTGTCGGGGCACGACTTAGAGGCATAGCCGCATGGTTGGCTTGTCGCAAGAGGGGTAATCTTCACACATCCCATGTACTGAATAAGAAAGGGATAAAGAGTTGGCTTACAATTGCCACTTTAGACAAATACAAGAAAAACGTACATCATCCAGATTACAATCAAGGTCCGACTACGGAACCAAAGTGAAAGAAGAAAACCCCAAATGCTAGATCCCCGATCGTCCCAACTGGGCTCCACTACTGATCAACAGGAAACGAAACAACACAACGAACAAGATCTTCATCGAGCTCCCACTTGAGCTGGGTTGCCTCACCTACACTGGCATCATCGGCACCTGCAACTGTTTGGAAGTATCTGTGAGCCACGAGGACTCAGCAATCTCACACCCGCGAGATCAAGACTATTTAAGCTTATGGGTAGGGAAAAGTAGTAAGGTGGAGCTGCAGCAAGCACTAAGCATATATGGTGCCTAACATACGCAAATAAGAGCGAGAAGAGAAGCAACACAATGGTCGTGAACTAGAAATGATCAAGAAGTGATCCTGAAACTACTTACATTCAAGTATAACACAAGAACCGTGTTCACTTCCCGGACTCCGCCGAGAAGAGACCATCACGGCTACACACACGGTTGATGCATTTTAATTAAGTTATGTGTCAAGTTCTCTACAACGGGATATTAACAAATTCCTATCTGCCCATAACCGCGGGCACGTCTTTCGAAAGTTCAAAACCCTGCAGGGGTGTCCCAACTTAGCCCATCACAAGCTCTCACGGTCAACAAATGATATTCCTTCTCCCAGGAAGACCCGATCAGACTCGGAGTCCCGGTTACAAGACATTTAGACAATGGTAAAACAAGACCAGCAAGACCGCCCGATGCACCGACATCCCGATAGGAGTTACACATATCTCGTTCTCAGGGCAACACCGAATAAGCTAAGCGTACAGGTACCAACATAACCCAAGTTGCCAAGGGACGGTCCCGCACGGTGCTCTGGTTCAGACCAACACTTAGACAAGCACTCGCCCGGGGGGGGTTAAAATAAGATGACCCTCGGGAGTGCGACTCCCAAGGGAAAAGTAGGTGGTGTTGAGGCAAATGGTAAAACCAAGGTTGGGCCTTGCTGGAGGAGTTTTATTCAAAGCGAACTGTTAAGGGGTCCCCATAACACCCAACCGTGTAAGGAACGCAAAATCAAGGAACATAACACCGGTACGACAGAAACTAGGGCGGCAAGAGTGGAACAAAACACCAGGGCCGAGCCTTCCACCCTTTACCAAGTATATAGATGCATTAATTAAATAAGAGATATTGTGATATCCCAACATATCCATGTTCCAACATGGAACAAACTTCATCTTCACCTACAACTAGCAACGCTATAAGAGGGGCTGAGCAAAAGCGGTAACATAGCCAAACAACGGTTTGCTAGGAAAGGTGGGTTAGAGGCTTGACATGGAAATATGGGAGGCATGATACAGAAAGTGGTAGGTATCGTGGCATAGCAATAGAGCGAACAACTAGCAAGCAAAGATAGAAGTGATTTCGAGGGTATGGTCATCTTGCCTGAGATCCCGCAAGGAAGAAGAACGAGTCCATGAAGAAGGCAAACAGACGTAGTCGAACGGATCCTCACAAACGCGACGTTATCGGAACCAACCCGAAGAAGCAACACCGGAAAGAAGCAAACCACATAGTAAACAACCATCACATAAGCATGGCATGATGCACAACCAAGTATGATGCATGTCCGGTTTAATGAGGCATGGCATGGAAAAGTGCACAAACAATACTACAAATTAAGTGGAGCTCAATATGCAACGAGTTGCATATTGACAGAACACCACATTCGAGTTATTTAGTTCGATCTCGTTTATGTACCCAACAATATTAAATATTTATTAACATGGCAAGAGGTGAAGCATAATTAAACTAACTATCTAGTCAAGTTTAAATGAGGCCGAAAATAAACAAACAACAATTCCGGAAATCCTCATATGCATATTTATGAATTTGGTACTGTTCTGCCCTAAACCATATTTTAGGGTTGTTAAACATGCAAGAAGAGTGCACCATGTTAAACTACGCATTTTTCTACCCCATTTACATATAAAGTTTGTTAGGTTTGGAGCTACGGTTATATAGTTATGAAATAAAGCATTTTAACATGGCATAGAGGCAAATTAAAGCACACAGCAATTTAAACATTACAAACATGGATAAAAGTGGCATATTATGAAACTACACAAAATTCTAAGAATTTTACATATATTAAGTTTGTTTAATTCCGGTGCATGGTTGTGGATTTAGGATATGCATGAAGTGCAAGGGCCTTTCTATAAAACTGTTGTCTCAGGATTAAATGCTAAAACGTAAAACTGAAAAAAAAAACACATGCGGGATGAAACTGCTGGGTGCTGGGCTTTGGGTGGCTCACCATGGGCTTGGCCCAAGCGAAGAAGCAGGCAGGCGGGGAAGCTGGACTTGGCGCGGTGCTGGGCCTCGTGCGGCACAGGGGGACGGTTGGGCCGGCTCGCGCAGGGTGGAAAGTGGGACGAAGCGAGGCGACTAGTCAACGGGGTCGAGGCAAGGGATCGAGCAGGTCCAGGCGCGGGGGAATTTGGTGCCTGTCAACGCAGGGGAACAGCAGCGCTCACTCAAACCAGACAACGCAGATGCGAGGCTCTCGCTAGGAAGAAAACAGGACGGCGGCAGCTGGGCGGAGCTGTGGGCGAGGAACTGTAGCGCGGCGGTGGGATCCAGCCAGGAAGGGTCTGCAGGCAGCGGATCCGCGCGGGACTGGAGGCGGCGCGATGAACTGAGGAGGCTACGGCCTCGCCTCCAGCGGGCGGTGAGGACGACGCAAAGGTGACCTGAGGTCGCAGGTGAACAGGGCGGCACGGCTCAAATCGAGATATAGACGGGGTCGGGCAGAGGAGGCGCCCACGGTGTTGGACTTGGCAAGCAGGGGAGTTCCTGAATGAACGGGATGCGGGGGTGTACACGGGAGGACGGACGCAAGCTCGGGCTGCAGCCATCCACGGCGCTGTCGTGGGGCTCCTGCTGGTGGTGAGGAGCTCCGACGACGAAATTGTAGAAGACGGCCTAGTAGCATTGGTCCCGAGGCAAGGGGCATCTCCTCGAGGAGGAAAGAAGAAGCAAGACGTGGGGGTGGTCCAGGAGGTCGCCATCAAGGCGGCTGGCTACGCGAGAAGACGAGGTGGAGGCGAGGGAGCTCAACGAGGTCGAGGTCCAGAGCAGGACGCCGGGGTGGCTCGGCGTGGTGCAGCTCGCGCACGAGGAGAAGCAGAGAAGGCCCGACGAGATGGCCGTGGAGGTCGAAGCAGGGGCGAGGTCCAGCTCGGGGAGGCGCGAAGCAGAGGAGGCTCGAGGCGGCGGCGCTCGCGGGCGAGGGCGCGGAGGAAGGCAGGCTTAGATTGGCTGCGAGGGGATCCATGGAATGAGCTGGGTTGGTTGGGTGGAGCAAACGAGAAGGATTTTGGATCGGGGATGAATGAGGGGATCCCGAGGAAGAAAGGTAGGTGGGGGCGACGGGTGGATGGGACAAGATCCCTAGAAATTAGGGTTGCTGGTATAAATAGTGAGTGGGTTGGGTTAGGGGCTAAGCCAGTCCCTCCGATTTAGATTGGACGCTCGAGATAAAAAGGCTAGGGAGACCAAAAAGAAAAATGGAGATGTTTTGTAGATGTTAGGTGATTATCCGGACCCATCGGTGACGACTGTCCGGGTCGGGTTCAGGAAAGTTTTCGGACGCGCGAGGGGGTTCTCAGAACTGAGTGGAGAGGAGGTCTGACAAAAGGCCATGGAGGCAAGGGGGGTTTGATGGGCTCAGAAAAAGAGAGAAAAGAAGGAGAGGCCTGGCAACTGTTTCCGGAGACCGAAAACGTCCGACGTTAGACCGGCTATACTGCCGCTATAGTTATCCGTTGGGGCATCAAACGAACTCCAAATGCGTTGAAACTTGGCAGGCGGCCTACTGACAACAAAACAACACCGCAAGCGAACTTTCATCCCATTCCGAGCATTTTCCGGCCATTTATAAAAATACTATTTCGGACGTGCCACGGGCGCGTGCGAGTGTGTCTGGGCTCAGAACGGACAACAGAAGGAACTGAGAGACCCGGACGGATGCAAGTTTTGAAAACATGATGATGCAACGCACATGATGACATGACAAGATGCAACACGCGAGCAAATGACATGGAAATGACGGCGAACAACTGGGAGACACCTGGCGCAACGGTCTCAAGGCGTCACAGTCAGCCACGCTGGTGAGGATGATGTAGCCTCCGTGTTCTTCAAGGTACTCATCTTGGACGGCGGCAACAGGGCGGGCCGGCTGCTGCTGAAGAGGCGGTGCCAGCTGGCCGGTAGGCGGAGGAGGTAACAGTCCTTTTCCCTTGGCGATTTGGGTGAGCCAGTGGCACTTCCGGGTGGTGTGGTTGGATGGCTTCACACCATTGTGGAACTTGTAGGGAGCATCGAGGGTTTTCTCATAGGAGAAGGCTGGCAGCCAAGCACGCTTGCCGCCCTTCTGACGCTTGGGGCCGGGCTGACCCTCTGGTTGTTGTTCTTCAACTGTTGCCACTTGCCGGCTGGTGGAAGCCGGCTGCTGGGCCTTGCGCTTGTTGTCATTCTGCTACTGGCACCAACTGTTATCACCAGCCGGCGTCTGGGAGCCGAAGGAAGCACTTTCCCAGACGCGTCCACTCGGAGCTCCGACTTCATGGAGGAGTCGGCAGTGGCGTACTTGTCTTCTATGATCAACAGTTCGTCGAGTGTAGCCGGCTCGTCACAGAGGAGTCGATGTTTGAGTAGGGTGCTCTCTCGGCACCCGACAGTGAAGTATTCTATGGCTTGTACCTCATGCACCCCGTCGCAGGAGTTGCGTAGTTCAGTCCACCACGTCAAGTAGTCGCAGGTGGATTCTGCGGGGCCTTGGACGCACAGGGAGAGCTAGCGAGGCTTGGGAGGCCGCTTGTAGGTGCTGGTGAAGTTGCGGATGAAGACTTCGGTGAAGTCCACCCATCTGCTGACGCTGTAGGGCTTGAGACTATTCAACCATGTCCGGGCTGTGCCCTGGAGCATGAGGGGAACATACATCACGGCAACGCGCTTGTTGCCGTTTGCTATGCTAACGGTGGTGGAGTAGTCGGCCAGCCAATCTTCCGGCTTCACAGAGCCGTTGTACTTGGGAGTGTCTCCAGGGAGCGAGAACCCTTTGGGGAAGGGATCGTCGCGAATGCGGGGGCCGAAACAAGGCAGGCCGATTGCATCTTCCTCTTCAGGCACCAGGGATCGAGCCAGGCAGTCGATTCGGTGGCGGGCGTCGTTTTCTCAGATTCCCTCACGACGGCCTAGCCAGTCGCCGAGAGTTGGGTGATCAACAGCCGACAGAGGAGGCGTTCGATCGCCTTGTTGCTCGACTGCTCGAGGGCGGCCATCTTGGTCGCGCTCGATGGTGATGCGTGTCCGGCCGTGGATAGCAGCCGGCTCTGGGTCTCTTCAGTCGCAGGCGCTGCCTGTCGGCGTCTGGGATGTCGTGCCATGTTCTCGGCGAGGGGGGAGGTTCTCGGCATGCAGGCCAGGTTCCACCACACGGCGGCCAGCTTCTTGCTATGTGGCAGCCGCGTCGAGGAACTGTTGGACGCGCTCCGTCATGCAGCGTCACTCGTCACCCTCCAGGTGATCCAGTTCATCTGCCGTCGCCTGGGCGGCGCACAGGTTCTCCAAGGGCGTGGCGTAAACAGGGCGGTCAACCTCTAATGACCCACAAGTGTAGGGGATCTATCATAGCCTTTTCAATAACTAAGAGTGTCGAACCCAACGAGGAGCAGAAGGAAATGATAAGCGGTTTTCAGCAAGGTATTCTCTACAAGCACTGAAATTATCGGTGACAGATAGTTTTGTGATAAGGTAATTTGTAGCGAGTAACAAGTAATGCAAGTAAATAAGGTGCAGAAAGATGGCCCAATCCTTTTCGTAGCAAAGGACAAGCCTGGACAAACTCTTATATAAAGGAAAGTGCTCCCGAGGACACATTGGAATTATCGTCAAGCTAGTTTTCATCATGTTCATATGATTCGCGTTCGGTACTTTGATAATTTGATATGTGGATGGACCGGTGCTTGGGTACTTACCTTACTTGGACAAGCATCCCACTTATGATTAACCCCTATTGCAAGCATCCGCAACTACAACAGAAGTATTAAGGTAAACCTAACCATAGCATGAAACATATGGATCCAAATCGGCCCCTTACGAAGCAACGCATAAACTAGGGTTTAAGCTTCTATCACTCTAGCAACCAATCATCTACTTATTACTTCCCAATGCCTCCCTCTAGGCCCAAACAATGGTAAAGTTTCATGTAGTCGACGTTCACATGACACCACTAGAGGGGTGACAACATGCATCTCATCAAAATATCGAATGAATACCAAATTCACATGACTACTTATAGCAAGACTTCTCCCATGTCCTCAGGAACAAACGTAACTACTCACAAATCATATTCATGTTCATAATCAGAGGGGCATTAATATGCATAATGGATCTGAACATATAATCTTCCACCAAATAAACCAACTAGCATCAACTACAAGGAGTAATCAACACTACTAGCAACCCACAGGTACCAATCTGAGGCTTTCATACAAAGATTGGATACAAGAGATGAAATAGGGTTTGAGATGAGATGGTGCTGGTGAATATGTTGATGGAGATTGACCCCCTCCCGATGAGAGGATCGTTGGTGATGACGATGGTGATGATTTCCCCCTCCCGGAGGGAAGTTTCCCCGGTAGAACAGCTCCGCCGGAGCCCTAGATTGGTTCCGCCAAGGTTCCGCCTCGTGGCGGTGGAGTTACATCCCGTGAGCTAGCTTATGATTTTTTTCTCGAGAAAGACTCCATATAGCCAAAGATGGGCATCAGAGGGCCACCAGGGGGCCCACGAGGCAGGGGGGCGTGATACGTCTCCCACGTATCTATAGTTTTTGATTGTTCCAAGCTATTATATTATCTGTTTTGGATGTTAATGGGCTTTATTTTACACTTCTATATTATTTTTGGGACTAACCTATTAACCCAAGGCCCAGTGCAAATTGCTGTTTTTTTTCCTATTTTAGTGTGTTGCAGAAAAGGAATATCAAACGGAGTCAAACGGAATGAAACCTTCGGGAGCGTGGTTTTTGGAACAAACTTGATCCAGAGGACTTGGAGTGGACGTCAAGAAACGAACGAGGTGTCCACGAGGCACGGGGGTGCACCCTCCCCCTCGTGGGCCCCTCGTGGCTCAACCGACCTACTTCTTCCTCCTATATATGTTCACATACCCCAAAAACATCCAGGAGCACCACGAAACCCTATTTCCACTGCTACAACCTTTTGTACCCAAGAGATCCCATCTTGGGGCCTTTTCCGGAGCTCCGCCGGAGGGGGCATCGATCACGGAGGGCCTCTACATCAACTCCATGGCCCCTCCGATGATGTGTCAGTAGTTTACTTCAGACCTTCGGGTCCATAGTTATTAGCTAGATGGCTTATTCTCTCTCTTTGGATCTCAATACAAAGTTCTCCTTGATCTTCTTAGAGATCAATTCGATGTAACTCTTTTTGCGATGTGTTTGTCGAGATCCGATGAATTGTGAGTTTATGATAAAGTCTATCTATGAACAATATTTGATTCTTCTATGAAATCTTTTATGCAAGACTTGTTATCTTTGCAAGTCTCTTCGAATTATCAGTTTGGTTTGGCCTACTAGATTGATCTTTCTTGCAATGGGAGAAGTGCTTAGCTTTGGGTTCAATCTTGCGGTGCTCGATCCTAGTGACAGAAAGGGAAACGACACGTATTGTATTGTATTGTTGCCATCGAGGATAAAGAGATGGGGTTTATATCATATTGCTTGAGTTTATCCCTCTACATAATGTCATCTTACCTAAGGCGTTACTCTGTTCTTATGAACTTAATACTCTAGATGCATGCTGGATAGCGGTCGATGTGTGGAGTAATAGTAGTAGATGCAGGCAGGAGTCGGTCTACTTGTCATGGACGTGATGCCTATATACATGATCATGCCTAGATATTATCATAATTATTCGCTTTCCTATCAATTGCTCGACAGTAATTCGTTCACCCACCGTAATACTTATGCTATCATGAGAAAAGCCACTAGTGAAACCTATGACCCCCGAGTCTGTCTTCCATCATATAAGTTTCCAATCTATTTTACTTTGCAATCTTTACTTTCAATCTATATCATAAAAATACCAAAAATATTTACCTTATCATTATTATCTCTATCAGATCTCACTCTCTTAAGTGACCATGTAGGGATTGACAACCCCTTTATCGCGTTGGTTGCGAGGTTCTTATTTTTTTGTGTAGGTAAGAGGGACTTGCGTGTGGCCTCCTACTGGATTGATACCTTGGTTCTCAAAAACTGAGGGAAATACTTACGCAACTTTGCTGCATCACCCTTTCCCCTTCAAGGGAAAACCAACACAATGCTCAAGAGGTAGCAGGGCGCGCCCAGGGGGCAGGGCGCCGCCCCCCACCCTCATGGACGGTGGGTGGCCCCCCTCTGGTACTTCTTTCGCCCAATAATTTTTTTATATTCTGAAACGTGCTCCCGTGAAGTTTCAGGACTTTTGGAGTTGTGCAGAATAGGTCTCTAATATTTGCTCCTTTTTCCAGCCCAAAATTCCAGCTGCCAGCATTCCCCCTCTTCATGTAAACCTTGTAAAATAAGAGAGAATAGGCATAAGTATTGTGATATAATGTGTAATAACAGCCCATAATGCAATAAATATTGATATAGAAGCATGATGCAAAATGGACGTATCAACTCCCCCAAGCTTAGACATCGCTTGTCCTTAAGCGAAAGCCGATATCGAAAAATATGTCCACATGTTTAGAGATAGAGGTGTCGATAAAATAAAATAAGGACATGAGGGCGTCGTGATCATTATTATAACAGGAACATATATATATATATATATATATATATATATATATATATATATATATATATATATATATATATATATATATATATATCGTCATATGATCTCTTATGCTAAAGTAACAATTCATTCACAATTTCAAGTATGAATCATAAACTTCATTGAAAACAAACAAACTATAATCTCAGTCATTGAGGCAATTGCAATTTATCATAACATAGGAAAGAGTCAATAAGAGCTTTTAAGCAAGTCCACATACTCAACCATCTTTTAGTCTTTCACAATTGCGAACACTCACGCAATATTTATGGTTATGAAGTTTTAATCGGACACAGAGAAAGATAGGGGCTTATAGTTTTGCCTCCCAACTTTTTACCTCAAGGGTAATATCAACAATAATAGTTCATGAAAACTCACATCCAATTAGCTATATATATATGGATCTTTCCAACACATTGTGCTTGCCAGAGGATAAAATGTAAAAAAGGAAATGTGAAGATCACCGTGACTCTTTGCATGAAGTATAGAACAAGAATAAAAGATAGGCACTTCGCAGAGGGAAACAGAGGTTGGCATGTGCTTTTATGGTTGGATGCACAAAATCTTAATGCAAAAGAACGTCACTTTATATTGCCACTTGTGATATGGACCTTTATTATGCAGTCCGCCGCTTTTATTTCTTCCACATCACAAGATTGTATAAAGCTTATTTTCTCCACAATAATAAATCATACATATTTAGAGAGCAACTTTTATTGCTCACAACGATGACAACTTACTTGAAGGATCTTACTCAATCCATAGGTAGATATGGTGGACTCTCATGGCAAAAGTGGGTTTAAGGATATTTGGAAGCACAAGTGGTATCTCTACTTGGTGCAAAGAATTTGGCTAGCATGAGAGGGAAAGGCAAGCTCAACATGTTGGATGATCCAAGACAATATAATTTATTTCAAATGTAAGAAAACATAACCCATTACGTTGTCTTCCTTGTCCAACCTCAACTCTTTAGCATGTCATATTTTAATGAGTGCTCACAATAATAAAAGATGTCCAAGATAGTATATTTATATGTGAAAACCTCTCTTTCTTTATTACTTCCTATTAATTGCAACAATGACCAAAACTATGTTTGTCAACTCTCAACAACTTTTATTCATCATACTCTCAATATGTGAAGTCATTACTCTCTATAAGATACATATGATCTATTTATTTATTTTTATTCTTTATTCTTTATTTTATTTTATTCCCTCAAGATAATAACAAGATAATCAAGCCCTTGACTCAACACTAATCTTTATTATGTATAGCTCACGGACTCGATTACATAGAAGGATCATAAAGCAAAACTCAAAACTAGATCATACTAAAACTTTATTCTACTAGATCAAGATATTACCAAAAGGATTGAACTAAGAAAAACGGTAAAGATAAAAGTGATGGTGATACGATACCAGGGCACTCCCCCAAGCTTGGCAGTTGCCAAGGGGAGTGCCCATACCCATATGTTCATGTCTCCTTCTTCGGGGGTGGTGATGTGATATTCTTGGCGATGATGCCCTTGAGGATATGATTCTCTTCCTCGAGCTTATTGACTTGCTGCTTGAGGTACATTATTTCCTTACGGCGCTTGCCCATGACGGTTAAAGCTCCTTTCACCCAAGGATGTTGCATAGCCGCGGGAGAACAAGTAACACTCTTTTTCATATTTTCATAAGAAAGAAATCTAACATTGGAAGGGATGACCGAGTTTGGAATAGCTGATCTTTGTAGTTCCCCCATCGTGAATCCAGCTCAGAAACAAGAAGTAACTTCTTCATCCTCCTCCATGGCATCTATCCTTTTCAAGTCAGCCTCCATCTCTTCCTCAGTTGATGGCCCAAAGTGGTCAGCATTGCTGTTTGCTCTTGGCCCCGGTGTCGGATGAGACACCCGACTAACTCTTGAGAAGACATCTTGCTCTAAATCTACAACAGAAATAGCTCGAAACAAAAACAGAGGATGTTTGCATGGTACGGTGGTCAAAATCTTTGGGAGATTATATAATGAATTTTTACCGACCAAAAGAAGTATTGTGCAAGAAAACAGAGTCCGGAGAGCACATGAGGTGCCCAGGAGGCAGGGGCGCACCCTTCACCCTCGTGGAAGCCTCGTGTCCTTTTCGGACTACTTATTATTTTCCTATTTTCTTAAATATTCCAAAACGGAGAAAAATTGCTATTAGAACTATTTTGGAGTCGTTTTACTTACCGTACCTCATACCTATTCCTTTTCAGAGCCTGAAATGTTCTAGGAAGTGTCCCTTATGTATTCCTCCGGGGTTATGGTTTCAATGACATTAGTTTCAACATTTATAGGATTACCTGAGATATAATGTTTGATTCTTTGACTATTCACCACCCTTGGATTTGTGCCTTCGAAGTTGTTGATTTTCATGGCACCAGAACGATAGACCTCCTCAATGACGTAAGGACTTTCCCATTTAGAGAGGAGTTTTCCTGCAAAAAATCTTAAACGAGAGTTGTATAACAATACATAATCACCTACATTAAACTCACGCTTTTGTATCCTTTTGTCATGCCATCTTTTAACTTTTTCTTTAAACAATTTGGCATTCTCATAGGCCTGGGTTCTCCATTCATCAAGTGAGCTAATGTCAAAAAGCCTCTTCTCACAGGCAAGTTTGAAATCATAATTGAGCTCTTTAATGGCCCAATATGCCTTATGTTCTAGCTCAAGAGGTAAGTGACATGTTTTTCCATAAACCATCTTATATGGAGACATACCCATAGGATTCTTCTATGCAGTTCTATAGGCCCATAATGCATCATCAAGTTTCTTGGACCAATTCTTCCTAGATCTATTAACAATCTTTTGCAAAATTAATTTAAGCTCTCTATTACTCAATTCTACTTGATGACTAGACTATGGATGATATGGAGATGCAATTCTATGGTTAACATCATACTTAGCAAGCATTTTACGAAAGGCACCATGAATAAAATGTGAACCACCATCAGTCATTAAATATCTAGGGACTCCAAACCTCGGAAAAATAACTTCTTTAAGCATCTTAATAGAGGTGTTATGATCAGCACTACTAGTTGGAATAGCTTCTACCCACTTAGTAACGTAATCAACAGCAACTAAAATATGTGTATACCCATTAGAGGAAGGAAACGGTCCCATATAATCAAAGCCCCAAACATCAAATGGTTCAATAACAAGTGAATAATTCATAGGCATTTCTTGACGTCTACTAATATTACCAATTCTTTGACATTCATCACAAGACAAAACAAACTTACGGGCATCCTTAAAGAGAGTAGGCCAACAAAAACCGGATTGCAATACCTTATGTGCAGTTCTATCTCCAGCATGGTGTCCTCCGTAAGCCTCAGAGTGACACTTGCGTAGGATCTGTTCCTGTTCATGCTCAGGTACACAACGTCTAATAACACTGTCAGGACCCCGACTCGATGTCACATCGATCTAGCCGGTAACACCTCATATCACTTTGCGGCCTCACGCACGGTATCCCACGGGTGTCGCCTTACCTTCGCCCGGGACTGTTTGCGCCTTTTGGCTCACGTATATGATAGTGTCGCTAGCATCCATATGATAAGGAGCCCGGGCTGACATGACTAGTCGTAAACCCAAAGTGGCACAGACTTACAGGGACAGGCATCCATGACCCAGCTTCGAACGTGTCGGTCATCAGCAAGTGGGTCCGGGCTGTAGCACTGGGCTAGCAGGACTCCGGTAAACCGGGCTGTAGCGGGCTAACAAGACTCCGGTATTCAATGCGTGACATTTCCCCGAAGGGACAGACACCGGAACGAAGAAGGACACATGCCGGCCAGCCTAAGTGTTCCAGAGCAGTAGCAAGCTACCATGGCTCAGCGGTAACACTAGGAGACATTTCCCGGTAAGAGAGGCTACTAAAGATAAACAACTAGATAGTCAGATCCCACACATACCAAGCATTTCAATCATACACACAATATGCTCGATATGTGCAAATACAACAAGGCATCACAACATGACTCTACGACACGAGTACTTTATTTAAGGCTCAGCGAGCCATACATAACATACACAAGGTACGGGTCACACGACCCAGCATTCAAGTCATATAGTCATGCAAACTAGCAGCGGAAGTAACTTGTCTGAGTACAGACGACTAGAAAAATAGAAGAGGCTTGGAAAGCCTAGCTATACTACGAGGTCCTTCACAAGCTCAGGATCACCACCTGGGCCTTAGCCTACTCATTGATGTCAACGTCTACGTAGAACCCATCAGAAGGGGTTGCAGCGTCTTCTGTAAAATGTAAATTATAGCAACATGAGTACAAAGGTACCCAGCAAGACTTACATCAGATCCTACATACATGCATATTATCAAGAAGGGTTGGTGGAGTTATTGCAGCAAGCCAGCTTTGACTCTTGGCTAGGCTAACCTACGAGACTCCAACTTGAAATGGTTTTGCGCACACGAGTCCACTACTCACCACTTCAATACACTACCGAGGATCCACCTCCGTCTTCCTACGGAAGAGCCATCCTCGGCACTCACACTTATCTTGAGGCTTTTAGTAGTTTCCATTTACTTGTCTATGAACTGTATAGGCAACCAAGTAGTCCTTTACCGCGGACGCGGCTATTCGAATAGATCATGATAACCCTGCAGGGGTGTACTTCTTCATACATGTTTCCACCACTTAGCGTCTGCACACGACATGTGCTCGGCAGACTTCAAGCGAAAGCCGACGTGGGTGTAGACCACGACCTACCTAAACACCTAAGCCTCTAGTCCAGGTTTATCGCCTATCCAGGTTCCATCCGCAGGGAGTCCGGCCGAGGTTTCCCATACGGCCCCGAACGATGTGAACAGGGTTCGCGAGATACCTAACGGGTATTCGGTACACCCGGCCACGTACCTACCGCATCACAGCCCACCCCTACGGTCAGCGCTGTCCACGGCCTCCAGTAGGCTACAAACACCAGAAACTACTTGCAACTCCTGGACAGAGAGCTAGGGTGAATAAGAAGTTGAGCGGGGTCATATTTCAGGGCCCAATGCATGGTAGTAGCTGTATCTTAAATCACACATACAGATCTCAGTGCTTAAGGTCGGCTTCAATGAAACAACCCACCATGTACTCCTACATGGCCTCTCATTGATACCTTTACCAAATCGTGTTCACCACACCACTCTCATTACCGACATAATCATTTCACTCTAGCCCATCACCCAGATGAACCAGCCCTATCACGACTCTAAGCATAGCAGGCATAGCAAGGTAGGAACAACACATACATATGGCTCAATCAACTCCTACACATGCTAATGGGTTTCATCTAGTTACTGTGGCAATGACAGGTCATGCAGAGGAAATGGGTTCAACTACCGTAGCACACAGCAGTTTGAAACGCGTTGTCTTAATGCAGTAAAAGAGAGCAGGAGCGAGAACATGGGATTGTATCGATATGATCAAATGGTTGGTTGCTTGCCTGATGATTCGATGCACTGATACGGTTCTTCGTTAGGGTAATCACGGTACTCCTCGGAGGCAGAACCTGGCGCAAGAACACTGATACACAACCATCACCAAACAATGTGCAACAATATGATGCATGCATGAAACATAGCAATATGAGTGTGTTGGGCTAATGCAACTAAGACCAGAAGGGTTTGTACCAATTTGAATCAAGGATTCAAATTTCAAACTCAAATATGGTCCTTTAAAGTGTTTTTTCCTTATTCTGCATTAAACATCAAGTTAACTTGTTTAGTCATGCATGAAAATAGTACAGATGGATAGATTGGATTTTTCTGATCATTTTTCATATATAATTTGTCTGATTTGGAGTTACAGAATAAAAGTAATGAATTTTTGAAGTTTAAACTATATTCTGGAATTTCCTATATTAGATTAATCCAGAAAATCAATTATTGCGTCAGCCTGACGTCAGCAGGTCAACGGGACACGTCCGGGTCAAACCTGACAGTGGGTCCCGCGTGTCAGTGTGATTAGATTAATTAAAATTTAATTAAAACTAAACCTGTTTAATTAGCAGGGCTGGGCCCCACCTGTCATTGACTCAGGGGAGTCAACCAGGGCCCACCCGTGGTCAAACCCGGGTCGGCTGCACCGGCGTTTAGCCGCCGGCGAGCCCGACGCGGCGGCGGAAGTGGTTTTGGCTGTTTCGGCCACCAAATGGGTCGCGGAGACCACCGGAGTGGAGCTGAGGATGAGCCGCAGCTCTTGGTGGAGTCCGTTGGGGTCGGGGTGGCCGGAGTTGGCGCCGGCGACGACTTTGGCGGCCACCGGGGTTCGGCTGAAGACGAACTTGACGCTAGAGGGGTCGGCGAGGCGCGGGGAGTAGCTAGCTAGGTGCTACGTGACACGGTGAGCATGATGGACACCGTGGAGTGGTCGGAGGGTGACCGGGAGCACGTCGGCGACGAGCTCCACGGCGGTGGGTGCAGTTGAGCTCCGGGAGGTCGCTACACGGCTTGGGAGCAAGAAAAGGAGGGGGGAAAGATGGCTAAGCTCACAGTGAGTGCGACGAAGCCCTTGGTGCGGCCGGAGATGGACCGGAGCGACGACGGTGTTGAAGGGGATCTCCGGCGACGGCGGTTCGGGCGAGGTCGTTGCGGTGGACTCGGGCGTTGCGAGCGCTCGGGGCTCGGCTTGCTCGATGGAGTGGACAGCGGCGGAGCTCCTGGACACGATGAGAGGACGCACGGGCGGCGGGAAGCACGGCTACGACGAAGGCACGACGATGGTGGCGTCGGTCATGGCGGGGGAGCGCGAGGGGGAGGAGCTGGAGAGAGGAGGGGGTGTCTGGGGGGTTCGGGGGAGCGAGGGAGGCTGATCCACGACGTCACCGGGCGCGGGGAGCGGCGAGGCGGCGAGCAGGTGCGTGGCGCGCGCTGCGGTCGCCGCCGGGCACCTGCCTGCCTGCCTAGCCGGCAAGCAGCTCGCTGGAGCGGCGCTGGGCTGGGCCGGCAGGTGGGCCGGGAGCAGGCGTCAGGTAAGTTTTTCCATTTCTTTCTATTTTCTGTTTTTTTAATACTTCTGCAACTTTGTTGAATTAAATAAAATACTTAGGCAACTCCTAAAATCACCAAACTACTCCTGGTCCATAGTTGGATTATTTCCAACATGAAACATTTTAGTTTGGAGATATTTGAGCATTTAAATATTTTATATAATTTTAAATGCCCAAATTCAATTATTTATGATTTAATTCAAAAACCTAAGATGGCCTAGGAAAATGTGCATCACTTTTGGCAGAGGTTCTGAACCAAGACAAAAATGATGGGCATTTTAGAAGGGCATTTCAGGTTCATTGAAAAAGTTTTTAGTAAACCCTAATTGGTTTCAGAGGGGACTGGGGGTTCTGTCATCCCCATTTCAGGTTTCTGATGAAAAAGTGAACATGATGCAACACTCTAATGCATAGCTAACTAGGGTGTGACAACTCACCCCCACTCAAAAGAATCTCGTCCCGAGATTTGGGTTCCTCCGGGAAGAAGGCGGGATACTCAAGTCGAAGACGATCCTCCCTTTCCCAAGTTGCTTCATCCTCAGAATGGTGCGACCATTGAACTTTGAGAAACTTGATATTATGACGTCGAGTGGTACGCTCGGCCTGATCGAGGGTACGAATGGGGTATTCTCGATATGTGAGATTATCTTGGAGATCAAGCGTTTCGTGGTCCACTCCACGGATAGGATCCGAGAAGCAACGTCTGAGTTGAGAAACGTGAAAGACATCGTGGACTCTGGAGAGGTGCGGAGGTAGTTCCAACTGGTAGGCAACTTCTCCTTGTTTAGAGAGAATGCGAAAAGGTCCAATGTAACGAGGAGCTAATTTGCCTTTGATACCGAAACGATGGGTTCCCTTCAGAGGGGTAACCCGAAGATAAGCCTTCTCGTCAACCTTGAAAGTCATAGCCTTATGTTTTCGGTCATATTGACTCTTTTGACGAGATTGGGCTGTTTTCAACTTTTCGCAAACGATGCGAACTTGCTCTTCTGCTTCCTGAATCATATCCGGGCCAAAGAATTGTCTTTCCCCGGTCTCTGACCAGTTAAGGGGTGTTCGACACCGTCGTCCATAGAGAACTTCAAAAGGGTCTTTACCCAAGCTAGATTGATAGCTGTTGTTGTAAGCAAATTCGGCAAATGGAAGGCACTTCTCCCAATCCATTCCGAATGAGGTAACAGAGGCTCGAAGCATGTCTTCTAGAATCTGGTTGAGCGTTCCACTTGACCACTCGACTGAGGGTGGAAAGCGGTGCTAAAGGAGAGACGGGTTCCCATAGCATTTTGGAAACTTTCCCAAAATCGAGAGGTGAAAAGACTTCCTCGATCCGAGTTAATTTCCAAAGGAACACAATGGAGAGACACTATCCGGGAGATGTATAAGTCTGCCAATTGACTAGCGGTTATACTCTCACGAACAGGTAGGAAATGGGCTACTTTGGAAAGACGATCGACAACGACGAAAATAGCATTATTCCCTCTCTTGGTCCTGGGAAAACCGGTAATGAAATCCATACCAATTTTATCCCATTTCCATTCAGGAATAGCTAAGGGTTGAAGGGTGCCAGCGGGCCGTTGATGCTCTGCTTTTACACGACGACAGACGTCGCAATTAGCAATATACTGAGCAATTTCTCTCTTCATCCTAGTCCACCAGAACCTCTGGCGTAGGTCCTGATACATCTTGGTACTACCGGGATGAATGGTGAGAGGGGATTCATGAGCCTCCTTAAGGATTAACTGCCATAGATGCTGGTTCTTGGGAACCACTAGACGGTTCTCAAAGTACACAACACCATGATCATTTGTGGAGAAACAACTAGCACCTCCGCTAGCAATGTTCTCTTTGATTTTAGATATTCCCTTATCTCGCTTTTGGGCAGCGATGATTTGATCCGTAAGGGTAGGTTTCGCTACCAAGGTGGAAAGAAATCCTTGAGGAACAATGTGAAGTTTAAGCTTCCGGAATTCCTCATGGAGAAGCGGTTGACTTTGTTGTAACATTAGGTTGTTACAATAAGATTTACGACTTAGCGCATCAGCCATGACGTTGGCTTTCCCAGGGGTGTAAGTTATTCCTAAGTCGAAATCTGTGATCAACTTGACCCAACGTCTTTGCCTGAGATTCAAATCCGGTTGGGTGAAGATGTACTTCAGACTTTGGTGATCAGTGAATATTTCGCAACGATTACCAAGGAGGTAATGTCGCCAGGTTTTAAGTGCATAGACTACGGCTGCAAGCTCTAGATCATGAGTAGGATATTCTCCTCATGTGGGTGCAATTGGCGTGAAGCGTAAGCAATTACGTGTCGGTCTTGCATGAGAATGCAACCTAGTCCTTGTCGCGAGGCGTCGCAGTAGATAACAAAGTCCTTAGAGAAGTCTGGCGGTACCAGTACAGGAGCAGAAGTCAGGCGTCTTTTCAGTTCCTGAAAGCTGTGCTCACATTGTGGAGTCCATTCGAACTTTTTATCTTTCTTGAGGAGTTCGGTTAGAGGTTTAGCAACTTTGGAGAAGTTCTCGACAAAGCGACGACAATAGCTCGCTAAGCCCAGAAAACTCCGAACTTGCTTGACCGATTCAGGTGGAGTCCAATTAAGAACGGCTTGAACCCGCTCAGGGTTAACAGCAATACCTTTACCGGATATTACATGACCCAGATAGGTCACTTCTGACAACCAAAATTCACATTTGGAAAACTTGGCATAAAGGCGATGCTCTCGAAGTTTCTTCAACACTAGCCTTAGATGTTCGGCATGTTCTTCCTCGTTCTTGGAGTAGATGAGTATATCATCGAGGTAAACCACGACGAATTTGTCCAAATACTCCATGAAGATTGAGTTCATTAACCGAGAAAAGGTGGCTGGAGCGTTGGTTAATCCGAAGGACATAACGGTGTACTCGTATTGGCCATAACGAGTAACAAAGGCCGTTTTAGGAATGTCCCCATTCCTGATTTTGATTTGATGGTAGCCCAACCTCAAATCCATCTTGGAGAAGACTGAGGATCCAGCGAGCTGATCATACAGGTCGTTGATCCTGGGGAGCGGATATTTGTTCTTGATTGTGACCAAATTGACAGGTCAATAATCTACAACCATCCGGTCCGTACCATCCTTCTTCTTGACGAATAGGACGGGGCAAGCCCACGGAGATGAACTAGGTCGGATGAAACCCTTTTTCAAGGACTCATCGAGTTGTTTCTTAAGCTCGGCTAGTTCTAGTGGTGCCATCTTATAGGGTCTTCTAGCAATCGGAACGGTTCCTGGGATGAGGTCTGTTACGAACTCAACATCCCTGTCAGGTGGAACACCTGGCAATTCCTCTGGGAAGACATCTGGGAAGTCACAGACTACCGGAATGTCCTCAAGGTCTGGCAAAGGGCTGGCGTTAAGAGAATATAATTGTCGCTCGGCTAACCGGGTCAAGACATTGACTATCTTGCCCGAAGGATGAGTGAGTTGGACAGTCCTAGAGAAGCAATCAATTTTGGCATGATGAGCTGACATCCAGTCCATACCCAGAATGATATTAATATCTGAAAATTTGAGAACTATCAAAGATGCAAGGAAAACAAGTCTGTCGACTTGGATTTCATTTCCATAACTTACCCTGGAGGTCTACCATCTAGAACCGGGAGTGGAAATTTCCATAGTGGATGGCATGTCACGGAATGCGGTGTTATGCAAACGAGCATAGTTCTCGGATATAAATGAATGAGAGGCTCCTGTATCGAAAAGAACATATGCCGGGTGGCAATTAACAAGGAGCGTACCAAGAACGACGTTGGGATCCTCTTGAGCTTCTTCGGCAGAGATACAGTTGACATGGCCACGTGTAGCGGTGGCCGGCTTGGCGTGGAACACTTTTCCTGTCGGCTTGCCACGGCCAACAGCTTTAGCAGATTGGTTGGGGTTGGTTTGGGGACACTCACGCATATAGTGGCCAGATTCCCCACACTTGAAACAAGTCACGGAACTGGTACGTGGAGGAGCATTGTTGGTTGGACCCCCATAGGGCTTGGCTGGTGCAGACTGTTGAACGGGGCGAGGCGCCTGGAAGGATGGCCTCGGTGTGAACCTAGGTGGCAGGGCAGTGTTGGTCACCCACACGCGGCGCTTCTGAGGACCCGCATCGGATGAGGAACCCATGTCACGGCCATGCTTGCGTGTTGCATCATAATCAGTCTGACCAGTCTCAGCACTGATGGCCTTGTTAACAAGCTTCTGAAAAGATGTGCACTCATGCAGACGGAGGTCGCGGCGAAGCTCAGGACTAAGTCCCTTACGGAACCTTGCTTGCTTCTTGGCATCAGTAGAAACTTCCTCAGTTGCATATCGTGCGAGGTTACCGAACTCCCTGCTGTAAGCATCCACAGAGAGTCGGCCCTGAGTGAAACTGCAAAATTCCTCACGTTTACGGTCCATGAGACCCTCCGGAATGTGATGTTCACGGAAAGCCTCGCTGAATTCAGCCCAAGTGGTGACATGGCCTGCTGGGCGCATAGCTCCATAATTCTCCCACCATAGACTGGCGGGGCCTTCAAGATGATATGCAGCAAAGGTGACCTTGTCAGCCTCAGCCACCAGCGCGGAACGCAGCTTGTGGGAGATACTGCGAAGCCAGTCATCAGCGTCGAGAGGCTCGACGGAGTGGTGGAACGTGGGTGGATGTAACTTGATAAAATGACTGAGTGACACCACGTTAGTCCTCTGATGGTGTGCTGTGTTCTGTTCAATACGCTCCAACAAACAGTTGGTCTCCCGCTTGTTTCTTTCGGCTTCCATCATAACCTCGGCTAGGGAAGGAGGATGAGGCAGATTTGCATTCCTGACTTCACTGCCTTCGGCCTGCTCTTGAGGAGCAGGGTTAGTGCGCGTGTTGACCATCCTAGGTAAACAAGACAATGATTTAGTCAGGATGATAAAATTCCGACATAGGATACAGAATGTAAGGAATAACTCGGAATGCAAGATGATCATCCGTATGACATGGTAGATACAGAAACTGCTTCTTTATTCCATCATCATACACACCATACGGGGTTTAGTACAAGACCAAACAAAGTACTATTACGGTGAAAAGAGGATTACATCTCATCGGAGGCATTCCCAGCTCCTATACATTATTTTTCTACACCTCCGGAAGGCGATACAGTTAGGTCATATCCCACGAGTCACGCAGGACGATAAACGACACAGCTAACACGAACTAGTGATACTACCACTAACTCAGACCGATCCGTAGTAGTCCTCGTAGAAGTCACCTCCATAGCCTGGAAGCTCAATATGATCATCCGGAAACAGACGATCTCGCGGAGCTTGTGGACCATAGGGGCTAGGATGAGGTCTTGGACCAACAGACGGTGGCCTGCGGGGACCGCGAGGTGGGGTGATGCCTCCTACATCTCGCCAACCCATCACGTCTGGCAGAGCAGATCTCACAGGATAGAGATCGCGCATATCCGAATATCCAGCTTGCACCGCCGGTGCAAACCGAGTCAATGTGGCCCAATGGTCAGCACGGGTATTGAAGAGCTCTAACCTCAAGGCCCGATTTTCACGGTCCTTATCCTCGAGCATCTCAGCAGTGGTGCGAGTCCGTGAATCCTCCTAGGTGGGGTCAGCATAGATAGCCTGGAGATACCCTTGTGCTCCCGGAAGTGATCCTAGCATATACCGGAAATCAGAGTCCCGAAATAGGCCAGACCTGACTCGCATGATGGTCATCATAAAGTAGGCGGCGTCCTGCACAGCCATCTCAATAGTAACCCCGAGTCCATAGGAGCAGTGAAGGGGCTCGGTGGACCCAGGATAGGATGGAAATATCCTGACAGTGCAGAGATACTGGCTTTGATTAAAGTCTCGGAATTGCTCTTCGACCGTATACTCAGGATACCAACGGTATCCAGCCTCAGTCATTACCCTGACCAACATGGCAGTATGGCCGGGTACATCTAGGCATCGAGTCAGGCGAACCACTTGATTGAGGTCGCGAGTGGCCATCTGAAAGCACAATCATAATGCAAAGGCATTAGAATTTCTAGCAAAATTTCGGCAACATAACAGCTGTAAATGCTCAAAAAGGATTTTGAGACATTTGACAAAGGATTTCATACACACTCAACATCATCATATCAAAGTTCTGAATCCATCCTAACAACATAACGTGGTAGTAGAACTGAACTAGGCTTGTATCCATCAACCCTATAAGGTACTACTGATTAGTAACACGTGATCCTGATAGAAAGAATAGATCCTAATTCCTTAACCCCCTGTGGAAGGATAGACTGACTCAGATCAGAATGTCATAAGATAAAGGAGTAAAAAGAGCCTTACGTTCCACCCACAAACAATTCCCCTACATATAACTAAAGAATTTCTAGACTCAACATCGACCAGTTTGGCTTGGAGAACCTACAGGCAGTCCGGCTCTGATACCAACGCTGTCAGGACCCCGACTCGATGTCACATCGATCTAGCCAGTAACACCTCATATCACTTTGCGGCCTCACACACGGTATCCCACGGGTGTCGCCTTACCTTCGCCCGGGACCGTTTGCGCCTTTTGGCTCACGTATATGATAGTGTCGCTAGCATCCATATGATAAGGAGCCCGGGCTGACATGACTAGTCGTAAACCCAAAGTGGCACAGACTTACAGGGACAGGCATCCATGACCCAGCTTCGAACGTGTCGGTCATCAGCAAGTGGGTCCGGGCTGTAGCACTGGGCTAGCAGGACTCCGGTAAACCGGGCTGTAGCGGGCTAACAGGACTCCGATACTCAATGCGTGACATTTCCCCGAAGGGACAGACACCGGAACGAAGAAGGACACATGCCGGCCAGCCTAAGTGTTCCAGAGCAGTAGCAAGCTACCATGAATCAGCAGTAACACTAGGAGACATTTCCCGGTAAGAGAGGCTACTAAAGATAAACAACTAGATAGTCAGATCCCACACATACCAAGCATTTCAATCATACACACAATATGCTCGATATGTGCAAATACAACAAGGCATCACAACATGACTCTACGACACAAGTACTTTATTTAAGGCTCAGCGAGCCATACATAACATACACAAGGTACGGGTCACACGACCCAGCATTCAAGTCATACAGTCATGCAAACTAGCAGCGGAAGTAACTTGTCTAAGTACAGACAACTAGAAAAATAGAAGAGGCTTGGAAAGCCTAGCTATACTACGAGGTCCTTCACAAGCTCAGGATCACCACCTGGGCCTTAGCCTACTCATTGATGTCAACGTCTACGTAGAACCCATCAGAAGGGGTTGCAGCGTCTTCTGTAAAATGTAAATTATAGCAACATGAGTACAAAGGTACCCAGCAAGACTTACATCAGATCCTACATACATGCATATTATCAAGAAGGGTTGGTGGAGTTATTGCAGCAAGCCAGCTTTGACTCTTGGCTAGGCTAACCTACGAGACTCCAACTTGAAATGGTTTTGCGCACATGAGTCCACTACTCACCACTTCAATACACTACCGAGGATCCACCTCCGTCTTCCTACGGAAGAGCCATCCTCGGCACTCACACTTATCTTGAGGCTTTTAGTAGTTTCCATTTACTTGTCTATGAACTGTATAGGCAACCAAGTAGTCCTTTACCGCGGACGCGGCTATTCGAATAGATCATGATAACCCTGCAGGGGTGTACTTCTTCATACATCTTTCCACCACTTAGCGTCTGCACACGACATGTGCTCGGCAGACTTCAAGCGAAAGCCGACGTGGGTGTAGACCACGACCTACGTAAACATCTAAGCCTCTAGTCCAGGTTTATCGCCTATCCAGGTTCCATCCGCAGGGAGTCCGGCCGAGGTTTCCCATACGGCCCCGAACGATGTGAACAGGGTTCCCGAGATACCTAACGGGTATTCGGTACACCCGGCCACGTACCTACCGCATCACAGCCCACCCCTACGGTCAGCGCTGTCCACGGCCTCCAGTAGGCTACAAACACCAGAAACTACTTGCAACTCCTGGACAGAGAGCTAGGGTGAATAAGAAGTCGAGCGGGGTCATATTTTAGGGCCCAATGCATGGTAGTAGCTGTATCTTAAATCACACATACAGATCTCAGTGCTTAAGGTCGGCTTCAATGAAACAACCCACCATGTACTCCTACATGGCCTCTCATCGATACCTTTACCAAATCGTGTTCACCACACCACTCTCATTACCGACATAATCATTTCACTCTAGCCCATCACCCAGATGAACCAGACCTGTCACGACTCTAAGCATAGCAGACATAGCAAGGTAGGAACAACACATACATATGGCTCAATCAACTCCTACACATGCTAATGGGTTTCATCTAGTTACTGTGGCAATGACAGGTCATGCAGAGGAAATGGGTTCAACTACCGTAGCACACAGCAGTTTGAAACGCGTTGTCTTAATGCAGTAAAAGAGAGCAGGAGCGAGAACATGGGATTGTATCGATATGATCAAATGGTTGGTTGCTTGCCTGATGATTCGATGCACTGATACGGTTCTTCGTTAGGGTAATCACGGTACTCCTCGGAGGCAGAACCTGCCGCAAGAACACCGATACACAACCATCACCAAACAATGTGCAACAATATGATGCATGCATGAAACATAGCAATATGAGTGTGTTGGGCTAATGCAACTAAGACCAGAAGGGTTTGTACCAATTTGAATCAAGGATTCAAATTTCAAACTCAAATATGGTCCTTTAAAGTGTTTTTTCCTTGTTCTGCATTAAACATCAAGTTAACTTGTTTAGTCATGCATGAAAATAGTATAGATGGATAGATTGGATTTTTCTGATCATTTTTCATATATAATTTGTCTGATTTGGAGTTACAGAATAAAAGTTATGAATTTTTGAAGTTTAAACTATATTCTGGAATTTCCTATATTAGATTAATCCAGAAAATCAATTATTGCGTCAGCCTGACGTCAGCAGGTCAACGGGACACGTCCGGGTCAAACCTGACAGTGGGTCCCGCGTGTCAGTGTGATTAGATTAATTAAAGTTTAATTAAAACTAAACCTGTTTAATTAGCAGGGCTGGGCCCCACCTGTCATTGACTCAGGGGAGTCAACCAGGGCCCACCCGTGGTCAAACCCGGGTCGGCTGCACCGGCGTTTAGCCACCGGCGAGCCCGACGCGGCGGTGGAAGTGGTTTTGGCTGTTTCGGCCACCAAATGGGTCGCGGAGACCACCGGAGTGGAGCTGAGGACGAGCCGCAGCTCTTGGTGGAGTCCGTTGGGGTCGGGGTGGCCGGAGTTGGCGCCGGCGACGACTTTGGCGGCCACCGGGGTTCGGCCGAAGACGAACTTGACGCTAGAGGGGTCGGCGAGGCGCGGGGAGTAGCTAGCTAGGTGCTACGTGACACGGTGAGCATGATGGACACCGTGGAGTGGTCGGAGGGTGACCGGGAGCACGTCGGCGACGAGCTCCACGGCGGTGGGTGCGGTTGAGCTCTGGGAGGTCGCTACATGGCTCGGGAGCAAGAAAAGGAGGGGGGGAAAGATGGCTAAGCTCACAGTGAGTGCGACGAAGCCCTTGGTGCGGCCGGAGATGGACCGGAGCGACGACGGCGTTGAAGGGGATCTCCAGCGACGGCGGTTCGGGCGAGGTCGTTGCGGTGGACTCGGGCGTTGCGAGCGCTCGGGGCTCGGCTTGCTCGATGGAGTGGACAGCGGCGGAGCTCCTGGACACGATGAGAGGACACACGGGCGGCGGGAAGCACGGCTACGACGAAGGCACGGCGATGGTGGCGTCGGTCATGGCGGGGGAGTGCGAGGGGGAGGAGCTGGAGA
>NC_041388.1:365389486-365424486 GCF_002162155.2 Triticum dicoccoides
GCGGGGAGCGGCGAGGCGGCGAGCAGGTGCGTGGCGCGCGCTGCGGTCGCCGCCGGGCACCTGCCTGCCTGCCTGGCCGGCAAGCAGCTCGCTGGAGCGGCGCTGGGCTGGGCCGGCAGGTGGGCCGGGAGCAGGCGTCAGGTAAGTTTTTCCATTTCTTTCTGTTTTCTGTTTTTTTAATACTTCTGCAACTTTGTTGAATTAAATAAAATACTTAGGCAACTCCTAAAATCACCAAACTACTCCTGGTCCATAGTTGGATTATTTCCAACATGAAACATTTTAGTTTGGAGATATTTGAGCATTTAAATATTTTATATAATTTTAAATGCCCAAATTCAATTATTTATGATTTAATTCAAAAACCCTAAGATGGCCTAGGAAAATGTGCATCACTTTTGGCAGAGGTTCTGAACCAAGACAAAAATGATGGGCATTTTAGAAGGGCATTTCAGGTTCATTGAAAAAGTTTTTAGTAAACCCTAATTGGTTTTAGAGGGGACTGGGGGTTCTGTCATCCCCATTTCAGGTTTCTGATGAAAAAGTGAACATGATGCAACACTCTAATGCATAGCTAACTAGGGTGTGACAAACACCATCTACTCCTTCTTTATAAAAATGTGGGTCATCCCAGAAGTAATGTCTTAAATCATAGAAGAACTTTTTCTTTTGCTGGCATGTGAAACTAGGTGGTATAAACTTAGCAACAATATAATTATCATAATCAGCATACCATGGAGCGGTACGAGAAGCATTTATCACAGCTAATTGTTCATCAGGAAATCTATCATCAATAGGTAGTGGGTCATCAAGAACATTCTCTAACCTAGACAAGTTGTCTACAACGGGGTTCTCAGCTCCCTTTCTATCAATAATATGCAAATCAAATTCTTGTAGCAAGAGAACCCATCTAATAAGTCTAGGTTTAGCATCTTTCTTTTCCATAAGATATCTAATAGCAGCATGATCAGTGTGAACAGTTACTTTAGAATCAACTATATAAGGTCTGTACTTATCACAAGCAAATACAACTGCTAAAAATTCTTTTTCAGTAGTAGCATAGTTTCTCTGGGCACTGTCTATAGTTTTACTAGCATATTGGATAACATTTAATTTCTTATCAACTCTTTATCCTAGAACAGCCCCTACAGCATAATCACTAGCGTCACACATGATTTCAAATGGTAACTTCCAATCAGGAGGCTGAACAATAGGTGCAGAAATCAAAGCTTTCTTAAGTATTTCAAATGCTTATACACAATCATCATCAAAAACAAAAGGAACATCTTTTTGTAAGAGATTAGTCAGGGGCCTAGAAATTTTAGAGAAGTCCTTAATGAACCTCCTATAAAAACCGGCGTGACCAAGGAAACTTCTTATACCTTTGATGTCTTTAGGGCACGACATCTTTTCAATAGCATCAAACCTTAGCTTTATCAACTTCAATACCTCTTTCAGAAATTTTATGCCCCGAGACAATACCTTCATTAACCATAAAGTGGCACTTCTCCCAATTCAAGAAAAGATTAGTTTCTTCACATCTCTGCAAAACTCGATCAAGGTTGCTTAAGCACTCATCAAAAGAAGTTCCGTAAACGGAGAAATCATCCATCAAAACCTCAACAATCTTTTCACAGAAGCTAGAGAATATAGTAGTGGGTCAAACCATGTCTTTTTCTTTGAACGTCAATCTCGTAGGAATTTCGATTGGAAGTGTGGTATTGAAGGGCGAAGCCTTTACTCTTTGACTTGTTTCTTTGAATATAATATAATATTGACTGCGCACTTCGAAAGATGATGGTGTATTCCGAGGATCAGTCCATTTTTTATTGAATTCACAAATTGATAGATCTGGATGATTCAAAGAATGATTCTTCCCTGGGTATTTCCCCGGTACCATTATTTAAATTGGAGCTTTTCAATTCCATTTTTGAGATTGAGGTGAGGGTTTAAGACCGCTCGTAACGATTTTTTTTCTTTTATGGCTGGGTGGGCAAGAAAAGGATTTGACTCTTGAAGATATCAACTCATACGCCTGCTCCATACATTCAAAAACATTTTTGGTACTTTCTATGAGAATGGATAAATAGAAATGGGTACATTCCTCTTTCTCTTTCTGGCGAAACTACCCATAAAAAAGAAGAGAGAGAGCTGTAAGAGCGGTAAAAGCAAGCTCGGTGGCCCGGTTTCACTACAGGTTGATATATCCTTTTGAAAGAAAAGTAAATTCGCTATGCTATAAGGTACCAATTCATCAAGGTATAAAACCACATCTACAGTGGGAGTCCCTATCTACTTTCGATTCCCTTCTTACTGGCTTTGCCAATACATCATACTGATTTGACGCTTCCTTACGCTTTCTTTCAAGCATTGCTTCCAGGACAACGGAGAGTATTCCAAGATAAAGAACCAGAACTGAGGTTGACACTACTGAAAGATAAAAGAATGGTGGATAGATGGATTCGCACCATCCCAAAACTGAAATACAGACAGACCAAAAAAAGACGAAAATAAATACTCCACCACCAGCCTACCTACTAGCATGTATTAAGCGAATAGCTTGTATGGTAGTTGTTAAAGAAAAGATGTATGTAGTCCCGGAAGAGAAGCAATTGTCGTACGACCTGTAAGCGTCACTTTTGACTTCCTTGCCGTTTGTGAATTGAGTCAATCGAGTTACGTTTGAAAAATGAATGGAATTCTCGAGTGGACTGAATATCCATGGCAGAACCCCACACTGGCTAGGAACTGGGCTGCACTAAGCCCAGCACTTTTTGGGCTTCTTCATGAATCTAGTTTTCAGGTAAGGTCAGATCATCTTATTGAATAGATATCTGAAAGAAAGCAAAGGAATGAATCGTTTTTCCAATTACCTTCTCTCGAAAACCACAGATCTTCTGGTTACCATTGACTATCCGGCACTTTCGTCTGTAGAGCGAAGCAAGAAATTGCATGGAAGGGCTTTTATGCTAATATCAGCCTTGTTTGGAACAATAGATGCAATCCATTTCAGTGTATGTCACTGAGTTCACCATTGCAGTTGAGACGTCAGGCAATTGAGCGTTCCCTAGAGTTTGGTTCAAAGGCTAAGGACTCCCCGCTGCCTTCATAAGGGCACTAAGGCGGAGCACGGAAAAGCAAATTGGGCACTCATGTTTTACAAGTCCCGGATCTCAGGGCCGTTTTGCCAACCGCCGACATGAACGAAATCGAATTTCATTGCGGGAAATTAGGATTTCATGAGGGAGGAAAAGGCGGTGGAGAGTCATACAATGCATTGGTGGGATGAAGGTGCTAGCTTGGCTGAGATAGGAAGTTTCGATGTGTATGTAGATTTGGTTCTAGTGCCCCCACGCTTTTCGAGATCTGTCAGGATTAGCAAGATGTTCTGGTGTAAACTATAGAGAAATGGAATGAATGAAATGTATCTAAGAAGAAAGGAAGCCATGCTCCATCCTGTTTCTAAAAAGAACATCACCTCCCTTTTTGGTTAGATACCGCTCCGTTAGGTACTAATGCTTCTACCTATCACCCGGAGGGTGAGTTTGAGAGCTGTGTTTTTTTCCAACATTAATAGCATTCCGCGAGAAAAGTCATCTACTGATGTTGTCAGCGGAGTCCCTCGTCCATCCATGTATGAATAGCGGTATCCCCCATTTTGGACAGTGATGAGGTAGTCGACGCAATTTGCATGTGTATTTGCGTTCGGCTTTGCTACTTTCCTTCTAGAAAAGAATGTCCGTGGAAGGGAATAGTCTACGTGGCCCGGGGTAGTCTATCAATTCCTTTATTGGGTGGGAGAGTTTAAAACCAGTTAAGCCAATAGCTGCTGCTTTAGTCACACTAGCTACATCATTTGATCATGGATTTAGCATACCACCTCAGAATAGTCTACGTGGCCCCTTGTTTTTACTACAATTTGATATAGTGAATCCAGTAATGCAGACAGCCCTTTTTAAAGCGCTTTTAAAGCCCCTGACTCTCAAAAAGAGCTGGAGGTTTTGCCTCAACTCATTCCATGAATGTTGTTTCATTCCCCACGCGGCTGAATCCAACTCAGTCTTTATCCTGCCTTGGAGTTCTCTCTCATAACTGAAGCCAGGAGGTATTCGATTTATCGGATTTCGAGCTAGCTGCCCTTTTCTTGCTCCTTGCCATTAGCGCAGCCCTTTTCTTTTTCTTAGCTAGCGTAGTTTTTCACCTTCAAAAGAAGGCGCCAGCGCTTTTGTAGTGACCCCGGAGGGGTCCCGGGTTGCTTTGGCGCGCCCCACCCCGTCAGTCCTGTGTTGTACTTGACTTGACTCTCCCCCGCTTGCTGCTTGCTGATCGCAGTGTTCAAAAATGACACGAAGCTGGATATGAGTAGATGTTGTTGGTCGAAAACGTCTTTCATTCACAATGAAACAGAATGGTCTCGCTCGATGCGTCATTTTAGAATGTGTATTTTCATATTAAGAGTTCTTAAAAGTTCTCAACTCAAAGCCCAACCGTCAAAAGGATGCTACAATGTTCGAAATTATCAACTTAACATGCCCCCTTACTTCCTTCGTGACCTCCCACTACTTCATCTACCGAAATGATTAGGCAGATCTCGTTTTTTCTAGCATTAAACCTGCTCATGATCCTTTATAGAGCATGGAGCAGACAGAGAGATGAAAGGACCACCTTCTCCTGCTTGCTTGATCGGAATCTATTCACATTTAGAATAGCGGAAGTGCTACTTAACTTCACTTAGTAGTTGAAACTCGGAGAGACAGAGAGAGTCCTCTCTCATACTTGCCAATTCCAAGGCTGATCAGCAAGGGAATTGGCAGGAACCAACCTTAGTTGCCCCTCCGTAGAGTGAGTCTACTTAGCGAACTGGCAGGACACGGAGATCGATTGATCAATATGCATATCGAGAGTTGATGGTTGACCGCCGCCCCCCTTGTCCTGCCCCGGCCGGGGAGGCAAAGGGGATTGCTATCGTCACCCTTTCTCCCGGTGTATGTGAAAGAGAAAAAGTGACGCACTTTTTGGATTTCCGGTCTGCGGTTGGTTGGGCCAAAGAACGAGAGTCAGCTTCCTTAAGTCCGTTCTTCCTCAGTAGCTCAGTGGTAGAGCGGTCGGCTGTTAACTGACTGGTCGTAGGTTCGAATCCTACTTGGGGAGATTTGATTCATTCAGAATTCGAATTGATAGTTATAGCTTTTCTGACTAGCGACCCCTGTCCTTCTCCTTTTTTTTCTAAAGATGCAGCAGAATCGTCAAACGGGACATCAAAAGTGGGAAGTTGATTGTAGGATTTCTATTCCTCACTCTCGTATAGGTGAACTTGGTTCGTTCAATGAAAAGGGATAAGAAGGATCCACTGGGAATGAATGGGAAGACTGGGGTAGTATCTTCATTAGCCGGAAGGAATTAGTCTCCACTAGCGTAATTCGAAGAACGAACAAGAAAAGGCGTCTTTAGGTAGGAGGATGGATGGATGTGGTCCAATGGCTAAAGCTCTGCCAGCTTCTTGTAGACTGGCAGTCTCCGAGAGGAACCTTAACCCCCCGGGTTAGGCCAGGTGGGATGGTATACTTTTTTTTTCGCCACAAGTGGGAACTCAGTCCTTGGTAAGACACAAGGGGGGAAGGAAGATCTTCACTCATTCATTAAGTAAGTGCCTGCGGTGAGACCCACAACAAACGAAGGGGGTGGAGGGAGACCGAAGAAGGAACAATTGTCTTGAATGCTACGCTGGGATCAACAGCTTCCAGTGTTTTCAAAATGAGTCGGGCAGGAAGAGGAAGATCGGGCGGGGAAAACGGGGTTCGAACCCGCGACTTCTGGCGTGACAGACCAGCACTCTAACCAACTGAGCTATTTCCCCCTTTCGTAACTACTGTCGATTCAACAGTCACCTACCGGTTACCTTTGTAACTATACCAAAGTAGCTGTATAACAGAATGCCCTTCGCCTTTAGTACTTTTCTTTTTCTTTTGACGACAGTAGAAAGAAATGGCTCTGCTCGCTTAGAGAAGGGGCTCCGCGCTCTATCAGCTATCAGTTAGTTGGCGCTACGCGCGACTTCAGTTGAAAAAAGCGAACAAGATAGCGCTAGCGCCCGCGGAGAACTTTCGTTTGTTCGCCTTCTAAAAGGCCTACTGACCTGCCGGTGAAAAGCCGGTTACAAAACAAATAATAAGACGTAGTGAAAAAGTACCAAAACAACTTAAGCCTACATCCCACTACGTCTGGGTTCCCCCTTCCTATGAACCTTGAGTCAATAGGTAGGGTCAACTATACCAAAGTGGAAGGGCCACTATCTAAGCTATTAGTGGGCTGGTTTGAACTATTGATTTACTGAATCGAGTGAAGCTGTGTTGCGTAACATATAGGTCGCCAAGGCCTAGAAGTACAAGTGGTCGCCCTAACGGTCACTCTCAAACTCACTACTTGAGTGACGAAAGTCACTTAGCTTCTTTAATAGGGCTTGCCAAAGAACCCCTCCGGGGCCCCGGGAAGAGGAAGAAGGAGATAGAGCAAAGGTCTCCTCTTTCTGTCTGCTCTTCCCGGCATGTAGAGATCCGATTGGGCTTATAGTTTAATTGGTTGAAACGTACCGCTCATAACGGTGATATTGTAGGTTCGAGCCCTACTAAGCCCATCTGACCTGCTTAATCAATGACTCCAGTAGTCACCTGAACCACTCTCTCGGATAGCCCACAGCCTCTCTTCTGGATGCGAAAGAAGATTCGATCAACGTACAATGTTTTCCTTCTTGTGAGAAGGAGGGTTCTGAATTGTGTTCTCAGTGCAAAGGGAGTCTTTGAGAAGGTTCCGTTTTTTTGAAGAGAGAGAAGATCAGTAGAGCAGTCCGGCAGCTGTTCGGGGGTCAGCTTTAGGATTTGCCAGATCGACCCCTACCAGTGTATTAATCTACAAAAATGAAGATTGACATTCGTCAATTTACCGGATCTATCCTCTTCTACTAACTTTACAAAATGGAAGGGAAAATGTGAAGACCAAAGATGTCAACTACTAAGCATAGTCAATTGCAAATCGGCCGGTTGGTTTGCTTCTCTCCAAGTATGGGAGATTTTCCAATCTTCGAAAGACGCTCGTACTTTCTTGATCTTATGAAGAAGGGGCTTTCCTTAGCTGCGGACTTTGGGATCTTGAGAGTAGACCATGTCTTACGTTAGGGAATCCGAATCAATCCAAATCCTCTCACACTCCTTTTCAGCTACTATTTGAATACATGTTCAGATGCAAAAGAGCTCGACTTCGAGTATGGTCTTGTTCTTAACTGCTTGAGAGAACGCATATATCCCCTTTTTCTTGCTAAACCTCCACAAGCCTTCCCATTCTCGCTAATTGAACCGTCCGTCTTCATCTTAATCCATTCGCTTCCCGGTGGTCAACACACAATAGAATATGTTTGTTTTTGATCGGATTGAGACAAAAGTACCATTTTTTAGGATGTTCGCCGATTCTTCCTCTTCTTTCTCTCATAAAACTTGAGATACTAGCTTCTAATCTGCATATTTTTGCAAATCCTTTTCCATTTGGATTTTTGAAAACATTAACTTACCTCTAGAATTCCACTATATATAACGTTGACGTTCCGCCAAAATGTGCCAGAGCGAGTGAAAGGCAAGCCTACCCACGGTGTTAACTTGCCATCCCCAACAAATCTGCTAGCAGCCCATTCGAGTTCCGCTTGGAAACAAGAAGCTCTTCTTTATTTGCGTTTTTTTGCCCAAGATAAGCCCATTTTCCAGAGCCAAGCCTATTATAAGAGTTCAACTGCCATATTCGGATGGAGTCCAAATGCTTGCATCTTGGGCTGAAGAATGACCCAATTCCTTAGCTTCCATGCATTAATCATATCCGGGGATGTGGGAATAGGGATATGCCATCCATCTACACGACACGATAGCTTAAGCAAAGAATAGAGAGAGCTAAGCTAGAATACAAACACAAAAGATATTCCACTAGCGTAGGCCTACCATAGAAAAGTCTAAAAAAACCTTTTCTTTGTCTGTCAGCGGGAGAGAAAGCAAGCTTACGGTGCTTTGGATGTTAATGTTTTTGTAGGATACTAAACACCTATATATATATATATATACATTGTTTTATACTCCTCTGTACAAGCGTATAAGAGCTATTATGCTCGATAAAAGGCGGTTTATGAATAAGTAAGTCTTTCTTTTTTGAATAGCCGGCGGGAGAACTTACTTTTCCGGCTATCGTATGAACAATGTCGTCCGCTTTTCTTTTTTGAGTTTCCATTGATCTCTCCGACGAAGTAGCGGAAGCATGAAATGCTATTCACGAATGAGCATTGCTATCTGATTCCTACAAAAGAGATAGGGGAAGCTCACTTTTGTCAAATGGGGCTAGAAAGCATAGAACCCCGTCTTAAATCAACCGGTGAATCCAGAATCAAAGTGAGGAGAACAGGATATGTTATGAGAAGAGTGACGTGGGAATAGATTGCATTTCAAAAAGAATCTATACACTCAATAAGCCAGAACGGGAAGATTCAACTGCAAAAAGAACTGGTACGGTGTGAGAAGAGGCCTATTCTCAATAATGAACAAGATGATGCAGCTCTAGTTGCTGGAGGCAGAGGACGTGGACGCGGCAGGAATAGATCCAGGGGGAGGACGCGAATAAAAAAGCCTATGAGGATCATAAAAATTGAGGTGGAGGGAGATTGTATAACTAAGGATCGAGTAGAGGAAGACGTCAGTCTTTCAGTTGTAGATGATCATTACCGAAAAAGATGTACATTCGAATGAAAAAAGAGGGCCTGTCCGAGAGGAAATAAAGAATATTCATTTGCGGATTCTTCCGAACAAGCAACGGATTGAGCAACTAGCGCGAAAGCCGTTGCGCGTTAGCGCATCCATTTTCTTGCTCGGGAACGAGGGGACTAAAAAAATTGTCAAAAGCCATCTTTGTCTTTAACTAACTAAGTATTCTTAAAAATATGTATGTCTATGAGGTATTTTGACTTAATGGGAAGTAGGCATCTCATTCATAGGCAAGAGCAGGCCGGCCTGAAGGCATGAACTGAAGGCAGGCAAGAAGGCATTAAATGGCTTTTAAGGATTTGGTGTAAAGATGCGGAGTACAATATCTTTCTTTCTATAAAAATATATGGAATCCGCGATCCTATCCTATTTTTGAAGTCATTTTTGCATTCGAAATTATTTTCTTTCGCAAGAGCACTCAAACATAGATTGAAGATCTTCAGTTCTTCGGTCGGCAGCCGCAGTCAGTAATAGCAAGCAGCGTCCCATACTACTTTTCCTTTGAATGTTCATTCTGGAATTGAATGTCACAAACAAGACTCATACTTCAGAAAAAAAACTGCTTGAATCAGGAGCTGTAATCCGCAGCTTTAGAGATAGGGGCGGCAGTCACAGCATTGGCAGCAGTGAGCAGAGGTCAAGAAGAAGAAGCGGTAAGAGCAGTTAGAGAGCAAGCAGCGGCTCATCAAACCTTTCTGTTTTGGTTACAGCTCAAGCGGTTTGTTTTCAAGTAAGGTACTCAAGCAAGCTTTCCTCCTGAAGACAGAGTTTCGGGTGAGCTAGCAAAGAAAGTAAGCAGTTAACCGGAAATTTAGGTCAAATTAGCATTTCGTAAGTTTTAGTAAGGCCAGTTATGGGAAGCAGGCCATGGAGAAAGAGAGGAATCAATCGTCCAACGCTATGTTAACAAATACGTGAAAGGTTTGATTATTCCATACACTTGAACGCATTCCTTATCAATAGGTTTCGGAGAGACGAGCAATGATTGCTTGACGATCTTCACTGCATGAGACTAGACTTGACTCAAGCTTCATACGAAAGCATTTACTGAACTAAAGCCGTTGAGCCAAGTCAAGTGAAAGACTTATTCGAAGAAAGCTTTAAGAGAGTTTGTTGTCCCATGCCTTTCTGATGTTGAACCTCCTACTGCTTCTTCCAATTCTGAAACTGGGATTGGCCTATTGACTCTGCCCTTCCTTTAGACAAAGAGCCCCCAGTTTCGCCAAAAGACCTCTGCGTGTTGTCATTCAACTCCACACAAGCCTGTCGTTGGGCTACTTGCGTCTTCGGCAGATACAAAGGAGAAGTGACGGTCGGTGAAATAGCCCTCCAACTCGTAGCTCTTCTTGCTTAACGTGAAAACTCTCGTTTCCGATGAAAACGAGAAAGAAAGATGTCAACTACTAAATGTGCTGCTTTGTGAATTTGATACTAGGTAGTTATCCCCCCTCGACAGGCAAGTAGCCTTTGCGACTTACATCTCTTCTACAGGAGGGTATGAACCCCCGGATCTAGGCGAGGTGATCGGGGAACTCCAACAGGTTTTGGTTTCCTCCTCACTGATTGATGGAGCCCAAGACTACTTGACGACTTTCGGTGTGGGGTCAGCTTGAGCCGAGGTCGTCTCGTAACAGGAACAGGAAGAATAGCAAACAAGCACACAAGCAGGAATAGGAATATTGGCTGTCACTATCCTCTGGTTAGCAATCAACTATGGAGCTGGCAACTCACAAGCCAGCAAGTCAACCTCTGTCAGATCTTCGGCCCAGTTTATGGACGAAACTGACTCTACTTCCTCATTCAGGCTGATATGAACTGCAAAAGTTTGCATTTTTAGCGTGGATATCGTAGGTATAAATGAAATAAACTGGAATCAGGAAGTTGTTTCTTTCTCTCGATACGCAGAGGGGAGAGCATGCCCTGTCTCAGGCAGTATATCAGTCGTTAACGATCTTACCGGGACACATCCAATTGAAACTAGAATCCCAACCTCTTTGGAAGAAGCTCCAAATAGAAAAAAATTCAGAGCGGGGAATCTTCCTACAAACTAAAATGTGTTAAATATATATATACCTACCTCTGCCTAGAAAAACTGGAGTTTCAGGCACCCTCGTGGGAGACATTGGATGTTGTCAACCGGCCTTAAAATGCTCATAAACAGATCTTCCCCCTTTGACTTAGTTTTCGCTCTCCTCTGTTTCTAGTAGAAAAAGCCTGATCCTACTTTGCGAGTCCAACAGGTCTAGTATTCTTTTCTTTTTCGTCTGAGGGAACATGGTATCCCTGATCTAGCTAAGACTTGAGATTCCATTCTATTTCATTCTGATCTCGTTATGAGGAAATAGGTGAGGCGAGGCTAAGACAAGATATGGGACTTCCCGCGCTAAGTTGTTCCAATCTCTGTACTTAAGTAACCGAACTCGAAAGTGCTGCTATGAGCTAGATTTGTGCGTACAAGGGTAAAGAAGCGAGCAAGGCTACCTTTCCGCTGGAAATCCTATACCTGAGTGCTATTTGATCAGAGTGAGTTGTAATTGAGCTTGATTTACTTGCTCTTCTATTTGCATTTTTTGTTAAGTATGTGGGTGACTCATCGTCGTGAGATCGGTTGGTCGAAAATGCTTTTCAAGTAGTCTCAGTCGGCGAACTCGGCTCCACAGAAGAAGTCAGTAGTGAATCAAAGAACTCATGCATGTAATCAGTGACTAGGGATCGATCAATCGGATGCAACCGAGCCATACAAAAAGAATTGGAAAAGGGATGACGCAAGAGCAGCGGAAGGTGACTTAGCAACATCAGTCATTTCCTATAGAAAGGAAGGAAAGGATCTCTCTTCTGTCTAGACGAAAGATCTCATTTTTGCTACCGCTCTCCCTCTTATGAGTCTCTGTCAGCCGTTGTTTAGTAGCTTTCAACGCGAGTTCAGTCATTCTCTTAGATACTGAAAAGTATGAACTGACTTAAAGCACGAACATGAAGGAAAGGCTGAATTCGAAACATCTTGAATCGGATTCTCTCTTCTCAGAGAGCTTGAGAGTGAAATGAGTGGGCCGGCCAAAGAAGACCACTATGGAAGTGAAAGGGGAGGGCAAGAGCGGTTCGAAGACCATAGCCCGATGTGGGTACATTGGCGTCATCGTCGTATGAAATTCACGCACAAAGGGCGCCGCATCACTCTCAATGGCATTCAAGATAATCCTTCCTGCCGTCCAATCTCTGTCCGTAAGCTGCAAGGATTGCTGAAACGGGGTGCTATTAGCCAGTGTGTGCAAGTGCGTCAGATTCACCAGGAGCATGATCTGCAAGCAATTACTCTGGATGCTGATCCTGCAGAGCAGACACCTCCAGCTGTTCAAGAACTGCTACAGGAGTTTGATGCTTTGTTCCGGGAGCCAAAGGAATTACCCCCTCGTCGTGCCTGTGACCACCAAATTCCGTTGGTGCCAGGTGCAGTGCCAGTCAATGTCCGGCCATATAGATATGCACCCCACCAGAAAACAGAGATTGAGAAGCAAATCTGTGAGATGATGAACAATGGCATTATTCGTCGCAGCACGAGCCCCTTTGCTTCTCCAGTGCTCTTGGTTCGTAAGAAGGATGGATCCTGGTGCTTTTGAAATATCCTATGCCAGTCGCGGGTTGTCCCAAGCTCAACGTAGGTTCGCAAGAGAAAAAGAGGGGGGTACCTTGTCTGTCAGTCGAAGAAGGCAACAAACAAGTGGAAGCAACCGATGCTTTGGTCATTCTACTCCTTGATGCCAGTCTGTGCTTGCTGTCATGCTGGCAAAAGCGGGGGTTTCGGCCGGCTTTACCTACTATTGGATTTGAACCAATGACTCTCGCCGTATGAAAGCGATACTCTAACCGCTGAGTCAAGTAGGTCAAGCTGAGTCAAGTCAGAGAAAATCGAAAAAAAGAGAAAGCCAACCAAAGCACAACCAGAGTTCTCCGCGGGGTGGAGCGCTAAGAAAGAGAAAGCGTTATCGCTATACGAAATGAAGCAGCGGCTAGCACACTAAGATAAACCACTTGGTTTAAAAAACAGCTTAGTGGCGTGTGATTTCAACACTATTCCAGAGGTATATGACAAAAATTGTGGGAGAGACCTCTATGTTCCTCAGCTTAAATCATTCTATGATTGTTTACAATTATGTCATCTATTTTACATGAGGGCTAGAGGGTGGTCTTGGAGCAAGAAAAGTGTTGAGTCCAGGCGCATTATGGTACGACTGAGACTGAGTTGGGCAGGAGCAAGCGGTTGGATTGGCCTGACTCTTCAAGACCAAAGATACTCGGCTTCCTCTTCATCAAGTCACGAAATTCGACCCTTAGTTAGCAGCACCAAAACTAGAGCAGGCCCAAGACAAGCAAGAACAGTCAGTCAGCACCGATCAGGCAGGAAGCAGACAGTAAGCTAAGAATACTGGAAGAAGGTGGTCGCTCAGCCAAAGCCCTAGTTCAACCAGAACAGTAGGGAAAGCGGTAGAGGTCGCTCTGTAGCTTTGGTCGTCGCACTCTAATCCGCTTTAGAAGAAGCAGCTATTCTATTGCTTGGCTATAAAGCCTATAAGTAAGAACTCTGGGGAAGGAATCCGATCTGCAGATGAAGCAGAAGCAGGCAAAAGGCGAGCGCACAGCGAGGAATTTTCCATACTAGATCGACTCAACATTACCGAATCTACTCTGAGACTCTCTTCTCTTCATGGTTGGCTGTAAAAAAAGAGTCTCTTTAGTCCCCAACTCTATGGATTTTACTTTTTGGCTCAACACCCTGCTCTCGACGTTTGCTCGGGACGGGAGGCTATGAAATAGTTGAAAGCAGATGCAACATTAAAGAAAGTCAATCCAGTAGCCTTAAGTCGTACCGAACACTATGTCCTAATAGTAAGGGATTTCTTTCAACCCGGTGGTAAGCCGGTGGTACCCGGAGAAAACGTTGCCCGAAGGAAGGGACTAAACCCATCTGTTCAAGTAGTAGCCAAGTAGTACCGAAGGAGTATCTCTGAGTTAAGGAGTACCGAAGGGAAGGAAGAAAAACCAAGTGAAAGAAAGAGATCGCAATGGTCTAAGATATAGTCAGTGAACAATAAGTCAGATCTGATGTCGGATCGAAACAAAAATGCAAAAAGACAACACAAACGTAAAAGATCGAACTCTAATTTAGTTACTGAGTGAGATGTTTTGCTACCTACAAAAGGTTGGTTCTTCCCCAACAACCCCTAGCCCTCCAAGGCAGTACTCTTCATCGGCAAATCCGAATGTCTCGATCCGAGTTGAGACCCACCTACAGAAATTGATCCATCAACGGCGTTTTCTATAGTGGCAGGAAGTCTCCAACTCTTCGATATGCGCTAGCTAGGTAATCCCTTTACTTAATCTGATATGGGATCTCTTGCTACCAGAAAGGAACTGAACTGGCTTGCCCGGAAAGAATGGATTGCGACCCTTGGAGAGCTAATGGTACTGGACTGATAGCGCACTGATTGAACCGACCCCGGACGTACCACTGGGGAACCTGTGGCTGGAGAGAATCTCTCGCGATGGAGAAATGTCAAATAGGAAGCTCTATGGAGGCACACATCATGTCGTTCGTCATCGAAATGGGACTGACTCGCTCGGGAACAGGCACAGGATTGAGGAACTTTCTGGCGTAACACACCCGTAATGGGGCAATCTGACTAGCTGGTCAAAACCCTTTCCACAGTGTTTAAGTGGTGCTGGAAGGAATCAAGAGGGGAGGAGGAAAGTTGTACCAGGTGGAAGGAGAAGAGCTGATTGCTACTAAATCAGAACAAGCTTAGTTCTGCATGATGGCTCAATGGTGCATGGTCAACTTAGTAAACCTAACATCTCTGATCTCTGATCCAATTTCAACCCTACTTAACTCTTAAGAGTAGGTGTTTCAAGAACCAAAGTCCTTACAAAAAAAAAGAATCCATGATCACTATAGACCCCCGAAGGTACTGAGCCCAAACATCTGAAGCCATACGGATACTCACATCTGCAAAAGGCTGAGATTGAGAATTGAGGAATTGCTGAAGAATTCACTGATACAATCCTCTACTAGCCCCTTTGCTTCACCTGTGTTGTTAGTGAAGAAGAAGGATGGGACATGGAGGATGTGCATTGAAACCAGGCAGTTGAATGCCAGTACAGTAAAGAAGAAATACCCAATTCCGGCACATAGATGCCCTATTGGATGAGTGGTGCTAAATATTACAGCAAGATTGACTTAAGATCTGGCTATCATCAGATCAGGATGAGAGAGGAAGACAAGCCCAAAACTTCATTCAGAACCCTGTAACTATGAATTCAATGTGATGCGGGCTTACAAATGCTCCTGCAACGTTTCAAGCACTCATGAATGATGTGTTCAAGCCCAGAAGATTTGTGTTGGTTTTATGATATACTTCTTGACAGTAAAACACTGAAGGAGCATCAACAGCACTTGCAGCTAACACTTTTTCTGCGGAATCAGCTACATGCTAAGATGAGCAAGTGTGAGTTTTGACTTTCAAAGGCGGAATATTAGGGGTAAAATGGAAAATAAGGTGGCAGATGCATTTAATAGGAGAAAGGCCGGAACATCTGTCCAGCTGGTCCAAGGTGTGCAAACCGCTTTGTGAAGGCCGACTGAGAATGAGGGACCTAGTAGTGTATTTCGAAGCCTTCTAGGCAAAGCTGCTTCGGCGTGCACTGAAAGGGCGTCTTCCTTTCCTATATTATACCAGAGGTGAGTGCATAATCTGGTGTAGAACGGAGGGGATATCCTAAGTTGATGTGCACAAGTGCTTCCTCTGATTGAAGTCGATTGCCTCAACCAATTTCTTAGTACATCAACACAAGAAGTGGCGAATTGGGGATGGTACTACCTCAGTGAAACTATGGGAAGATGGGTAGGTGGGGCCTCTCAACCAAGACATCGCGGTTGGCGAGTGGGGACTCTACTGAATTCTAGCATGGGTGTGGTAGATTACTGACGTGAAGCCGGACCTCTATGAGTGCTCTACATGGCCGGATCAAAGCTATTCTAAAAACTAGATCCATTGGAGTGGGAAGTACTCAAGATGTAGAAGAGGACTCAAGCAGGTTTGGTCCTCTTTCTTTGATGTGTTCTTAGAACCCACTACCCTCCCTCCTAAAAGACCATGTGACCATCGGATTCACCTCACGATAGTCAACCAGTGAATCAAAGGCCTTATAGGTATTCACACCACCGGATGAAATTGAAGCCATAATCAAGGAGTTACTCTAGAATGGTACTCTACAACCTAGTTCATGCCTCACCGGCTCTTCTTTACAAGAAGAAAGAAGGTTCGTGGCGCCTATGGATTATAGGCAACTCAATGCGCAAACCGTAAAAAAGAAATACCCGATACCGGTCATTGATGATCTTCTGGATGAGCTACACGGTTATACTGTGTACTCAACAATCGTTTTATCTATTCCCACATCGATTCACCAATCCTGGAACTCGTTATGGATAGAAGGTCCATAGAAGTGAAAGTAGGACGACGGGAGAAAAGAGTAAGGAGTACCGGAAAAAGAAGATTTTGGACTTTCTGCCCACGAAGAAATAGTAGCATTTGAAACCGGAAAGATTTACTTTGGATAGTAAATCCCCAAGGAAGGGCTATAATCCAAACAAAGGAGGAGCTAGCGGACAGTTCGAATTTCAACGATTAGGGAGGGGAATGAAACACTTGTCTTTCACAATCAATTCTTTCTTTTTGTTATGTTTAGGACACGCGAAGCGAGAGCGAAACTTGCTATGAGGAGAAGACTCGGCAAGAGAGGTTTGAACAAGAGGAACTGCCGTCTAGTTGAGTTTGATCATTCTCTCTTTCTATCTCTCTTTCTTTCAAGAGCTGAATAAGGGCATATCCACAAAGGAGAGAGAAATCGGACTTTCTTCTTTACCCCCCTCATTATTCAAGACGTGAATATAAAGTGTATTGTACTCCCTTGGATCTTTTCCGGGATCTTTACTCGTCGTTGATCAAGGAAGCTAGAAGGAAGATGGGTGGTAGGGTGAATGGACATTCGTATCCTCTCCGACTCGTCGGTTAGGAGAGTAGCGACCAAAAAGAAATCATTATACAGGATAACTGCTGTAGAGATAAAATGTAGGAAGGAGAAAGTTGGTTTCAATGAGTCATGTGAATTGTAGAAGAAATAGGTAAACAAGGCGGGTTAATATATATATGTTGAAAAGCAAGGGGATAAATTGAACGAAATGAAGAGCAATCCAGAATCCGATTTTGTATACTATAAGAAAAAGGCACTGAAAACTTGGAAACGGAAGATGTTGTAACTGATATGGGTAGTCACACATTAGGCAAAATGGTGTAGTGGTTGGGCCAGGTAGCTTCTTCTTTTGAACAGCATTTCATTCTGTTTTGGATGCTTTCTACTATGTTTCAAGTGATCAAAGAAGAGTTTATTTCCCACTACTCATATCACATCTTATGTGTTGATGCAAGCTGACTAAATCAATAAGATGGTATTCGTATTTGATTAGACAAGATGGTATTCTTCTTTATTCCGGAGCACAACAATCCGGATCTCTATCTTATAGCTTATCCTTCCTATTCTGTATGTATTACGGTCATGTCAAGTCAATGGTCTGTCTGCCGTGCAACCGGTCTTGAATGGCTTTAGTGAATTGTTTGCTGAGCCTACAGAGTGACCTCCTAGGAGGACAATAGACCACAAAATACCCTTACTACCAGGCACTAAACCTGTCAATCATTAGAGAAGGGACAGAGTTCAAGATAAGACTATCTTGCCTGTTTGGTAGAGAGAGTACCGGGTATTCCGATGGTTAAAGATTCAAGTCTTAGTGGCAAAGGGGGACAGCTTTGGCCTGCAACCGTTTCCACTTTACGGCCCACAGCTTGTGTTCTTCGGTATTAATTCGGTTTCTGTTTGTTTGGCTTGTCTCGTGCACCACCTGAATTGAATCATAGTAATGGGACTTTGGTAATCCAGTGATGAAGTCAATGCTGATAATGGACCATGCTTCATCAGGAATGGGTAGAGGATCGAAGAGGCCAGGGAGTTTTTAATGTTCTACCTTAGCTTGCTGACAGATTTGACACTTGTTGACAAAAGATTCCACTGATTGAAAGATTCCTGTCCAAGCAAATAGTGCCTTGATGCGGTGATAAGTAGCAGTAATGCCAGAGTGGGCACCAATACCACTGGCATGAAGTGCTTGCAAGATGTTTTTTTTTCATTTAGAAGTTTGCACCAACCCATACTCTTCCTCTATATCGAATGACCCCATTATGCAATGAATATTTGCTATTCTTGTGAGTGCTCAGGACTGCCAATTCAGATAGTCAATTCTGGGTGAATGTGTCTTTGCTGTACCCTGCAACAATATCAGTGAGCCATTGTGGTTGACAGGAAGTAATGGTATTGAGTTCATCTGGCTCATGTAATCTAGATAGTGGTGCATCAGCTGCCCTATTCTCTGAGCCTTTTATTGGATGGTATATTGTGATCCCATGAGCTTGAGGAAAGGAAAGCTTTGTGCTGCATTGGTGTTTTAAGTCTTTGAGCAGTCAAATGAGCTAAGCTCCTGTGAATGAAACGCCTGTCCTGCTAAGCCCACACTCTAATGTGCTTGACTTGGAAGTAGGCCTCTTTCACTGTGAGGATCTTCTTTTAGTCTGTAGCCACCCCTTGCCCACTAATGACATGACCCAGGTATTCTATCTGTGGTTGAGCAAATGAACATTTATTCAACTTCACATATAGTTGATTCTGCTTCAGAAGGTCAAATACTTGCTGCAAATGGGTGACATGATCTTGCAAGGATTTGCTGTAGATTAAGATGTCATCAACAAAAACAAGTACACAAACCCTAGTCAGCTCAGCCAGAATTGTGTTCATAGCACTCTGGAGGGTGGGTGGTGCATTTGTGAGCCCAAATAGCCTAAAATTCATAGTGACGTGGGTCTTGAATGCCGTTTTGTATTCGTCTGCTTCATGTAATCTTATCTGATGGTAACCAGCTCTTAGATCCAGCTTAGTAAACCAAACAGCACAAGATAACTCATCCAACAATTCTTCAACAACAGGCATTGGGTATTTTATTAGACGAATCCATCTTATTTCCTTATTTCTCTGTTTTGGTAGCAGGAGAAGTAGTTTGTTCAGCCCGGACTTCAAAGTAGTCTCCCCCGTTGACCTTCTTTTTTAGATAGAATCCTCAATGAGTGGAAAGGACTCCCAAACTTGCTCCACAGTACTATACCATACAGAGCCGCGCCCTTGTGATATGATAAGAAGAAAAGGGGCCAGGCCGCCCTCTTTTCTTTTCCGCACCAAGCCTTCTTGTAAAATCGGGTGTATAGCTCAGTTGGTAGAGCATTGGGCTTTTAACCTAATGGTCGCAGGTTCAAGTCCTGCTATACCCAAAACAAAAAAAACCACTCTTGTATTCGTAAGGATGCATAGTAGCCTTCAAAGAGCACTCTTTGGCCTTGAGAAAAGCCCCTTTCTCATCAATATCTCGACTTCGCTCGTTGTTTGAGGTCAGTATAAAGGAGATCAGACTGGCTCTGTCATTGATAGGCCGGCCTTCTCCTTATTCATTGGATAGGGCGCGGGGGAAAGTCAAGTCAAGCACTAGTTAGTTGGGGTGGGACGCACCAAAGCAGCGTTCGTTGCACTAGCGCCTTATCTTTTGAAGCTAAACAGAGGCTCGAAAGACGGAGTACGTCCGAAGTCGTTGGCTGCCTTTTTGTAGTGCGCAAGTCAGAGTGAACTTCTTCTTCTGTTCTGCGAATCTACTAACGAGAACTGCCGTACAGTCCTATCTTTTTTTAAGAAAGATCGTAGATGAACGTTTCGTTTCGTTACCTAAGTAGTTGAGCAATTCATTCCAAGGTAAACAAAGAGGTATTTCCTTTTCTCGTTCAGTCCTTCTCTCCTTCCATCCCAGTAGGCCTATTCATGCTTTTTTGCTATCCATCTTGATCAAATAGAAGAAGGGGAAATTCAGACTAGGCAAAACACCTCAAAAAGTGAAAAAAAGATAAAACAACTTTCTTTCAAGTAGTAAACCATAGTTCTCATCCTAGGAAACCATATTGATCATCGGTTCAGAGCTCCCAACTACGAAGCTCTTTTCTAGAGTGAGTCAACAATTCGTGGATCCATGGTTTGGATGAAGCTATGTACCCGGGTAGAGATGATTTGTCTCAAAGATGTTCCGCTCATCCAAGAATCTGAAACTTCATCTACATAAACTCATAAATAGCCCTTTCCTTTCTTTTCTTGACTTCAAAAGGTAATCAATCCTTTCTTTTCATCTTTTATCAAGTCTTCCTCTTCCTGATTGAGTCAATCAGGGATAGAAATTCGGATCAACTATGAGGAGTAGGGCTGCTGGGCAAGTGAATGAACTCTGTCCTAGGCATTTCCAATAAGTTTAGTGAAGTGAGGGCGAAGCCTTTTTTGAGAGGGAAAATACACTCCAAATGATATTCCATAATGGAAGGAATGAGTGGAAGATTTACTGGAAGAAAAAAATACGATACTTTTCTAGTCGTAGGTAGGGCTACCTATCTAGTTTCGTGCTTCGGGCGTACCAGATTCAATAGGCTAGGTTATAGCTGACAGATTTCTTTAAGAACTAGCCGCCTATAAGCCTCGCTAGTAGTATTCCTGCCCAGTGCCGGAGTAGTGACTCATAAGGTAAGTTCTCCTCGATGCATTTCCAACACTCTATTTTTCTACGTACACTTTTGATTCCTCAGTAGGTAGGGACAATGTTCGAGATCTCATCCGACCGTCTATTTCTCACTGATTGGGAGATTGGATTGGAATCCGAGGAGAACTGATTGGATGTCATGGAACGAATGGGGCACTACGTTGGTTACCCACTGCTAGCCTAGCGGAGATTTCTCTATTTGTTGAAAGTGGAAAGGAGTCATATTTGAATCGGAAAGTTGGGCTCGTTCACTCACACCTTTCTTTGATTATCGATAACTTGGCTTCTTGCTCAAGTAAGCACCCGGCATACCAATTCATTATCCTTGGAGCTCGGCTCGCTCCTTCCTATCTACGTTATTCTTTCTTTGTTACTCTCGTAATGACGTTCCGAAAGAAATCAAGGTTACCAGGTCACAGCTCTGATTCTTCTTCCCTTATAGAACCTTCCCGCAAGAAATCAGTGGAAGTGGGTCCGCCCCTACAACTCATCAAATCAGCCTTCTTTTCTGTTCTGCGCTGTACATATTCTCAAGTTATGAGAAAGAATGGATTTGAATGCAATTTGGAATTAACAAAATAAACGAATGAAGAATATTTTTACCTCTTATCTGATAAGCAATCAAAGCATTTGAACTGCTCAATGAACAATAAAGAAAGAGCTAAGGTAAAAAAGTATATGTGTTACTAATAGTAAACCAATTTTATTTGGAGTTTGCTTTCAGCTGAACATGTTATAACTACAAATGAGGTGAGGCTTGATTAGGTGGCTTTGCAAGAACTAGGGAGGAACACAAGTTATGTACTTTAGGCTAAACATATGAATTTAGAAGATCAACTTTTCCAATTGGACATAAACAAAAGCAACCAATAATATATATATATATAAACTTCAATAATATTTTCTTTATGGTGAAGTAATTTCATCGATAACCACTAAACGATTAAGTAGCGATGTATGCAAAGCTAGACAACGAACATTTCATAATACACTCGTTCTGCATATCTTTAGGATAAAAGAAAAAACTGTGAAAAAATCCGTTTTCCTAAATAAAAAGATCAAGAAATCTATTTTGTATGGTTCTTATTTCGTTGAAAACGTTTCCATGAGACTTTCTTTCATTGAAGAAGTCCATGACTTGTTCTAGGTGATATGAGGTTGAACAGGCTTTAGAAAAAATGCAAAGAAGGGTACATGAGGGTGGAATAAAAATCAAAAAGATGACCCTTTCTTTCTTCCTGAGCATTACCGATAAATATTCATTCTTTATACGTTAGGTTGGGTTTCAGATGTATATCATTTATTATATGAAACCAAAAATAAGAAATGACAAGAAAGTTGTATATAGATGGAGGAATAAATTATGATGTGGAAAACAAGGCAGGGGTTCAAATCCTGTCATCCCTACCTATTACTTCTCCTATGGGCAGTAACGAGGGATCAATTGAGATTGATTGAAATTGGACAAAATTCAGAGTTTCATTTTTCTATATGCATGCGGTACAAAAATCATCCTTTTCTTTACTGCTTTATCTCCCGGAAAGCGCTCTTAGTTCAGTTCGGTAGAACGTGTGTCTCCAAAACCCAATGTCGTAGGTTCAAATCCTACAAAGCGTGATTCTGTTCTTGTTATGTCGAATCCAAAAAAAAGAACTTATATAAATATAAGAAAATGAGACAGTAATGAGGTCCATATCGTCATCGTAATAAAAAGAAAGATCTGCAAGCATTCTTTATGGGAGTCGGGGCTTTCTGATTTGAAGTTGCTGGAAAAGGACCTCTGTGATCGGTTGATCATTAGTCGTTTTTTTAAGGTAAGTAGGCAGGGGTGTCTTGATCGAAACCGAACTTCAATTCCACCCAGCTCAGATTCTATGCAGCAGTGGGGAAGACCTGTTTATACTTTTATTGAGAATTCCATTTCTTCCTGCCGCACCCCAATTCTTTCCCAGCAGTTGAAAATTGATATGAGATCTTGAACCCAGGGGGCTCCTATGTTCTGGGCAGAGGCATTGATGCGGGCTATTAGAATAAGGTGGTAAGGTCCAGGCATCTTCAAACCCCACATATGAACTCTTTGATCTAGTAAGGGGAATGAAAGAAACAGGAATGTTGCACAGTAAAGTGTCAGCACTCATCCCCAAACTCCATAGGCCCCGCAATAGAAAGAGTTTACTTAGGTGCCGGAGAGCCGAAACCGCTAACCGAAACAAGACATATTCACTTTGACCACAGCCACCCGCACTTGCCTACCCGACTGGCTATTTTAGCTATTCTCTCTTCAACCTTCCTCTAACCTAAAATAGTCGTACCGCTCCCCCTTTAGAGATAGATTTCTTTATTCTCTAAGCTAGCTAAACGCCTGAAACATAATAAGCTAAGCCTCCGTCGATTTAGCCAAAGCAGGCGTGGAGAAAATAATGGGAGTCAGTGTCCCTTAAACGCCTTGTTTCCTCTTCTTTACGGTGGCTTCTTCTTAAATGAAAGAAGATCTCTGCTGCGCTTATGCCTTCAAACCCGAAAATAGTGGTTATTACGACACCAGGTGAAATAGCTGCTTTTTCTTCTCTTCCTCCCCTCGACCTATTGAAGTTGCGCTCACCCGCAGCCCTAAGCCCTACAGTTCCTTCGCTTACCGCCTAATCTTAATCTATTGCCCTGCCTCCAAGAGAAGAAATGGCACCAACCGATACAATGGCAGCTAGTTCCAGGGAAGCTGCTTCAATGGAAGTTGGATTGCCTAGTTGCTTTTGAGTTCGATTTGAACTAGTTTCCAAGCTTTTTTTTCATCCATGCCTATAAGTATAATTATCTTTTCCAATCCGAGTGTTCCATCGGACTTACTCCATTTGCTTCTAGGGATAGATAGGGCTGGAGTCGTCAGTGCTAGAATGAAATGTGAATGAGAGCATAGATTGATTGTCTCACTGCATGTACGTATAGTAACCGGTTAATAATACTAAGGGTCCCTAATACTAATCTCGACATGAGAGGAACGTGTCCTCTCGGCCTTGATATAAACTAACAAATATGGTTTTTTCACTCAGACATGAGAGGTGAGATCGATTATATGATGGAGACAGATGGAGGAGCAGAAAGTGAGAGATTGTGGCGTGAAGCACATGTAAGGTGTACAACTCTTGAGACGGATGCATCGAGGTGCCGGCCTGTGAGAACGCTCGTCATAGCGTTGCGCCATAATTTTGTGATGGGTCTTTCGTTTTAAAAATAGGAGTTTTTCGGGTCTAGTTTACCAGTCCGTCAATAAATGCGTATGAAAAGTGAAATAGTTGATGTGATGGATGTGCCCGGTATCGATCAATGAAACATCGGCTCGACGCAGGATTTCAATAGAACGAAAAACATCGTCAGTAGTAGAGGGATAGGTACTTATTCCCGGCCAGCGGTAACATTGCTGCTCCCCGCCTAATGCGGATCATTGTGCAATGCTTATGTGAAATCTCAATCCAAAACTTATTCGTTTCGTTGGAAAAACCGACACCGACGTCAAGATCAGCCTCCTTTCCTTTCTCTTTAGTTTGGGAGCAGAGCTTAAAAAGATGGGGGGTCACGATGGATCCTTTTTTTATCCCTGATTCCATGGACGGAATGATTGTGGAATTTAACCCTTCGTCGTCATACCCAAACTCGGTCAATGGGCCGGCTTTTAGCGTAGAAAGTGTGAGTTCGAACTACATGGAGGTGGAGGAATCAATAAATTCCCCTCCTCCCCCTAATCCAAACCCTTATTCTCAGATTCCGGATTTAGTCGCCGCAAATGCAAATATGGATTACTTTCACTTCTCTCAAATGCAGATGTTTTACCAAATGCAAATGTTTTATCAAATGCATTTGAATTATTTTAGCAGCCAGCCGCTTTTGCCTATGGTACCTATGTATGTTCATTTTTTTATGTCTTTTTATATGCGGTTTTGGTATTTTCCCTTCTAAGCAAACTCTTTTGCGCCATTTGATCTTTAATTGAACTATTTCAGGCTCCGTATTGAATTGAAAAACTCTTTCAGGCTCCGTATTGTATTTATAAACTCTTTAAGGCTCCGTATTGTATTTATAAACTCTTTCAGGCTCCGTATTGAATTGAAAAACTCTTCCTGGCTCCGTATTTCAAACTCGAATTGGATTTTGTGTCGGCTGGCCGGCAGGACCACCAGCCCGCAGATGTAGGGAGGTCTCCTCTTGAACTGAGAAATCAAAGTCGCGATCTGATAGGTATCTATTCGGACCATGCATCTGGAAAGCACCGGTTCGATTCCGGCTCGTGACATGAAGAAGAAGTCCCAAACAGGGATCAGATGAGTTTGCACAGCGTTACTTTGTTGACGGAAAATCTAATTGTTCTTCCGGTTCAATGAAGACTATGCTTACTTTCCTTTCTCTTACCGGTCTGTGTTCTATCATGGACCTGTATTCCGTTCCTCGAATCGAGACTTTCTTTTGGTATGATTTTGATACGAGTTTTCTATCAAAACTCTATGCCATCAATCACTATCCCCGGGGATAGAATCCAGCTCCCGGCGTACCTGATAACTACGCTCATATACGTCAATTCATGGAAGATGCTCAGGGGAACGAATCCATATAGGAAACCCCTCTAGGGGAAGGGACAACTGGTTAGTTTGTGTTAACATATCAAGGGATACCAATCATTTCCAGGTATGGTGGGAAAAAAAGCAACCTATTGTATTTTCCTTACTCCAGTGGGCTTTAACTAGACCTGTTTACTTAGCTTGATCTTTGTGCTCTCGGCATAGGTAGGATGTATCTCTGGATTATCCATGGTATGCTTCCATTGTTGCACCTTAGCCCGGTATAGTAGAAGGCGGTCCATGCTATTCATGAGTTGATAAGCTCCATTCCATCGATAGGGATCAACCCAACTGCATAGCTTTAAGATCCTAAGCTACACCACAGCTAAATCAACCAACGTCAGGGATTCTAGCTCAAGATCAGGAAAGAGCTTCGTTCCCTCCCGCCTGCTGGCTAGAGTTATACCATCCACTCTTGCTGCTGACTGTGAAGTAGCGTAAAACCCTCTATAACGTCTGTTTGTTTGCCGTTGTACGAAAGTCTATCGATTCAAGAATTTGCAAATCCCTTGGGTTCTTTGCCGAGGTTAGCCTAGCATTGGAAGCCCTGGTGGATAGCCTTGCTTTGAAGATGAGGATTATGATGTAATCACTACAAACAATATGGTAGCAACCACTTTCCATTTCACCAGAAAATTACAGTACTGCTTTAACATTCTTTAAAGAGAATTTGGAGAACCAACCCTTTCCCCAGATACGAATAAAGGAGACTGCTTTCTGTATAATTGTGCTTATGCAGCTAGAGACCCATTTTATGTTTCTGTCATTTTCGCAAATGCTCGCAGCATGTAGTAACAACAACCAACTTGGTTGGTATTATATGCAGAGATTACCTCATCAGCTAGATGCCTCAGCTAGTGCTTATCAGCTAATAAGCTACTTCGAAAAGACCAGATACTGGAGAACATGGTGGAGGAAGCAGCAAGTGATTTCTTCAAGACGGCGCTCTTCATTGTTGCAGCTGGATCCAATGACATATTTTGGAGTATCTTTCGCCTTCAGTACCGTTATTTGGACGAGAGAAGCCTTATCCTTCAGACTTTCTGGACGTGTTGGTTTCCAATCTGTCATTTTATCAGAAGGTTCCGCCAATTTATCACTACTGTAGTTTAGTGTCGCTTGCTCTTGTTTGCTGCAGACCTCTATTTTCTTTCCATCGATTAAGAGGCTAAATGAACAGGGTGCTCGAAAGTTTGTTGTGTCCGACGTCGGGCAACTCGGTTGTATACCGTACGTTCGTGCTCTGGAGATACGTACGATATCGTGACGGAGATCATTCTGCACTACCGTCAATACGGTACGCTTTTCTTCCTCGCTGCTTCCCGCAAATGATGTGCTTCAAACTTCTGAGCACGAAATGGCAATACTTAGAATCCAATTCTTGCTTTGTATTAACACCTCTGGACGTTACCTGAGCTGACTGTGCATATGAAGAACCCCAGTGGTAAACGAAACTTTTGTTCATTGACTACATTGCCTGGTTTTGATAATGCGCAGGACCCGTGCAGCGGCGGCTGCTTCCCTCCGTTCCTCTGCTTTGGCGCAGCCAAACTCCTGACTCTTCCTCGTCAATTTCATTGCCTTAATGGCAGTTATCCCTTTCTTCGATAAATGGAGCCGTGTGACAGCGCAGGTAGTCGCATAGTTTCATTCCCTGGATGGCTAATGCTTAACACTGGTCAGATACCATAAGTTATGGTTGTGCTCGCTCGGCAAATTCTATCGGTTCAGCAGCGTCCTTAGTAGGAGCGGAAGGGATGTAGCGAGGAGCCGAAACCTACCGTTATGGAACCGTGGAAAAAGCCGAAACCTAGGGTATTCCCTGATCTGAACTTCAATAACAACCATTGCCTTACGTACCATTGGCTGGGAAAGGAAGGTGCCGTTCGCCGCAAGTAGATCTAGCTGATTGACTCGTTCATAGTCGAAACCTAATGCATCGAACCCTTTGCCGATCAAAAGATTAGGAACCGTCCTCCTTTTACCGGATACCCTTGCCGAAGAAGGGCTGTAAATATCTCGTACGTATGTTTCCTAGGATCTACTACATGAAAATGAAAAAGTATTGGCTTGAGTTCTTTCGCGATAGGCCCTTGCAATAAAATGCTTTGAAGATGAGGATTCGGTGGGGATGACATTATCGCCATACGCTATTGGATTTCTCCCGGGCTTTGCCTTTGCCGAAACTGTTCCGTTGACATCCTTTGCCGTAGAACTTATCTTCTTGGAAAATGGAGGATATTACCTTTGATTTTGTTAGAGGAGGTAGGAAGCCGAGCATTGGGAACTAGCCGTTATAGGGTTTCAGAAAAAAGGGTTGATAACTCCCTTTGCTTTGTCAATTAAGAAAAATAGAATGTGCTTACCTTCGTGATATTCCCTTTTCTTTGATCCTTTCGGTTTTGAACTGCGCTTTGCCCGTACTAGGTCTTGAAACTTAGCTTCAACCTCTCTGTAGGAATGAAGGTTCTTTTCATGCAATTTCTCGTATGATAATGAATCGAGTTTCGAAACACGGTTGTTGTAGGGAGTTATTTATTTCTTAAAGGAAGGCTCTCTGCTCCATTGGGTGACGATTCAATGGTTCTATTCATCCTATTCCTAGGTCGATCCGTTAACTTGGGTTTTGTTTACCAGTTGGTTAGGTCAACTTGTGGCATAGCTGTATTGGACGCAATACGGTGAACGAGTCCCTTTTTGATTTCTGATACTTTCTTGAAGGAATAGCATCTGAGTACAATAGTGTAGAGTTCCCCGCACTAAACATTGCAAAGAGTCTAAAAGAGGTGAAAGAGCTATAAAGAACTAAGGAAGAAGCCATTTGTAGCACTAAGAGGAAGATGTCTCACAACCAGCCTACGGATAATACATGCCGATATAGGAATGAAGCATGCATAAACTCGTAAGTCAATAGTGAATTTGGTTGCATCGAAGGCGGATAAATTCAATAATGAGGGCCGCCCGCAGATGATAGCAATTCGTCTTCACTAAGAGCTAATGACTAGAAATCTAGCAAATAGGACGCTTTGTCAATTGAATTAGTAAGTTATCCTGGTCTAGAGGGTGTTCTTCCTCCCCACTCTAGAGGCTAAACCAGTTAGAAAAGCGTCCCCCGGGAGTTTCGCAGTAGTAGATGACGTTCCTGGTACTAGTAGTCCATAGAACTAAGATTTGCATGCATGGTGGGTAACAGCATTGTATCTATCTTTTGCAGTCTGTAAATATGTATCCCAAAGTTGTAGATTCTGCTTCTTAAGGGCTGGGTGTCAAAGTCCTCAGTAGGTGGTTTGGTCCTTCAAATGCCTATCTGTTGTAGTAGTCCCCAAAGGCGGAGCTTTATTAGTTGTAGGTGGACGGACCTCAAGTCCTTTCCTTTCTCTAACGCTAATACCGCGGCTTGTCATGATTGCTGTCAAAGATGAAGGCCATACTGTAGTCATAAGATTGCGTGTCGTGTCGTTATTCCGTATTGTGTACAGATTCTCATATGTGTTGTCATTCCAGTACAGCTAATCCGTGAACAGCTAACCATCGTACTGTCAAAATGGGATAGGTTCGATCTATGGTCATGGAAGGCCTCCTAAAAAGATCTACTAAATTCATCGAGTTGTTCCAAAGAATCAAAGCGCCCAGTTATTAAGAAAATCCCTTGTCGGCTTTCCGTGAAATATTCGTTTGGCCGAGGACTTCCATAGCTGTTCCTATTTCAACTAGGTAGGCCTTCGGTATTCATGCTTCCTTCTATCAAGAGCATTGTGGCAGTACGAAATCCTTCCTCAGCCTTGTTTCTAATTTTCACCGGGCATATCCGATTTTTGGACACTTGCTGCATCCCTTTTCTTGCTGCATTAGCTTAACTGTTCGCTTCTTTCCATTGCTTCAACGCTTGTTTCAAGCAATAGTCAAGAGTTACTAAAGTAGTTTGTCCTATTCAAAGCTATAATCAGTGACTAATATGCACACAACAATAAAGACTGTTGTTTTTTCTAGTGAGAAATCGAGTATTGTTTTTACACAGCTATAGCGTCTGAGAATTTGACAGAAAAGCAAGGTTCAAAGCCCACAGAGCGGTAGGTCGACATTCCTTCTTCTTTCCAAGCTTCTGGTGGTATCTATACCTTTCGAGACCAAGCCCTGCTACAATTCATTGTTGGAAGAGACTGCTAGATTTCTTTTTCATAGTTCTCTTCAGGGTTGTAGATAATGCTCTATCAAAGAGCGCCAGCGTACGTGCTCGAAAGCGTTAGTCAACTAGCTACTTGTCCTTGCTTTTCTCTAGTGTGCCCCTTCATTCAATCTCTAACTCAATGTCTACCCACATACCTTTCCTTTCTGAATCAGGAATAGCCGACTCAGGGTAAATGCTTTTCCCAGCTCAAAGGCGATGACTAGTAGATCCGGGGGTACCTAGAAAGCGAACAAATGTTCCCATGGTCATGATTGTTGACTAAACAGCCCTTTCTCTGATTCCCCTTGCCGACTTTGAACGAACTCATGCTTGAATGAGAACAAGCGATTTGCGACTTTGGTCCATGAATTATAAGATCATGAACAACCGATTATGCGACATCTCTCTTAGCTTATAGAAAGAGCTGAAATACTACAACTGATATTGCGACATCTAATCCAAACAGCGTATCAGCGACAACCCTATTCTTTCTTTCCTTCCTTGCTTATTTATTCTATTATTCAGCTTGCTGTTGCAAATAAGTAAAGTAGTTTGAAGTTCTCTCATATGCATTTGCATTTCATTTAGTGTTGAATATCCAAGAAAAATGAAGGCTGGCAACGCGCCCTCCCTTCTGCTACCAATCAAAGCGTGGAACTAAATCTCCTATTTTTCCAAGTGAAAGCCGGGCTGACGAATAACCAACCCGCAATGAATAAGGAAGGTATAGTAATGCTATGAATAACTCAGTATCGAATACTGGTAATAATATAAGCAGAAGAGCGTTCTCCCGTGCTTCCAGACATGCTGAGCTCTACCAATTTTTGTACATTCAAAAAGGGGAATTGATTCCTTCTCTAGATAGGGCGGGAAAACTAGACTATATAAGAGTTTATACATAAACGCACATATAGTAAGTATTTGGATCTTCCTGCGAGACTGTTCTTTTCGCTGGAGAAAGAGAACACTTCTTTTCTTTTTTTTGATTCAACAAATGCAAGTTCATCTTCGTCTGATTTGTCAATGGGAAAACGAAATCATGGGTGGAGGAAGAGGCTGTGATCGATAAAGGGGATGATGATGACTTCCATCTTTCTATGGATTTTCTCTCATTATAAATCGAAAGATCAGGTCAAAGCCTTCCAAACCATCCACTGGATTTTCATGTTCGTAAGGGAGGAATATGTGTGTGTTGTATATAAATAAAGGACTTTCGATTTAGCGTTGTCATTTTCACGAGTTTTTAGATAATCCAATTTTATGTGAGATTACTTTCATTTTTACTGAATCACTTGAATCAGTTAAAGGAGACGAGGCTTCTGGCCCAGCCAGAGGGGCTGTAGAGGAGAGTTTTGACTGCGGGAGAGGCAGGTCCAGGTAACGGGGAGAATCCGCTAGGCTGAGGTTGAGTGGCTCACTTCCTTGAGAATATAGAATCTATAACTAAGAAATGAGAATTGTTGACCCATATGATCTCAGGCTCATAAAGAGGATGAAACTGGTAATTTCATTCACACTTTGAAATTGAGCTCGTCAGTGATCTTTTCCAAGGTGTCTAGAGAAACCTGCTTTGAACATGACATTCGTACCCAAGGAAAGTTTTGGCAGGCATTACTGTGATCTTGAAGCCCTTGCTAGGAGCTAGTCGGTACGGCTCACTACTAAAGAAGGTTCTGGCATGCTTCGACTTAGCCCTGTGATGTGCTAATTCATCTCTTGATCTGGTATTCCGCAAAGGAGGTGGATAGGGTCAGCCTTTTCTTCATGGATATGTTGATCTATCAGACCTATCTATAGTGGAATACTAGATTCTTTGCTACTTCCTGGATTATCCCTGTGTTTGCTGTTTCCAGATCCTACCTTCTTGTCCTTTGCGCTCAAGTCTATGGCCAGTACTGCCCGGGGCAATATTAGCAGTTTTCTGAGGGTTCCATCGCCTCTTGGTTGGTTTTTCTCCGCAAGCAGAGCAAGCTAGTTCACATCCGATTATCCTTACCGCACTAACCATTGCTGGCGAGGTAGCCTTGCCCTAACATCATAGAGAAGACGTGCCGCAGCTGCCTTTCTAAGACCTGGTACAAGTGATGACCTTGCTGATAAGGGTCGAATGCGTAGTTCATTCGCATGTCTTTTGAAAGAATTGACAGTTGATGACGGAACGAACTGTTCGACCTTGATTTCTTGGCTTTGATGTTGTTATCACAATCAGGTTGCCATAACACGCATTGCTATGTTGAGACAACATGATCTTGAATCAGGATTGGATTGCCTTATCTTATTAGTAGGAAGAGGTGAAGTTCCCTTTTCTTTTCCCTGGGAAACGGTACCTGCATTCCCGTGAGCTTTTCCTATCCCATTGCTCTCTATTCTCTAATTCCCTTAATCAAACAAAGTTTATATACCCTCAGATTTGGGGATCCTTCTTTTCTGCACTTCCCCTTTTCTCTACTTCCCATTGGAGTGTACGGGGCCATTTTGAGATATGGGATAGGTCCGTTTTCATCAACCAGCAGGAGGAAAGCTAGCACATTTACCTTAATCCATTGCACTACCGAGAAGTTTGATGACTTCTCACCTTCATAACATACTTACCAAACCTAGTAAGGGATTTTGTACCTTAATCTAGTGAAAGGTGCACATCCGATCCCTAATCTAGCTCTCTGTGCAGAAACCCATTGGCAAAGAAACGGGTTGATTCTTCGGTTCAAGTGATGGTGGGGGATCAAGAAGAGTGGCTATGTGGGGTTTGAACTTGGACACGGGATTAGCTTAATTTGGATAGTTCATTTTATCACTCCACTGGGCCCTTGGCCTTTCTCCCTATGTGGATGGATGATAAGAAAAATGCCAATCGAACCAAGTAAGGGCTCCGCGTGAAGCATATTATGTAGATCTAGCTGACAATAATAACTGAGATCCTATACAAATAACGCATTAGCGACCCCTTGGATAGACAATTCATGCTACTCGACTCACCATCACTCTTTAGAGACATTCGACGAAAAGCAAGCTTACCAATAAGAAACAGCTGGCATGGCAGTATCTTCTATATCTTCTATAATGAATATAATGTGCACACCTGGCTTTAACCAGATAAAATCTAGTACAGCGGGAAGGATGTCATATTTCTGGTCCACTACTTAGACTCTACGAGGGCTTTAGGTGAGGAACTACTTATCTCCCGAGGCACCCTTCTCCTGAGTCCTACCCAGCTCAAGTTTAAGAATGCGCACAGCCCCAAGGATAGGTAGAGGGGGATCTTGTTCTGTTCAGTGCCGCCTCTTCCTCGGCCATTCAAGAAAGGGATTTGCTTCTTCTTACAGGTCCTTGAGAAAAAGAAGAAAGATAGGAAAGGAATTAGGGCGTTGCCGAAGGCAATGGTCCAGCTTGTGTGAATGGATTTCATTGTTTTTTTAGATTCCACTATTTGTTCGATAGCAAGCAAACTCTCCCAATTTAGGACCTTCAGTGATCTTACAACGAACATTGTAAATGACAATCAACGAATTCCGGCGAAATAGAAGATCTACAGGTCACCATAGTCTTCTGATACACAAATAGGATTCCGCACTCTTAAACAAGAGGTTGCCACTTAGCATAAGGAAAGGGAAGAGTAAGGCCAGCATTGACTAGAGCTACTGATATCTCGGGACACTATGTGAAATAGCTACGATATGCTTTCTATTCTGGGAAGATAAGTCATGCCTTAGGAAACTAGTCATGTTATGATCGAATTGGAATGTGCGGGCTTTGTGACTACCACTGATTGGAGGATCAAGAAGCCTACTAGTTCACTCTTCCTGCGATATCTGATCAATCGCTCCTGCCGGTTGTACAGATTCTATCACTGGCTTTAGGTTATTCCTTCTCGGACCTGACGTCTCCATCACTACTAATAAGGAAGGCCACTTTCTTTTGTATCGGGCCTTCAAAACGCAACGCAGTAGAAACAGATAGCTGAGTAGAGAGTGCGGCCGAAGCATCCATAGCTTAGCGATTATGTTCTTATAGATAAGGATTAGATGGATGTAGACAACCAATAAATCTAAGGTGAACCAATAGAAATAGAGTCTGGTGGAAGCGGTCATCCCGTGGGGAGAGACTCAAGAATATGATAATATGATGACTCCGCTGCGTTGCTCTGCTGACTAGCCGTTTCCTCTTCTAAGTAAATAACCAGCTTCAGTTCATGCTCCTTGCTGGCATAACCATATTAAGCTGCATTGGATAAACAATCGAAACTCCGTAATTGTTAATAGTAGGGTAGCGAAGTACCCGGGGTTGCACGCGTCATCAGAATTCTAGTATAAGGAAGCGACGGGAAGGGAAAGGTGATTACAAAATACGGATACGTAAGGGTTGTGTTTATTGACTATCACAGGAAAATGGGAAGAATTTATCACACATGGTATCAGAGCTGATACCTTCACCCAAACCGTAGACGCCGGCGGTGAAGAAGGAGGTGAGGGCGCCTGCTTTGATTAGGCTTACTGTAAGTTTGTTTGAAGCTCCGGAGTCTAGTCTACCAATGGGTGCTATGGTGTGTCCTCCCCTCTTAGGTCTCGCTTGGATAATCGACTCTTACGACCCACACAGGAGAGGGTTTTTCCCAACCGTTCATGCCTCTCGGCTATGAAATAAAAGAGTGGGCTCTTTGAAGCTAGGTATTAAGCACAGGAAGGTATGGGAATATAGCGAGCACTTTCTTAAACCGAGATGTGAGACTACTAAAGAGGCAGGTAAAGTGGGAAGTGGGATTCATGATGCAAGCTTATGAAGAAAAAAAGAGATCTCATTAATGCTTCTAAAAATAGTTATAGCAATCCCTCGCCATCTGAGCCAGAATGAATCCCAGTCAAATCTCTAAATGCTTTTGGCATTCTTTTCCCTCGCATTTCCCTAATTCTTTTATTAATATGGGAATGGGAGCAAATGAGGAGGCATCGAGTCGAAGAAATGAATTGCTCTTTGGCTAGTGGAAATGGGGTTCTTGTCGTCAACGAAGTAACTGCTCTATTTGGAGAGTGGAGCCAGCCTCAGAGCCGCCTTGGTTCTATAGTAATCTCTCAGCGTTTGAGTTGACTAATCCGATGGTACTTGAAGAAGAGTGAAACGACGAGATTTCCTTATAGGAGGAGAAAGGGATTCCTGTTGCTTTTGGGTGGGTCCAATCAAGGTACGAAAAAACTCTTTTCCCACGGCTCACTAATACGATCCTATCTTACCATTCTTCTATCCTTCTTCATCACGGGACAGAAGCATAACGCTGATCTATGGACGAACGAAGGTATCAGAAAATTCATTATGACCTAGACCTAAACCAGGCTGATATTGAACAGAGGAGGAGTTCTTGTTACTACTTCTCGCTGGCACCAAAAGATGTTTCGCCTGATTCGGACCTTTTGTGGTGGTCTGCCGAGGACAGCACCTAAAAACAACCCTTGTGCCATGGAATATTCCCTTTTACGATTGGAGAACCTGGCTTTGATGACATTCCTGAGGAAGGTATTTCCCCTACTAGGCTTGTTGCTTCGCTTATTAAAGATCAGAGAAGCGAATGCCTCTCGTAATTGATTGAAAAGTGCTCGCCTCTAGTTCCGGCAGATGCCTGCCATGTACCATCCGTGGAGGAAGTAGTGGGTTATTGGAAGTATAGGATTATTTCTCAAGTGTCACCAAGGATACACCCCACTTACTAAATAGGCCTGTGG
>NC_041388.1:365429486-365465374 GCF_002162155.2 Triticum dicoccoides
GGTACGACTGGTACTTTTTCTCATTTATCGGTCTAGTTGGAAAAATTTCCCCTCAAAGAGCAAGTTTGTCTTATATATTATGCTGCGCCCTTGCCCTTCCTTTCTCTTCTATAAAAAGGCTGGACGTCAAATGTAACTGATGCTTATATTCTAAATATGACAAGCAAGAAACCTACTATTGCCGTAAACAAAAACCCAAACATTAGTAACTAACAGAGCTTTCCTATTCTAACTATTTCCCTATAAACCATGATTGATATACCAATCAAAAAAGACTTCTGAAACTAAACTATTCTATTGATTTATGCCCGTGCTTCTTCTTCTGTTTTTGTACGCAGAAGGATGTCTAGGAGGAATAGATCACTGAGGTTAAGGATGAGAAGGTGAAAAGTGAAGATAGAGAATAGATGCCATGAACAAGTGTATCAATTCAAGAGTTAAGGAATACTATTGGGAAGATTGGGCATTGGGTTCATCTTGTTATTGACCATCCCTTTTCAACACATATCTTTTAGTATACGTCTTTTTTAGTTGCTTAAAGATTTCAGATATTGCTTTTTCTGTTATAGGAAGTGTTGCGTTCCCCTTTAGGGTGTTTGTCAGTGGCGTCACCCGATAGGGTGTGTGCCCGGAAGAGAGAAGAAAAACATGTTGCTTGCTATTTCTGGTTGAAGAGCTATTTTTTCCTATCGAACAGGAATTCCGAGGGATGTTTTTTGTTGTCGATTTGTAGCAATAGAAAGATAATGGAAGTGATTGAATAAGTTGGGTCATGAGAATGGAAGTTGGGTCATGTTGATACTAGATCCATGTCTTGATTATTCGACTTTTCCATTCCAATGCACAATACTATGCATTCCATTCCAAAGAGCGGTTTCGGTGGGTTGATACGATTTCCACTTTGACGGTCCTAAGTTGGCATTCTTTGCAGATAACTTCCATCTCGCCATAGACGAAAAGTACCCAATTTCATGCCAAGAGACCATGTAAGGGTTGTACGACCCATCCATATGATAAAAAGACTCACAAGCCTAAGAGCAATTCCTTCCTTCCCTATCATTAATTAAGGACTGGCTTGCTTCGAGAGAAAGGAAATCTGAATTCCATAGTCGTCTTCCTCACGAGCTGGAACAACTAAAGGTGTAGGCTGGAAACATACTTTTTTTCCGTTGGATTGTGCTCCAGAGAATGGAATAGTAACACGCGCTCCCGAGAGGCGGCATTAGTTTATGGTTCGAAAGCACAAGTCACTCCATCCAGCTATACTTGCATTGATATAGACGATTTGAGCCTTTGAATTTACTTACTACAAAACAAGCTATGTTCTCCTATATATTTCCTTGGGCTCGTTTTACAAAAGAAAAACAAACTACTCCTCTTGATGTGGTCAGAGCGAAGTACTAATAGGCACAGAAACAGCAGGAATATCTTTCATTCATTTCATCTGTATGGTATGACACGACCTCTTTTTGCTCCCCATTTTGTTGGAACTGAGGCCTCTGTCTACCGGCCTGAAAGGAGGGTCTCATGCTTGTAAACTAGCATATATCTTGCACAGAATGAACCTTCCTTTAGTCACAACGAGAAGCACTATCGGGGTCTGAACGAATAGAAAACACAATCAACACTTCATATCAAAGTCAACCAAGGTTTATCATATAGAGTGGAATCTTCATTCTAATTTGATTAGCCAACCCTCCCTCGAGTCGTATGCTTTCTGATCACTCTCCTATGTTGGTTACTTTTCTTTCAAACGTTACGTCGTTGCAGGTCCTCGCCCTTCAGGTTGAAGGAGATGTGTACTCGACTTCCTTTAAGTAAGTGGTGGCCCATAATAGTAGAGATGTATAACAACAGTAGCTTAACCAAAGGGATAGACTTGAACTCTTCCACACCCCCTTGCCAGAGGTTTTAAGAGAACAACCTTTTGGGGATACCAATTCCACCCATTCGCAGCAAAGGAACTAGCACTTTCTTAAGCTTTCCACCGTTCTTGCTTATTCCCCTTACTTACCCAATGAAAGATATAGATTGGAAATTGGAAGATGGTCGTCCATAGTTATGTTGTTGAAAATACCCTCCCTTACTCATCAAAACGTTGGAAGCGACTTGAGATATCTTTTGGGAAGAGAGAATAACTATAGATGCTCGATATGCATATTGATCAATTGATCTCCGCGTCCTGCCAGTTCGCTAAGTAGACTCACTCTACCGAGGGGCAGAAGAAGATCAAGCCGATAAGGGGAAGCGCTGAGAAAAATCTCTCTCTTATCTAAATATAAGAGCACGCTTTATCTCTATGCACACAGAAAAAGGGGATCTTGTGATGATGGAAATGGTACGTATGTGGACCACTTTGGCTCCGCCCAAAAGCCCCTGAGCCGACTATCTCCTGGCACAGCCAAAGCATTTCCTCGCCCGAGGCTTGCTCAAAGCTAACTTGAATCCGAACAGCTTGCTGCTTCTCCGAAACCTTCACCAGCTTGTGTATCCTTGTAAGGTCGCGGACCCGGCGTAAGAACGAGAAACGTGAGTCTAGCATGACATAAACCCAAACCCCGGCACTTTTGATACTTCTCATCTCAGGACAAGTCACAGAAGAGGTAAGGCGCTATAGCCAGTGAAGGAACGGGAAAGAAGAATCAGTGGAATTGACCAATAATTTATACCATTACGACTTTGAATAATCGCTAATAGCTGACACCAATGGAATATTTTTGGACCCTAAGGCTCACGTTGACTCCGTCCTTTATTGAATAGAAAAGTCGTCGTGAGTAACCATACGATCCATCACACAAACGTCCCTAAACCTCAGTAAGACTTTCTAGATGATGCATTTCCCTTCTTATCTATCGATGTATTCATCTGAGGCCACAGGCAGGTATATATCTACGAGTGGTTTTTATAAAGGAGGGTCCTAATAAGAATGTTGTTCGGAAAAGGCGAAACAAGTTGTGTTGACTGAGGCTCAGAATACGTTCTTGCACCACTCCTTTCAAACACACATACCCTTTCTTCTCACAAATGTGAAATTCCGGAACTCTGTGTGTAATTGTTGCAACAACGATAGGGACTCTGCCGAGGGCTCCCCGGTAGGTTCTAGTCTCTCTTTATACTGCGACTGGAGCAAGGCGTAATGGGCTGTGTTGTATGTTGATCAAGGAGGTGCTGCATTGGCTATAGCTACAAGAGGTCTTGAGATAGAAATTATGCCATTATTGCTTCTTTCATTTAAAAGCTTGACAATAAGCTCATTATCACAGCTAATTGTTCATCAGGAAATCTATCATCAATAGGTAGTGGGTCATCAAGAACATTCTCTAACCTAGACAAGTTGTCTACAACGGGGTTCTCAGCTCCCTTTCTATCAATAATATGCAAATCAAATTCTTGTAGCAAGAGAACCCATCTAATAAGTCTAGGTTTAGCATCTTTCTTTTCCATAAGATATCTAATAGCAGCATGATCAGTGTGAACAGTTACTTTAGAATCAACTATATAAGGTCTGTACTTATCACAAGCAAATACAACTGCTAAAAATTCTTTTTCAGTAGTAGCATAGTTTCTCTGGGCACTGTCTATAGTTTTACTAGCATATTGGATAACATTTAATTTCTTATCAACTCTTTATCCTAGAACAGCCCCTACAGCATAATCACTAGCGTCACACATGATTTCAAATGGTAACTTCCAATCAGGAGGCTGAACAATAGGTGCAGAAATCAAAGCTTTCTTAAGTATTTCAAATGCTTCTACACAATCATCATCAAAAACAAAAGGAACATCTTTTTGTAAGAGATTAGTCAAGGGCCTAGAAATTTTAGAGAAGTCCTTAATGAACCTCCTATAAAAACCGGCGTGACCAAGGAAACTTCTTATACCTTTGATGTCTTTAGGGCACGACATCTTTTCAATAGCATCAAACCTTAGCTTTATCAACTTCAATACCTCTTTCAGAAATTTTATGCCCCGAGATAATACCTTCATTAACCATAAAGTGGCACTTCTCCCAATTCAAGACAAGATTAGTTTCTTCACATCTCTGCAAAACTCGATCAAGGTTGCTTAAGCACTCATCAAAAGAAGTTCCGTAAACGGAGAAATCATCCATCAAAACCTCAACAATCTTTTCACAGAAGTTAGAGAATATAGTAGTCATACATCTTTGAAAAGTAGCAGGTGCATTGCATAAACCAAAGGGCATACATCTATAAGCAAAGGTACCGAAAGGGCAAGTAAAAGTTGTCTTTTCTTGATTCTCTTTTGACACAGGTATTTGAGAGAAACCAGAATAACCATCTAGAAAGCAAAAATGTGTATGTTTGGATAATCTTTCTAGCATCTGATCAATAAAAGGTAAAGGGTAATGATCCTTTTTAGTAGCTTACTTTAATTTGCGGAAATCAATTACCATTCTATAACATGTAACAATTCATTGTGGGATCAATTCATCTTTATCATTAGGAACAACAGTAATACCTCCCTTCTTAGGGACACAATGGATAGCACTTACCCACTAACTATCAGCAACGGGGTAAATTATACCTTCCTCCAGAAGCTTTAGTATTTCTTTTCTTACCACTTCTTTCATCTTAGGATTTAACCGCCGTTGGTGATCAACAACCGGTTTCGCGTCTTTCTCCAATTTTATGTTGTGTTGGCATAGAGTGGGACTAATGCCCTTAAGATCATCAAGAGTATATCCAATAGCAGCACGGTGCTTCTTCAGAGTTTTCAATAATTTCTTTTCTTCATGCTCTGAAAGGTTAGCACTAATAATAACAGGATATATCTCTTTTTCATCAAGATAAGCATATTTAAGAGTATCAGGTAAAGGTTTAAGCTCAAACACAGGATCACCCTTAGGTGGAGGAGGATCCCCTAGGATTTCAACAGGCAAGTTGTGTTTCAAAATAGGTCCCTGTTTCAAGAATACTTCATCTATTTCCCTTCTTTCATTCATAAACATACCATTTTCATGGTTGAGCAAATATTGTGCTAAAGGATCATTAGGAGGCACGACAATAGAAGCAAGACCAATAATTTCATCTTTACTAGGCAATTCTTTATCACGGGGTTGTCTACGAAATTTAGAAAAATTAAATTCATGAGACAGATCCCCTAAACCAACAGAAACAATATCCTTATTGCAGTCTATCTTAGCATTAACAGTATTCAAGAAGGGTCTACCAAATATAATGGGACAAAAGTTATCTTGTCGGGAACCAAGAACAAGAAAATCAGCAGGATATTTAACTTTCCCACACAAGACTTCAGCATCTCTAACAAACCCAACTGGTGAAATAGTATCTCTATTAGCAAGTTTAATAGTAACATCAATTTCCTCTATCTCAGTAGGTGTAATGTGATGCATAATTTCTTTATATAAGGAATGGGTTATTGCACTTGCACTAGCACCCATATCACATAAGCCATGATAGCAATGATCTCCTATTTTAATAGAAATAACAGGCATGCCTACAACAGGTCTATGTTTATTTTTAGTATCGGGTCTAGCAATTCTAGCAGATTCATCATAGAAGTAAATAACATGCCCATCAATATTATCAGCCAAAGAGATCTTTAACCATAGCAATACTAGGTTCAACTTTAATTTTCTCAGAAGGTGTAGGTGTTCTAGTGTTACTCTTACGAACCACGGTTGAAGCTTTAGCATGATCCTTTATTCTAACAGGGAAAGGTGGTTTCTCAATATAAGTAGTGGGAACAACAGGATCATTATAAGTGATAGTCTTTTCTTCAACTTTAATAGGTTCAACTACTTTTACTTCAATGTGAGGATTATATTTAAACCACTTCTCCTTAGGGAGATCAACATGAGTAGCAAAGGATTCATGGAAAGAAGCTACTATCTCAGAGTCAAGTCCATATTTAGTGTTAAATTCACGGAAAGCATCGGTATCCATAAAAGATTTAACACAATCAAACTTAGGTGTTATACCTGACTCCTTACCTTCATCGATATCCTAATCTTCAGAGTTGCATTTAATTCTCTCCAATAAATCCCATTTGAATTCAATAGTCTTCATCATAAGAGAACCAGCACAAGAAATATCGAGCATGGAGCGATTACTCAGAGAAAGCCGAGCATAAAATTTTTGAATAAGCATTTCTCTTGAGAGATCATGATTGGGGCATGAATATAACATTGACTTAAGCCTCCCCCAAGCTTGAGCGATGCTTTCTCCTTCGTGAGGCCAAAAATTATATATATAATTACGATCACGATGAACCAGATGCATAGGATAAAACTTCTGATGAAATTCCAATTTTAATCGTTGGTAGTTCCATGATCCAATATTATCACATAGCCTAAACCATGTCAATGCCTCTCCCTTCAAAGATAACGGGAAGACCTTCTTCTTGATAACATCCCCGGGCATACATGCAAGCTTAAATAATCCACAAACTTCATCCACATAGATTAAGTCCAAATCGGGATGTAATGTTCTGTCTCCTGTAAAAGGATTAGCTAGCAGTTTCTCTATCATACCCGAAGGAATTTCAAAGTAAACATTTTCAGTAGGTTCAGTAGGTTGAGGATCAACTCTTCACTCTACTGGTCGGGGTGAATATACCCCGAACAAGCCCCTCAAAGGAATATGTTCCATAGTAACAAGTGACAGTAAATTTCAGCACACTATATAAATTTTTCCTTACCAAATTCCACCTACCAAAGGCGCTTCACTCCTCGGCAACGGTGCTAGAAAAGAGTCTTGATGACCCACAAGTGTAGGGGATCTATCGTAGCCTTTTCAATAAGTAAGAGTGTCGAACCCAACGAGGAGCAGAAGGAAATGATAAGCGGTTTTCAGCAAGGTATTCTCTGCAAGCACTGAAATTGTCGGTAACAGATAGTTTTGTGATAAGGTAATTTGTAGCGAGTAATAAGTAATGCAAGTAAATAAGGTGCAGCAAGATGTCCTAATCCTTTTTGTAGCAAAGGACAAGACTGGACAAACTCTTATATAAAGGAAAGCGCTCCCGAGGACACATGGGAATTATCGTCAAGCTAGTTTTCATCACGTTCATATGATTCGCATTCGATACTTTGATAATTTGATATGTGGGTGGACCATTGCTTGGGTACTGCCCTTACTTGGACAAGCATCCCACTTATGATTAACCCCTATTGCAAGCATCCACAACTACAACAGAAGTATTAAGGTAAACCTAACCATAGCATGAAACATATGGATCCAAATCAGCCCCATTACGAAGCAACGCATAAACTAGGGTTTAAGCTTCTATCACTCTAGCAACCCATCATCTACTTATTACTTCCCAATGCCTCCCTCTAGGCCCAAACAATGGTGAAGTGTCATGTAGTCGACGTTCACATGACACCACTAGAGGGGTGACAACATACATCTCATCAAAATATCAAACGAATACCAAATTCACATGACTACTTATAGCAAGACTTCTCCCATGTCCTCAGGAACAAATGTAACTACTCACAAATCATATTCATGTTCATAATCAGAGGTGTATTAATGTGCATAATGGATCTAAACATATGATCTTCCACCAAATAAACCAACTAGCATCAACTACAAGGAGTAATCAACACTACTAGCAACCCACAGGTGCCAATTTGAGGCTTTGATACATAGATTGGATACAAGAGATGAACTAGGGTTTGAGATGATATGGTGTTGGTGAAGATGTTCATGTAGATTGACCCCCTCCCGATGAGAGGATCGTTGGTGATGACGATGGTGATGATTTCCCCCTCCCGGAGGAAAGTTTCCCCGACAGAACAGCTCCGCCGGAGCCCTAGATTAGTTCCGCCAAGGTTCCGCCTCGTGGTGGCGGAGTTTCGTCCCGTGAGCTAGCTTATGATTTTGTTCTCTCGATGAAAGACTCCATATAGCCAAAGATGGGCATCAGAGGTCCACCAGGGGGCCCACGAGGCAGGGGGCGCGCCCAGGGGGGTAGGGTGTGCCCCCACCCTCATGGACGATGGGTGGCCCCCCTCTGGTACTTCTTTTGCCCAATATTTTTTATATATTCTGAAACGTGCTCCCATGAAGTTTTAGGACTTTTGGAGTTGTGCAGAATAGGTCTCTAATATTTGCTCCCTTTCCAGCCCAGAATTCCAGCTGCCGGCACTCTCCCTCTTCATGTAAACCTTATAAAATGAGAGAGAATAGGCATAAGTATTGTGATATAATGTGTAATAACAGCCCATAATGCAATAAATATTGATATAGAAGCATGATGCAAAATGGATGTATCAACCCCCAGAATGCTGGCAACGGCCGCTCCCCGCTGCCGAACGGTGCCCATCCAGCTGGGCTCGCCTGCAGCCGACGTACCGCATACAGCGCGATCGATCTCGCGCTGGTAGGCCTCAGTGAGGCGTCTCCTGGCAGCCAACTTTTTGGCGCTCTTGACGAGTGTGATGCGGCAGGCCTCCAGCGTCTTGCCGTTAGCGTGTGCCGTGATGGGCGCAGACAGGTCCCGCATTGCTGCCTGCAGCAGGTCCTGGCCGACTCCATCAGAAGCTCCATCGTGACTGATGACCAACACCTTCGTGATAGTGCTGCCGCTGGCGTCGCTGATCGCAGGAGGGAGTGGGTCGTCGATGATCACCACGTTGGCGGGGAAGGAATCGGGGGATGCCACATCGAAGTCGACGAGCATCGGGTCTGTAGAGCCAATAGACTCTTTATCGAAGGCAGGCTCGTTGGCGATGTCGATCTTGCCAAGGAGCTCGACAAGGCAGTTTTCAGAGCGGGCTGCTCCCTTGTCAGGTGTCGGCTCATCAAAGAGACGGATCTCGCCGACAAGGTCAGCAAGGGCGCTCGCGGAGCAAGCGGCTTCTGCACCACGCAGCGTGTCGACGCAGACGCCATCCGGCGTACCGGGCTGGCTGCGTTCGGTGGGGAGGAAGAGGGTTCTCGTCCAGAACGTGTTTCGGGACGACGGTGCACCTGGCCCCACGGTGGGCGCCAAATGTTGGGGTTGTGATGCGACATATGCCAAGGGGTGTGAGGGAGTCCTGGATTAGGGGGTGTTCGGGTAGCCGGACTATACCTTCAGCCGGACTCTTGGACTATGAAGATACAAGATTGAAGACTTCGTCCCGTGTCCGGATGGGACTTTCCTTGGCGTGGAAGGCAAGCTGGGTGATGCGGATATTCAAGATCTCCTACCATTGTAACCGACTCCATGTAACCCTAACCCTATCCGGTGTCTATATAAACCGGAGGGTTGTAGTCCGTAGGTAATCAACTCCATACACAACAATCATACCATAGGCTAGCTTCTAGGGTTTAGCCTCCTTGATCTCGTGGTAGATCTACTCTTGTACTACCCATATCATCAATATTAATCAAGCAGGAGTAGGGTATTACCTCCATCGAGAGGGCCCGAACCTGGGTAAAACAAAGTGTTCCCTGCCTCCTGTTACCATCCGGCCTAGACGCACAGTTCGGGACCCCCTACCCGAGATCCGCCGGTTTTGACACCGACATTGGTGCTTTCATTAGAGTTCCTCTGTGTCGTCGCCTTTAGGCCCGATGGCTCCTTTGATCATCAACAACGATACGGTCCAGGGTGAGACTTTTCTCCCCGGACAGATCTTCGTCTTCGGCGGCTTCGCTCTACAGGCCAGTTCGCTCGGCCACCTGGAGCAGATCGAAAGCTACGCCCCTGGCCATCAAGTCAGGTTTGGAAGCTTAAACTACACGGCTGACACCCGCGGAGACTTGATCTTCGACGGATTCGAGCCACAGCCAAGCGTGCCGCACTATCTCGAGGGGCATGATCTAGCTGTGCCCCCGGACAGTGTCCTGGAGGCCGCACACGCATCGGTTCCGACCCCTAACTCGGAGCCTATTGCGCCAATCGAGGATGAACAGTTGGACGTCACCTCAGGGGCTGCGATCCCAAAAGCTATCGAGCCGAACGCTAGCCCCGCACTCTGCACGGCCTGTGACTCCGAAGATCCGAACTCCTTCCCGGACTCTGAACGCCCCGCGCCCCTGCCAATCGAATCCGATTTGGCGCCGATAATGGAGTTCACCACCGCAGACATCTTTCAGCATTCGCCTTTTGGCGACATCCTGAATTCTCTTAAGTCTTTCTCTTTATCAGGAGAGCCCTGGCCGGACTACGGTCAGCGAGGGTGGAATATGGATAATGAGGAAATTCAAAGCCCACCCACCACCCACTTTGTAGCCACTGTCGACGATCTAACCGACATGCTTGACTTCAGCTCCAAAGACATCCACGGCATGGATGATGATGTAGGAGACGAACAGGAACTAGCACCTGTAGGGCGCTGGAAGGCCACCTCGTCATATGACATATATATGGTGGATACTCCAAAAGATGGAGATGGTGATGGAACATTGGGGGATGACGCCCCCAAGAAACAGACAAAGCGTCGGCATCAGCGGCACCGCTCTAAATCCCGCCAAAGCAAAAACGGTGATTCCGGCACGGGAGATAATACTACCCCGGACAGTGCCGAAGAACACCCACCTCAGCAAGATTCGGCACAGGAAGATGGAGAAGCCAGCCCTCATGAGAGAGCGGCAGACCGAGAGGTCGAGGATGATAACTATACGCCTCCCTCCGAAGACGAGGCAAGCCTCGATGACGACGAATTCATCATACCATAAGACCCCGCCGAACAAGAGCGTTTTAAACGCAGGCTTTTAGCCACGGCAAGCAGCCTCAAGAAAAAGCAGCAACAGCTTAGAGCTGCCCAAGATTTGCTAGCCGACAGATGGACTGAAGTCCTTGCGGCCAAAGAGTATGAACTCGAACGCCCCTCCAAGAGTTACCCGAAGCGCAGGCCGCTACCCCGATCAGAGGAGGAAACACCTACATCACCAGCGCATGACATGGCAGACCGGCCACCTCGCGGCCGCGACAGAGAGGCCTCTCGGCCCTCCACCCAAGCCATGCCCCGACGCCGCTCAACTAAGGCACGGGAAAATGCGCCCGGCCTGCGAGACATACTGGAGGATAAGGCAAGACAAACAAGATCGATCTATGGATCGCGCAGGCGCCCTACAGCATGTGATAATAATCTTCACGCCGGATACAACAAATCCGGCTGGGCTGAACACAACAGACATAGCTCTTCCGAGCTGCATCGTGATATAGCCTAGTACAGAGGCGCCGCACACCCGCTATGCTTCACGAATGAAGTAATGGATCATAAAATCCCAGAGGGTTTCAAACCCATAAACATTGAATCATACGATGGCACAACAGACCCGACGGTATGGATCGAGGATTATCTCCTTCACATCCACATGGCACGCGGCGATGATCTACACGCCATCAAATACCTCCCGCTCAAACTTAAAGGACCGGCCCGACATTGGCTTAACAGCTTGCCAGCAGACTCAATCGGTTCTTGGGAGGACCTGGAAGCCGCATTCCTCGACAACTTCCAGGGCACTTACGTGTGACCGCCGGATGCCGACGACTTAAGCCACATAATTCAGCAGCCAGAAGAATCGGCCAGAAAATTCTGGACATGGTTCCTAACAAAGAAAAACCAGATAGTCGACTGTCCGGACGCAGAGGCCCTAGCAGCCTTCAAGCATAACATCCGCGACGAGTGGCTTGCCCGGCACCTGGGACAGGAAAAAGCCAAAATCCATGGCAGCCCTCACGACACTCATGACCCGCTTTTGCGCGGGAGAAGACAGTTGGCTAGCTCGCAGTAACAACTTATCAAAGAACCCTGGTAATTCGGATACCAAGGACAAAAGTGGCAGGACACGTCGGAATAAGCAAAAACGCCGCGTTAACAGCGACAGCAATGAAGACATGGTAGTCAATGCCGGATTCAAAGGCTATAAATCCGGTCAGCGAAAAAAGGCATTCAAAAAGAATACTCAGGGCCCGTCCAGTTTGGACCGAATACTCGATCGCTTGTGCCAGATACATGGCACCCCCGAAAGGCCAGCCAATCACACTAACAGGGATTGTTGGGTGTTCAAGCAGGCAGGCAAGTTAAGGGCCGAAAACAGAGACAAGGGGCTGCATAGCGATGACGAGGAGCCCAAGCCGTCGAACAACAATGGACAGAAGGGCTTTCCCCCACAAGTGCGGACGGTGAACATGATATACGCAACCCACATTCCCAAGCGGGAGCGGAAGCGTGCGCTACGGGACGTATACGCGATAGAGCCAGTCGCCCCAAAGTTCAACCAATGGTCCTCCTGCCCGATCACTTTTGATCGAAGGGACCATCCCACTAGCATCCGTCATAGCGGCTTCGCCGCATTGGTTCTCGACCCAATCATCGACGGATTTCATCTCACAAGAGTCCTCATGGACGGCGGCAGTAGCCTGAACTTGCTTTATCAGGATACAGTGCGGAAAATGGGCATAGATCCCTCAAGGATTAAGCCCACAAGAACGACCTTTAAAGGCGTTATACCAGGTGTAGAAGCCAACTGTACAGGCTCAGTAACACTTGACGTGGTCTTTGGATCCCCGGACAATTTCCGAAGCGAAGAGTTAATCTTCTATATAGTCCCGTTTCCCAGTGGCTATCACGCCCTGCTCGGACAAACCGCATTCGCAAAGTTCAATGCGGTGCCGCACTACGCATATCTCAAGCTCAAGATGCCAGGCCCTCGAGGAGTAATTATGGTCAACGGAAACACCGAACGCTCCCTCCGTACGGAGGAGCATACGGCGGCTCTCGCAGCGGAGGTACAAAGTAGCCTTCTCAGGCAATTCTCCAGTCCGGCCATTAAAAAGTCAGACACTGCCAAGCGCGCCCAGAGTAACCCACAGCAGAACAGCCTGGCACACCCAGAGCAAGCGTAGCAATGCGGCCCCAACCCCAGCTTTCGCCACATAGCGAAACCAGTACCTCGCGTACATAACTACGCCCTTGAAATACCATGGGCACAGGGGAAGGGGCATAATAACGGCACGCCCAAAATACGGCTTAAAACGTACTAGGGGCTGCCTAATTCTTTTCTTAATTTTTTCTTACTTTCAGGACTCCATACTTCGGACGACCTGTTCGGCAATTCGACTACCGCACAAACGATGCAAGATCCAGGGAGGCAGACAAGCCATGCCGCATTATGGAACTCCTAGGTGGTCTCTGTTACGAGCGGTATACCTGTTTTAAATATAATTCTGCGGCCTGCCCCTGGTCAGGACATACTGAATAGTCCAAATATCTTTTTGCTTATCACACTCCTTGTATCGTTCGGCTTTGATAAATAGCCTCTCTATAAACAATGCATAGCTTTTGTCTATTTTCTGCATTACTCTCTTTTATATATGTTCATCAATGACATGTTGCACCCGTACACTGTGGTACGGCAAGTACGCCAGGGGCTTCAGTACCCTTTAATATGGTGTGAGAAGTCCGTACACTTTCACAAGTGCGGCACCCCGAACTTATAGCATTATATGCATCGGCTCCGAATCATGATTTGGGTCAATAGTTGGGTTTGCCCGGCTCCTATGTTTTGGTGCCTTACGTTCCGCTATATCGGCTAAGGTAGCACTAGGAGAACCACTGCGATTGTGCCCCGGTTGAGCTGGGTTAAGCACCTCAGTGGAGAAAGCTGAAACTGACTGTCATGATGAGGCGAGAGACTGGTCGCTGTTCGAGAGGTTTTTCGAGTCCCTAAAGACTTATGCCGCTTCGAGCGAGGAGCCGGATTTTGTCCAGCCAAGGCGTGGATAGCACCCCGAACTCGGTCTTCCGAACTAGGGGCTTCGCCGAAATTTAAAATTATAAAGTTCTATGGCTAAGTGAGAGTGTTCAAGCATTATAGTCCGATTTCCTGGTTCGTTGTGCTGAGCGCCTCCCTCGAAGGACCCAACTATGGGAAAAAGAGCGCTCGGGTTTATCCTGAACACCCCAGCACTAGTGGCATGGGGGCAGAAGCCGACGACTGGCCATCTCTCAATTTTTTGATAAACAGCCGCACAGAAAATAATATTTTAAATTCAACAAGCATTGCTTAAAGCGCCTATGAACAAGTTTTCAGTGCACAGGATAAAAACGAGCGAGTTTATTCAAAAATTACATTCTTGGTACATTCATTCGCCACAAGGCGGGCACCTGCAAGAACATCCTTGTAATAGTTCTCGGGCTTGCGATGCTGCTTCCCCGGCGGCGGCCCGTCCCTCACAAGCTTCTCACCGTCCAGCTTACCCCAGTGCAGACGGACCGCTTGATGACCTCGAGCCTTGGACAGGCCTCCACCAGCCGCCGCACCAGCCCGAAGTAGCTCCCAGGCAGGGCCTCTCCGGGCCACAACCGAACTATGAAGCCCTTCATGGCCTGTTCGGCCGCCTTGTGGAGCTCGACCAGCTGTTTCAGCTGGTCGCTCAAGGGCACAGGGTGTCCGGCCTCAGCATACTGAGACCAGAACACCTTCTCTGTCGAGCTGCCCTCTTCAGCTCGGTAGAATGCGGCGGCATCGGATACGCTGCGGGGAAGATCTGCGAATGCCCCTGGAGAGCTCCGGATTCGGGTAAGTAACAAGTAGTTTACTTTTATATTTCTGCTTTGCATAAAGAATGCCTTACCCGCTGCTATCTTTTTCACCTCCTCCAACTCTTGGAGGACCTTTTGGGCTTCGGCCTTAGCAGACTTGGCAGTCTCAAGGGCCGCCGCGAGCTCGGACGCTTGGGTCTTTGACTCAAGCTCCAAACTCTCATGTTTCTTCATGAGAGCCTGAAGCTCTTGCTGCACCTCGCCGACCTGAGCCCCAAGTTTCTCTCGCTCGGTGCGCTCCGCGGCCGTTTTCTTTTCGGCCTCGGACAGCGCCTGCTTGAGGGTCGCCACCTCAGTCGTGGCCCCTATAATAAGCAGTGTAATCCTGTTATTTTTTGCAATCACGCCTCTCTATAGGCACTTTTTCTGTAAGGTATTTCCTACCTTCTTTTTCCTCGAGCTGCCGCTTGGCAAGGCCGAGCTGTCGCTCGGTCCGCTCGAGTCCCTGTTTCAGGGCACCCACCTCCGCAGTCAGTGCGGTGGTGGCTAGCAGCGAAGCCTGCATACGCATATTAACTCTTTTTGTTAGACTCCTGCGAAATTTACTAGATCCTCTATTCGGCTTTTCTTTCTGAACGCCAAACAGAGCATCAGGGGCTACGGTCTATGCGGTACTATTTTTTGTATATTTTTACTTACCTCGAAGCCTGTTAGAAGGCTAGCGCAAGCTTCAGTCAGTCCGCTCTTGGCGGACTGAACCTTCTGGATCACCGTACTCATAATAGTACGGTGCTCCTCGTTGATGGAGGTGCCATCAAGCACCTCAAGCAGATTGTCCGGCCCCTCCGGTTGGACGGAGGCCGCCGGCTCAGAAGGCTTGCTCCTCTTGGAAGGAGTTCACCTACCGCGGTCCGGAACTGTTAAAGATTCCGGTGCGGTGTCCGACATAAAGCCGGACTTGGAGCCCTGGGGGGTCTTCTCCCCTTTACTCCTGGGGTCCGGGAGGTCGCCTTGTGGCTCCTCCAGGACCACCTCCTCCTGCCCCGGAGCTCGTTGCGACGCCACTTCGGCGCCATCCGCGGTGCGGGGGGAGACAGCGGGCGGAACTGAGTTCATGTCCGATGAATCCAGGGAGCCGCTCGATGACTCGTTGAGTTCGGCCTGGGGCGGACTGCATAATTACATTCGACATTAGGGAAAGCTGTGCAACAAAGGAACATCATGAGTTATTCTGATATCCGAACTTACGATTTTGCCGGATGCTTGGCCCTGTTTGGCCACTCCTCTTTGCCCTCTTCAGCGTTGGGGGCGTAGTCCGGCGGAGGGGTCTTCCTTTTCCTAGACCCCTCGGCCTCCCCTGTTGGGGCGGCCTTCCTCTTCTCTCCTCCCTCCGCTGGGGGGGAGTTTTCTTCTTCCTCCTCCTCGTTAGCACGGGAGGAGGGCGTCTCGGACTCATCAGATGACGACACCACCACATTACGGGCACTCTTTCGAGTCTCCGTGGCCTTCTTCTTCTTGGCCTTCTTTCTGGCACCACATACGGCGCCGGAACCAGCAGCTTCGCTAGTAGAGCTGGGGCTGGGTCTTCGGGCAGCGGAGCCAGACAGTTAATCGGTCCGGATATCGCCCGCCAAGCCTGTCAAAGGTAAGGGAGTTTAGATCCCGCATAGAGTCAAACTATGAAAAAACTTAACATCATGTAAAAGGTGAAAATAGCTTACCTCGCTAGCGTGACGCTGCGAGCTGTATCCGCGGTCCTCAGAAGCGGATGTGGGAGCCTCGGCGCCTTTGGTTAGCACCTTCCAGACGTCTTCATACATCGTGTCGAAGAGCCTGTTAAGGGTTTGGTGTTGCGCCGGGACGAACTCCCACAGATTAAAATACCGTTGTTGGCACGGGAGGATCCGGCAGACGAGCATAACCTAGATTACATTAACAAGCCAGATTGGCTTGTTCACCAGGACTGGATGCATGTTTGCAATCCGGTCACCTCTTTTTTGTCACCCCATGATAAGCCCGTCTCTTTCCAGGACATAAGCCGCGTGGGGGGTCCGGATCGGAACTCGGGGGCTAAGATCCATTTAGGACGTTGGCCATCTTGCCCGCCATGGCGCCTTCGCACTCCGCCGGGCTGCCGCACACCACCTTGGGCTTGACGTTGAAGGTCTTGAGCCAGAGGCCGAAATGAGGGCGGACGCGGAGGAAAGCCTCGCACACGACGATAAACGCCGAGATGTTGAGGATGAAGTTCAGGGCCAGATCGTGGAAATCCAGGTCGTAGTAGAACATGAGCCCCCGGACAAATGGGTGGAGTGGAAAACCCAGTCCGCGGAGGAAGTGGGGAAGGAATACTACCCTCTCATGGGGCCTTGGGGTGGGGAGAAGCTGCCCCTCCTCGGGAAGCCGGTGCGCGATGTCTTTGGACAAGTATCCGGCCTTCCTTAGCTTTTTGACATGGCCCTCTGTGACGGAGAAGACCATCCACTTGCCTCCCGCTCCGGACATTGCTGGAGAAGGTTGAGGTAGGAAGTGCGGGCTTGGGCGCTGGAGCTCGAGTGTGCAGGAGATGGACAGGCAAAGGAGGAAGAAGGCATGGGTAAAAAGGTGGATCCTTATCCCCTTATATGGGCGGATGCGGTTGTGCGTCCCCACCAGCCTAGTAAAACTCGCTTGCCTCCCAAGCGCCATGATAAATGGCACGGTTAGGGTTACCCACGTCCGTATTGATGAGAATCCCATAAAGGGGGTACACGATCTCTGCTTTGACAAGATGTGCCAAGGAAACCGCCTCGCAAAACATGCTGAGGTGGAAAAGTAAAAATGATTCGAGTAAAGGACTTGGCTGTAGTGTGATGACACACTACGGAATACGTCAGCAGATTTGATTTGTGTTAATATTATTCTCTCTATGGCAATATGTGGAAGCTTATTTTGCAGAGCCAGACACTACTCTTGGTGTTTACAATCTTCTACGAAGGACTTGGAGGAGGAACACGCCTTGCAATGCCGAAGACAATTTGCGTGCCGGACTCGTCGTCATTGAAGCCTGATTCCGGGGCTACTGAGGGAGTCCTGGATTAGGGGGTGTTCGGGTAGCCGGACTATACCTTCAGCCGGACTCCTGGACTATGAAGATACAAGATTGAAGACTTCGTCCCGTGTCCGGATGGGACTTCTTGGCGTGGAAGGCAAGCTTGGCGATGCGGATATTCAATATCTCCTACCATTGTAACCGATTCCATGTAACCCTAACCCTATCCGGTGTCTATATAAATCGGAGGGTTGTAGTCCGTAGGCAATCAACTCCATACACAACAATCATACCATAGGCTAGCTTCTAGGGTTTAGCCTCCTTGATCTTGTGGTAGATCTACTCTTGTACTACCCATATCATCAATATTAATCAAGCAGGAGTAGGGTATTACCTCCATCGAGAGGGCCCGAACCTGGGTAAAACAAAGTGTTCCCTGCCTCCTGTTACCATCCGGCCTAGACGCACAGTTCGGGAACCCCTACCCGAGATCCGCCGGTTTTGACACCGACGGGGTGGCTTATCATGGAAAGGGCCAAGAGAATGTCGCCGGGCTCTAGAGGCGGGAGTGAGCGAGAACGTCGCCGGGCTCTAGAGGCGGGAGTGAGCGAGAACGCCTAAGCCGGCGAATCTTACCGAGGTTTGGGGCTCTCCTAGGAAATAACACCCCTAGTCCTGCTCTGCGGGGTCTCTGCATGATCACTATCTCGACAAGGTAACTACAAGGTCTCTCCTTGAGCTATTTGTCTAGAGGAGGAAGATGAGCAAGGCTAGCCTCTCTTCCCCTCTTTATATGTGTGTGTAAATCTACTAAGGTTCTGAACCCTTTGCATGGGTGTCCTGGGGTTTATATAAGCCTACCCCCCCCCCCAGGGATACAATGGTAATCCGACCGGGTGTGGGACCCGGCTGTCAGTGTCTCTGGTCACCGGCTTCTCCGCCGGCTGCTAGGGCCCGCCACCTGGTGGGCCCCGTCGACTATCTCATACTTGGCCGACAGGTCGCGCCCGCCGCTTGAGGGTCCTGGCCGGCTACTTAGCACTGTAGTCGTGCCACTGATGATGCATGCTTTGTCGGGGGAGCGTGGCTACAGTCCCGCCGCTTGGCGGGCATTCACTGTAGCCACATCCCGTCTTATCTGGTTAATGGCGCACAAACTCCAAGCGAGACGGACGAACGTCTGATAGGAGTCGGCCTCCCTCGTGCCGACTGGTCAGGTCCCACCGCCTTCAGGCATCTCACGGACAGGTAGGGCCCGCCGACCGATAGCCCGTCGTGGTAGCATGGCTTCCTCTGCCATGATGATGTCATGGGCGTCATGGCAACAGTGCCGCGCCGGGCGAGGGATGCCCGCCTGTTATGCTGCATTGGGGCCACGCTCAGCCCTGGACTCGGGGGTGGCATGTTGTATTGTAGCCACGCCCCGTCTCGTCGCTGTAATGAGGTGCTAACTTTGAGGGAGTGAGGGGCCGCCTGCTGGAAGTTGGCCCTCCTCGTTGCCGCCTTCTGGGCTCCGCCGCCTTCCTGTAGCCGCCATCTAGGACCAGCCGGCCCCAAGAAGGCGGTCCTTTGTCTTTGATGCTTGAGGGGCGCAGCCGGCCCTGATGTCTCGAAATACCATGGGGGGCTGATGAGGCTACCCGTGGTCATTTACTTCGACAGCGGCGGAGGGCTGCCAGGCTGGCCCATTTTGTTGCCTCCTATTGTGTCATTCGATGTGCCGAAACGCATGATGATCTTTAGAAAGATCTCATCGAGGAGTGGTAGGCATGGAATGGCCGAGAAAGAGCATTATGATTTGTGTGTTTGATGTTGTATTGTTGAACTATTTGTTCTATTGCAAGATAAACTATTTGTTTGAGTTGTACTAATAAGATTAAGCTATTTATTATTGATTTTTTTTGTTTGTGTTTGATCTTCTTGGTTGTGTTTGGAGTGCATACGTTGTTTGTGCGAGAGCGCGCGTGCAATTTTTTTGCAGCGGCTCGTGCACGCTAAACTTTGCAGCGGCCGCTGGAGCAAGCGCTCCGCGCCGCGCAAAAACTCGCGAACAGCGTGCTCCAAACGCTTGCTATTGGAGATGCTCTAAACCGGTTCGTGGCAGAGTTCCGTTGCTTTTTATTACAATTAGCTGGAACACAATTTAGCAAATCAAACTTTGTTTAATTTTTATTTTGGTTTGTTAGGACACAACCGAACTGGCCGATTTTAATTAACTTACTTGAGTACTTTTTTATGCATTCATTTTATCGAGAATGAGGCATGCATCAGATGCAGGTGAGATGAATGTAGGTGAGACGGTGGTGATGCTCATCATAATTACAAGTAACTAGATAATACCCAGCGCGTTGCTGCGGAAATTTATAGTAATAAATTATCAAGAACAAAATTAGAAACATATGAGAATAATACTCCCCCAACACACAAACACATTTTCATCCTATGAATGGTAGCAAACGTAGTAACAAATGAGGATGTCTGTACATTACAGTAAGTATGTAAATGAGTGTTGCTTTTATAGAGCTCGTCAAGGACAACTTGAGGAGAAGATATTTACATTGAAGACTATGACAAGAGAAGACATCGCATGAAGCCTATGGAGCTCGAAGACTTAGAGCTTTCATAGTTCTTTTTCTTCTTTGTTGAGTCATAGGAACCACCGTACTGTTAAGTGGGGTCCAAGAGAACTAGTCAAAATGACTGAAGTGATGCTTAACCAAAACCTATGTCTTCGAGTGAAGACTATGAGAGCGAATCTTGTCCAGAGTCGGACAAGTCAGCTTTGCTTGTAGCCCAAGTAAAGTTGCCGTGTGTGTTTGAAATCTGACCGTTGGAACACGTGTCAGTTCCTTAGTGACCCAGGGTCATTTCGGACAAATCAGGTTGGGTTGCCTAGTGGCTATAAATAGCCCACCCCCTACAACCATAAACGATTGGCTGCTCAGAGTTAGAGTACGGCTTTTGTCGTTTGAGAGCAACCCACCTCGAAGCCTTTGAGAGAGAATTCCTTGCGAGGATAAAGCCCTAACCACCCAGAGCCAAAGAGTATTAGGCATCACTTAAGTCTTCTTGTCTGTGTGATCTGAAGACTTATTACACTTGAGGACTGTGAATCCTCCAGCCGGTTAGGTGTCGCGTTCTGAGCATCCAAGAGACATTGTGGATCGCCGGTGAACGAAGTCTGTGAAGGTTTGGGAGTCTACCTTGAAGACTTACGAGAGTGATTGGGCGAGGTCTGTGTGACCTTAGCTCAAGGGGAATACGGTGAGGACTGGGTGTCCTGAGCTGCGTGTTCAGGACTGGGTGTCCCGGGACTGTGTGTCCTCAGGTTTAAATACCTAGCCGCCCTAACCAGACGTACAGTTGTCACAGCAACTGGAACTGGTCCAACAAATCATTGTCTTCAACGAGTCACTGGTTTCATCCTTCCCTTCCCTTTACTTACTGTTGGTCCTTGTGAAGTCATTGTATGATTGCACTATCTTCTGTCTTCACTGAGTGACTGCTTGTTCTGATCGGCTTCATAATATCTTCCTACCTGATCCTTACTACCTAGCTGCTATTAGTCATTGTGCTTTCACTTCATTGAATACTTGACTATGGTTTGCCTAGTGCAGTCTACCTTCTGCTGCATGGTAATAGGTTTATTTCTATCGTTTGTCTTCGAAACTTCCATGTTTTGAAGACTTTCATAAAAATCGCCTATTCACCCCCCCCCCCCTCTAGTCGATATAACGCACTTTCAATTGGTATTAGAGCAAGGTACTCCCTTGTTCTGTGTGATTCGGTTTAACCACCTGGAGTTTTAGTTATGTCGACTGTAGGGATAATTAAATTCTCCGCTGCGTGCCCCGTCTTCAATGGAACTGAATATCCCTACTGGAAGAATAAGATGCGCATGCATCTTGAAGCCATTGACGTCGACCTATGGTATGTCGTCAAGAACGGCGTTCCCAAGGCTGGGGAAGGTGTCACTGCTGCTGACGTCAAGAAGTTCGTTCAACTGGACTCTACTGCCAAGAATATCATCTGTGGTCATCTGACCAAAGGACAGTATGGCCGCATGAGTGCTTTGGAAACATCTAAGCTAGTCTGGGACTAGCTCTCCAAGGTCAATGAAGGCGTCTCAACCCAGAGAGATCAGAGAATCAGTGTCCTTCGCAACCTCTTCAACCGCTTCAAGAGAAATGACAATGAGAATGTCCAGCTCACATTTGATCGACTCACTGACATCACAAATGAGCTTCAAGCCCTCGGCGCTACTGAGATCACCAAGCATGAAGTCGTCAAGACACTCCTGAGATCACTTGGCAGTTCGTTTGACACCCTAGCCCTGATGATTCAAGAATGTCCTGATTTCAAGACACTCGATCCGTCTGACATACTTGAGAGGCTCAATACACATGAGTTTCAGCTTTCTGAGAAAAGAGATATCTACAGTCCCAACTATGGGCGAACTCGTGCCTTGAAGGCAAAAGCTGTCTCCTCATCTGAAGAAGAATCTGACAGCAGTTCTGATGATCCTGAAGACATTGGAAAGGAACTTGCTATGCTTGTGAAGAAGTTCCAAAAATTCACCAAGAAGAAAGGCTTCAGAAAGTCTTCACGATCAAGCTCAAGGAATGATGAAGCTTCTGCTCAGGACTACAAGAAGAAAACATGCCACAAGTGCAAGAAACCTGGCCACTGCATCTCTGAGTGTCCGCAGTGGGACATTGAGAACAAGAAGAAAAAGAAGAGCAAGGAGTATGATTCTGATGACAAGAAGAAGAAGAAATACTCAAAGTCTTCTTCCAAGTCCTCCTCAAAGTCTTCATCACACAAGAAGAGCTCATCTGGCAAGGCACGTGCGTTTGTTGGCAAGGAAATGGATTCAGAGGAGGAGTCCGTTTCTGAGGAGGCGGAGGTGGAGTCTGAGGAGGAGTCCGATTCTGGCATTGCGAGTCTGGCTACAGCATACGTTGCCAAGTCCATCTTCAACACTGAAGACAATGACTCCATCACCGACACCTATGCAAATGACAAAGACCACTCCACTCCTACCTACTGCTTCATGGCACGCGGTGCCAAGGTAAACACAAGCACTACTCACTATCAAACATCTAGTGACGATGACTCTGATTGTGGTTCCAAACCCAGCTACAAAACACTCGCTAAAATTGCAACTGAACAACAGAAAACAATGGAACACATTCAAAAATTGTTAGACAAAAGCGATGATCTGTTAGACGCTGAAATGACTCAATCTCAGTCCTTAATTGAAGACATAAAAAGTCTTCATGTTAAGTATGAGGAACTTGAAAGTCGTCATGAAACGCTCTCAACAGCTCATGAAAGGCTTTCCTATGATTATCTTCAAAGGAAGCAAGATCTTGAGAAATTGAGAGCGGCTCATGAAGATCTTCAGAAAGAAAACGAGTCGCTTCACGCCGAACAGATCAGTTCAACTCAGGAAAGATTTGAACCACCATGTCTTAAATGCATTGAGCGTGATAATGCTACCTCTGTTGCTGAATGTTCTACTGCTGCTACTGTTGCAATATCTTCAGCTGTTGATGTGGGAACTAACCCCTCTGCTGAGGATACCACTGCTATTGCTGATGAGAATGCTAGGTTGAAGACATTGCTTGAAACAGGGATGTACAAAAGTCTCAAAGGGCATCAGACACTATGTGATGTCCTCAAAAGGCAGATCCTGAACCGAAACCCGAGGAAAGAGGGTGTTGGGTTCGTAAGGAAAATGAATGCTGATGGCTCTTACTGGAAACCAGAGCAGTACCCCAAAACCACATGGGTTGCTGCAAAAGAACCTTCAGCAGATCCATCCACTCTATCTGGCTTCACTTGTGCTAACCCCATTGTCATTGATGAATCCTTTGATGCAAACTATAAAATGTTTAAGAATCAGAATGGTGAAGTGTTTGCCAGGTATATTGGTACTAACTGCAGGAATGGGCCGCCTATGAAGAAGATCTGGCTGCCGAAAAAGTGTTTGGAGAATCTTCCTATGAATGTCATCATGGCACCACAGGTGAAGAAGACAAACCCAAGACCACAGGCTTCATACGGTCCAAAGGCTTCATACAGACAGAGGACTCACCTGAGTCGCACTAACGCAAATGTTTTGTAGGGAAACCATACTCAGGCCTATGAATATGAGCGCGGTTCATCAAACCGCCATGTTCATAAGACCAAGAACTATTCTGCTTATTCTTATGAGTACTATTGTCCGCCTGCAAGACTTTTTGCTAGGGCTCCAAAGCCAAAGTTCTCAGATGCTGCACTTAGACTTATTGCTTCTAAGCCACCCTTGAAGATGTGGATGGCTAAGAAAGCTTATCTCTCTTTTGCAGGAAAGGGTCTCCAGCAGAAAACCAAAATCGTCTAACGCTATTGCTGGGGACCTTAAACATCTTGTAGGGTGCAAGATCAAATGCCCAAATGGTCTTATTATGTACTTCGTTCCTGAATCGCTTGCTACTCGCCCTATCAGTCCAAATCTCGATCTAAGCTTTCATAACCCACTGGTTCGTCAAATGTTTTTGCATCACAATTCTCTTCGTGAAGCCTATCCCCCTAACTGCACTGTAGGGTACGACACCAGCATCTTCAGAATGGATTATTGATAGTGGGTGTACCAATCACATGACTTGCAAAAGAAGCCTTCTTATGAATTCAACCTTACGTCCATCCGACAAGAGTCACATCACATTTGCTGACACTGGTAAAAGTAAGGTATTGGGTCTAGGTAGAGTTGCAATCTCAAAGGATCAACACATGGATAAAGTCATGCTTGTTGAATCCCTTGGTTTCAACTTAATGTCTGTCTCAATGCTTTGTGATTTAAACATGATCGTGATGTTTGGAAAATATTGTTGCCTTGTTCTAATGGAATCTGACAAGTCTCTAGTGTTTGAAGGGTATCGGAAAGATGATTTGTAAGTGGTAGATTTCTCAGCAGGACCACAGCTTGCCGTATGTCTTCTAGCAAAAGCTTCAGAGTGCTGGCTCTGGCATCGGAGGCTAGGGCATGCTGGCATGAGGAACCTCCACACCCTTGCTAAGAAGAAGCATGTCGTAGGCATCGAGGGCGTCAAGTTCAAGAAAGATCACTTATGCGGTGCCTGTGAAGCAGGAAAGATGACGAGGGCCAAACATCCCTCGAAGACAATCATGACAACAACTCAACCCTTCGAACTGCTCCACATGGATCCCTTCGGTCCCACTCATTACTCAACTCTTACTACTACTGCTTGTCTCTATGGCTTTGTCATTGTTGATGATTATTCTAGATATACTTGGGTGCACATAATCCTCTACAAGACTGAAGTGCAGGATGTCTTCAGACGCTTCGCCAATCGAGCAATGAACAACTATGGCGCCAAGATAAAGCACATCAGAAGTGACAATGGCACTGAATTCAAGAACACTGGCCTTGATACATATCTTGATACTTTGGGCATCACACATGAATTCTCAGCACCGTACACGCCACAGCAGAATGGCATCGTCGAACGCAAGAACAGAACACTCATTGAGATGGCCCGAATGATGCTTGATGAATACAAGACTCCAAGAAAATTCTGGCCCAAAGCCATTGATACTGCATGCCATACAATCAACCGTGTTTATATTCACAAGCTTCTGAACAAGACATCTTATGAGCTCCTTACTGGCAAGAAGCCAAATGTCAGTTACTTCAGAGTTTTGGCGCCAGGTGCTGGATCAAGGACCCACATCACACTTCAAAATTTGCACCAAAAGCACATGAGGGTTTTATGCTTGGATATGGAAAGGATTCGCACTCCTACGGAGTCTTCAATCTCTTTCATTATAAAGTGGTTGAAACAGTGGATGTGCGGTTCGATGAGACTAACGGTTCACAAGGAGAGCACCTGCCAAATGTGCTAGATGAAGTTCCATCCAGTGAATCAATCAAACTTATGGGAACTGGAGAAATCATACCGTCTGAAGCTCAACCTGAAGAGGAACTTATCATCTCCGCACCCGATCAACCTGAAGACAATACTCAGCCTGAAGATAATCCTTCTAACAATGACAATGATCAGCAAGAGCAAAATCTTCGCCCTGTACATCCTCGTGTTGCCAATGAAGTGCAGATTGAGAGAATAATTGATAGCATCAATGCACCCGGTCCGCTCACTCGTTCAAGGGCAACACAGCTAGCAAATTTTTGTGGGCACTTCACATTCGTCTCAATAACAGAACCCAAGAAAGTTGAAGAAGCCTTCATGGAACCTGAATGGATTCAATCTATGCAAGAAGAGCTTCAACAGTTTAAGCTGAATAATGTATGGGAACTGGTTAAGCGTCCTGATCCTTGGAAGCACAATATAATAGGCACCAAATGGATATACCGCAACAAGCAAGATGAGCATGGTCAAGTTGTCAGAAACAAAGCTCGTCTCGTTGCTCAAGGATATACTCAAGTGGAAGGGATTGATTTCGATGAAACATTTGCTCCCGTGGCTCGACTTGAAGCCATACGCATACTGCTGGCCTATGCAAATCATCATAACATACTTCTATATCAAATGGATGTGAAGAGCGCTTTTCTCAATGGCAAGATTGAAGAAGAAGTGTTTGTTGCACAACCGCCTGGCTTTGAAGATCCAAAACATCCTAACATGGTATACAAGCTCAACAATGCACTGTATGGCCTCAAACAAGCCCCTCGGGCTTGGTATGACACACTCAAATACTTCCTGAAGAGCAAAGGCTTCATACCTGGTTCCCTCGACCCCACTCTCTTCACGAAGACATGTGATGGTGAACTGTTTGTGTGCCAAATATATGTGGATGACATCATCTTCGGCTGCACCAATTAGAAGTACAGTGAAGAGTTTGGATATATGATGCAAGAGAAATATCAGATGTCCATGATGGGAGAGCTGAAGTTCTTCCTCGGTCTTCAAATACGACAGCAACACAACGGCATCTTCATATCTCAAGAGAAGTATCTCAAAGATTGCCTGAAGAAGTTCGGTATGCAAGACTGCAAAGGCTTCATGACGCCAATGCTAGCCAAACATCATCTGGGTCCCGACGACAATGGTAAAGAGTTCGATCAAAAGGTATACCGCTCCATGATTGGTTCTTTACTTTATCTATGTGCATATAGGCCAGATATTATGCTTAGTGTTTGCATGTGTGCTCGATTCCAAGCAGCACCAAAGGAATCGCATCACTTAGCTGTGAAGCAAATTCTTCGATATTTGGCTCACACCCCAACTCTAGGATTATGGTATCCAAAGGGCTCAGAGTTTGATCTGGTTGGATTCTCGGATGCTGATTATGCTGGTGACAAGGTTGATCGCAAGTCTACATCAGGCACATGTCATTTTCTGGGACGATCACTTGTATGTTGGTCTTCAAAGAAGCAGAACTGTGTATCTCTCTCCACTGCTGAATCTGAATACATTGCTGCTGGATCTTGCTGCGCTCAGCTTCTTTGGATGAAGCAAACACTCAAAGGCTATGGCATTCATCTGAAGCAAGTGCCACTTTACTGCGACAACGAAAGCGCCATCAAGATTACCAACAACCCAGTTCAGCACTCGAAGACAAAGCACATTGAGATTCGTCATCAGTTTCTCAGAGATCAAGTTGTCAAGGAAGACATTGATATCATACACGTCAACACCGAAGAGCAATTGGCTGATATCTTCACCAAGCCCTTGGATGAGAAGAGATTTTACAAGTTACGGTGTGAGCTAAATATCTTGGAATCCTCAAATGTCCTGTGATCAGGCACACATCCTAACACTTATGCATATTGATGACTTAGATGTGGAACACACGAAGTAAAGTATATCTTCAATCAATGAAGACATGCATTCTAAGTGTGAATATATTAATGAGGAATTTGACTTCGGAGCGCCACGATAATTGTGCGCCGTGTTTGGGTCTAATACTTCCTATACGGTGGGTAACGCCACCACCAAATGTTCCGTTTGAAGTGTTTCACTCATGGCGTTATATTTGTTGTGTCTTCACATTTAGTTTGGCTTCAATCTCAACATGTCTTTATGACTATCTTCACTATGTTGATTATATATATATACTAGTGTTCTGTCCTCTACAGCATTCACTTATAGCTATGTCTTCTTATTGAATCTTTTGAACTAAGTGAATGTGATCGGACCCTAACCTCTCTATGCTTTCTATCTCAAACTCTATCTCTCCAAATCATATGCATTCTTTTGAAACTGTCAAATGTCTTCTCTGCATCCTTGTCAGCAGAAGATACAGAGACAAACATTAAGTCCGCTTTCAATGCTAATTCCTTCACCTGAAACCCGAAGAAGTGGAAACGACCACCCGACAATCCAGGCGTGCGTGGGACATGGAACAACCTCCGACATGCTGCATGATGGCCACGTGTTCCTCAGATGTGAATCGCCAGGGGCACCTGTGTAATAACACTGAGCCGCCCCTGTCCCTATAAATACACGCCTCACCACAGTCATTATCTCTTCTTCCACTCTCGCACGAACCCTAGCGCCACCGCTAGCCCTCGACGACGCCGGCGACGAAGCGCTTAGCTGCCGCAACCTCTCCGACGTCGTCTTCACGCCGACCGCGGACATCGTCTTCTCCGCCGTCGCTGTAGGTGTCCTCCATCGCCAAGTTAGGGCATGGACGATCGGACTGCTCGGCCTCCTCTTCCACTCCGTCTAGCAGTTCTTCGTGTGGTAAATAAAACTTCCTTTTTACGGCCCCTTTGATCCTATAGATTCGTCACTTTATACCACAAGCAATTTCTGTTCACACAAGTTGGATCTATTTCATACTGCATCTCATAATATGCCTAGTATCACTACAGGAATCAGCTACTTTGCCATCTGCCACGGCAGACGGCAAAGGCATGGATGGCTGATGGCAAAGGTCTTTGCCATCCGCCGCAGACGGCAAAAGGTGACGGCAAAGTAAGGTTCGGCAAAGAGGTACTTTGTCGTCTGCTTCGGGCGGCTGACGGCAAAGGAGCCTTTGCCATCAGCAGCGGACGGCAAAGAGTGCAGACGACAATAAATGCGTTGTTACTCCGTTAGGTGGTTAACGGCAGGCCTTTGCCATCTGCCGCTGACGGCAAACTTCGGAAGGCCTTTGCCGTCCGCCGAGTGATGTCAGCCGACGTCACTACATGGCAGGCCTTTGTCGTCCGCCACTGTAGGCAAATTTTTAATCTTTGCCGTCCGCCGCCGACGGCAAAGCCTTTGCCGTCAGCCACTGTAGGCAAACTGACCAAATTGGTCAGCCTCCCAGGAAGCACAGTTGCCTGCCATGTGGCCTCTTTGCCGGCCGCTGCTGATGGCAAAGAGCCCTTTGCTGTCGGTGGCAGACGGCAAAGAGCCTGCATATTGTCTCTTTTTTCTGTTTTTTCTTAATCCAACAATTTTCACAGCAAATATATATGACATATATAGATATATTTAACAGCAAACATATCACATATCCAGCACATAATTCCATATACATATGACACAGCAAAGTTTCATCAACATAGCAAGTTCCATCAAGTTCCATCCATACACATTGTTCCATATACATATTACATAGCAAAGTTTCATCAACATAGCAAGTTCTATCATAGCAAGCTAGATACAATGCAAAGTTTTAGCAAAGAAAAATCAAGCACTCCATCATAGCAAGCTAGCTTCCATGAAGTGAGTGAAATCTGCAAAATGGTAAATAAGAAAGTTAGAAATAGGTGAATAGAACAAGAAGAAGACTAGAACAAGAAGTATATGTCATTTATGACCTAACTTAGGTGGAATGGATCATTTATGAGCTAACTTAGGTGGAATGGATCATTTATGAGCCAACTAAGTTGAAATGGGTTGTTTATGAGCTAAGTTAGTTGAAATGGATCATTTATGAGCTAACTAAGGTGAAATGGGTCATTTTGGAGCTAACCTAGGTGAAATGGGTCATTTTAAAGCTAATGTAGGTAAAATGGATCATTTAGGAGCTAATCTACGTAAAATGGGTCATTTTAGAGCTAACTTGGATAAATTGGATCACTTATAAGCTAACTAAGGTAAAATGAGTCATTTTAGAGCTAACTTAGGTAAAATGGATCGTTTATGAGCTAACTAAGTTAATTATGCAATTTTTGACATAAGTAAGCTAAGTACATATCGTTTTAGAGCTAACTTAGGTAAAATGGATGGTTTATGAGGTCAGTAAGCTTATGAGGATGGATTGGTGGAGGAATTGGATTCTGAAAATTCTGAGGATGAAGTTGAGCTAACCTAGGTGAAATGGGTCATTTATGAGCTAACCTAGGTCAAATGGGTCGTTTATGAGGTAACCTAGGTGTAATGGGTCGTTTATGAGCTAACCTAGGTGAAATTGATCATTTTGGAGCTAACTTAGTTGAAATGGGTCTTTTATGAGCTAACTAAGGTGAAATGCCACGTTTTTGAGCTAACTAAGGTAAAATGTATTGTTTTTGAGCTAACTTAGGTGAAATGGGTCTTTTATGAGCTAACCTAGGTGAAATGGGTTGTTTATGAGCTAACCTAGGTGAAATGGGTCATTTATGAGCTAACCTAGGTCAAATGGGCGTTTATGAGGTAACCTAGGTGAAATGGGTCGTTTATGAGCTAACCTAGGTGAAATTGATCATTTTGGAGCTAACTTAGTTGAAATGGGTCTTTTATGAGCTAACTAAGGTGAAATGCCACGTTTTTGAGCTAACTAAGGTAAAATGGATCGTTTTTGAGCTAAGTTAGGTGAAATGGATCATTTTGGAGCTAACCTAGGTGAAATGGGTCATTTTGGATCTAACCTAGGTGAAATGGGTCATTTTAAAGCTAACGTAGGTAAAATGGATCATTTAGGAGCTAATCTACGTAAAATGGGTCATTTTAGAGCTAACTTGGATAAATTGGATCACTTTTAAGCTAACTAAGGTAAAATGAGTCATTTTAGAGCTAAATTAGGTAGAATGGATGGTTTATGAGGTCAGTAAGCTTATTAAGTCATTTTGGAGGAAAAGAAGCTAACTCTAGGTGATTATGCTAAGCATATTGGAGGAAATAAAGCTAAGTCTAGGTCTTTATGCATTTGTTAAGCAAAACACTAGAGAAACTTACCGTGATCACGAAGATGTAGGAGCGGGCTAGCTCGCGCCGGTAGCTGGAGAAGGAGCGGGCTGGCTCGTGCCAGTAGCTGGAGAAGGATCGTGCGATGCGTTTCTGTAGTTAAGCTGCACCAAAGATCATTTCCAATGTCTCGTTAGCATTATGACACTCAAATGTTAAGACTAGCAAGTAATGTCCATTCAAATTAAACTCACCGTGCTCCCAGGAGCAATCACTGGCATCAGTGGAGCGGTCTGACCGGACTTCTCGCACACAGACTGCACATTTGGTTTTCACAATAGAGTCATACTAGTTAGTGATGAGACTCAAATGTTAAGACTAGCAAGTAATCTGCAGAAGAAACTTACCACAAGGAGCTCGTACATGGCCCTTGCCTGCATGTCATTCCGTGCCCTCTCCTCCTCCAACATCTTTGTCATCCTTTCCTCCAACTCCCGCTGCCTCTCCGCCACCTCCGCCATAAGTTTCTCCGTTCTATCTCTCTCACTCTGTATAGCAGCCTGCAACACCACTCACATGACCATTTGTAATCATTGATGGAAGCGCACAAAATGTAATGGAGAAAGATAGCTGAGTACGTATAACTAACCTTGAAGGCGAGTTGGACTGGCTGTTCACGAGGCCTTATCTCAGGAGCGGAGCTCGACTGGCGCGCCTTGATCTCCGGGAGAGTGCTAGGACAACGGATAAGTCCATCTCCCATGGCTATGGAGCCATGGGACCTCCCGCCACCAGATATCATCAGCAGCTCTGTATCAATGGGACCCTGGCTCGGGTTAAAGTCCTCCCCTTTCCTCGCCTTCCCCTGATCTCTATATTGCACAAGCTTGTCGTGGGCGGAGATGTTGGTGAAGTTCTTTGGATCATCAAGGTCAGACGCAGAGAATGCCTTGACTTTCTTGTAAGGGCCAGTGTGGGCCATGGCATACAGGTCGTACACCTCTGGCACCTTATCCGCCTTATTGTAGCGTGCCTGAAAGAGAGAAACAAAGTAAATTAGTAATTAAAGGGCTAAAGCTAGCATGATGAATGAATTGCATGAATCATGAAGCAAACCACATACCCAGTTCCGCCCGTACTGAAATAAGTTGGAGCTGCCTTGGTGGTGTGGCACACCTTCCATTTGGGCACGTTTGTCCTAGGCATCTTTGTGGGTGGCTGGCCATTCTTTTGAGCACCACGCATTGACCAACACCTCCCAACAATCCATCCGATCTGCACACCATCTCGGAGGGGCCTAAGTTAGCAAATAGAAACTTGAGCGCTACGGCTATGAATTACTAAATGAAGGAAGTAAGTACAAGGCCTTAAGAATTACCTTCATGTACTTCTCCTTACTCAAGAACTTATCGTGGCACTCCTGCTTGGGCTTCTTGATACCACGCCCGGCGTAGTAGTCTCGAACAGCCTGCACCCGAACCTCATGCCATAAGTTCTGAAGTAGGAGCTTGCACTCCTTGTGGATAACATGATCCGCCTCCTCCTCGTATCCCTCCTCACACCTGTAGAATGTCTGCAATCAAATGAGACAATATTGATTAGTACAATTAATAACTAGCTAGTTGAAGATTTTCAATTGTGTAAAGGAGCAATTACCCAGAACTTACTGATCACGACGTCTGCCCTCGTCTTGCACAAGACACCGTCGATAGTCTCACCCGGCGGGGCCGGGGAAGCCAAGTAGTGCTCCCAAGTCAATCCAACCTCTGGAAGCCGACCCTCACCAGGCAACGTGACAAACCCCGGGAAGTTTTGCCGAATCAGAACTCCAAGGACGGAGTTGGGCCGGCGGACACTTTCATGGTGGTCCCAACCCCTACAGCATGACAAGGCCAACACATCAGTTATTTGAAGAAACATGAATGCAGAAGGTACAAAAAGATTAAATGCACTTACCTCTTCCCATCAGGGAAAATCAACCACCTCTGCTCGCGGGTCACCGGCACGGACGGGAGCTGTGTAGCACCATGCTGGTAGATGTTGCCCCCCTCCTCCCCCTCCTCATCAGTCGGCTCCCCGTCATCATCAGCATGGCCACTCGGCTCCTCGCCATCATCAGCGTGGCCACTTGGCTCCTCAGGCTGACCCGACCAGGTACCCCATCCAGACGTGTGCTGCTCCAGGGTCTCGTGGGCCCAAGTCTCGTGGGTCGAAGGCCCGTCGACCCGAGGCTCGTGGGCCGAAGACCCATGGACCGGAGGCTCGTGGACCGGAGTCCGTGCAGCCTCCTCCTCAGACGAGTCCACCCTAGCAGTCACGTGCTCGGGTGAAACAGCTGGGGGTGGCGGCGAGGAAGGCGCCGTAAGAGTCACCCTACCTCCTCTCCTGCGACCACGTGCTCCACCTCCTCTCTTCTTCTTACCTCGTCCCCTGCTGGGCACCGCGGTCGACGAAGAAGGGCCCGGCGGTGTCGCCATACTGTCCAGCAACGCTCGGCGGAGAGGTGCCTGTGGAATGGAAGACCTCGCACCACGCGCCGACGAAGAAGGGGCCTCGGCGCGCTCCCGACCAGCGCCCACCATCTTTCAACACCTGCCATGAAAAAGAATAAATGAAATTAGTACAACATAAAAAAAGTACCGACATGAATAATAATATGTATATCACTTAAGTGTATCATCATCAAGTACAACATAAAAAAATTGAATACTTGACACTACTAATAATCTCGATCAGTATCATCAATAAATGCATAATCATCATCATCACTATAATCAATGATGGTCTCATAGGGTTCATTGGCATCAACATGTGCAAGGCCACCTTGACGTAATCGGTCAAGCATTGACAGGTCATCCGCAGCAGTAACCTCATCTTGTTCCGGCTCTTCTTGTTCCTCCTCTGGGGTGATGTCGGATTCATTGTCGCTGTCTACTTCAATGTTTTGGGGTGAAGTATAGCGGTTCTTGAAACGCTTTTTGGAAAGACGTGTCTCTTGGAAGAATTCTCCTTCATATGTGTCTGGGTTAATGTGAGGTTCATAATCCTCTTCCTTTGGGGGAGAAAGTCTAGCACGTGGCGGCACTTCATAAACAACATCCCAACCTTTCAGATTTGGATTAGTTTGGCAGGCCCACGGTAGATAGAATACTTGGGTCGCCTGTTGAGCCGTAATATAGATATCAGGAACATCTAAATGGGTGCTTTGGTTGATTTCAACTATCCCTATATGTTCATGAGTCCTTCTAGTCTCCTTCGGCTGAAACCAATAACATTTGAAGACTACGACATTCGGTGGGTTTTCACCATAGAACAGAAGTTCATAAATTGCTTCAACTCTCCCATAATACTCGGTACCTCCTTTGCCGATAGAAGATACATAACAATTTGTAGACTTTTGATCGGCCATAGATAGCTCTTTGCCATAGGTACGAAAGCGATACCCGTTGATGTCGTACTTGTCAAATGAACGGACCTTATAGTCAAAACCATTAGCGACTTGTCTCAATTCGGCGTCCATAGACTCTGAATTAGCCTACAAGTTTAATATGAAAGGATTGTTGCATTATGCACAAATTAGCGAATGAAATGAAATTGTCTAATAGAAATTACCGTTTGTATGAACCAAGAGATGAAACCGGGATAGCTGCCTCCTTGCTTTGCGAGAAGCTCATACTCTTCGACGGAATCCTTTTGGATCTCCGCTCCATACGAGAATATGGCGACGTATCGACTGTATGACATATCCAGGAATACGAGCAGTTCAAAGGAAATAGAAGTTGCAAAACAATTTACCGAGAACTTACTCGATGTACGGCCGCACTTCTATCAGGTTGTTGAAGATATACAACGAAATGGTCCGCCATTCTTTGTTTTCCAAAGATATTGGATGTGAAACACTAGCTGGTGCGAGATTCCCTTTGAATAGGCTGAGGTTGGATCCACACTTTTTAGGCTCGTCAGCATTGTACCGAGGCTTTGGATTATGCAAATGACGATTTTTGGCTTCGTAGTGAGCTGTTACGAAGTTTGCCGCCTCCTTTGTGATGAATGCCTCAGCCATCGATGCTTCAATTCTACATTTATTTTTACATTTTTCTCGAAGCATCTTCTGCATCCTCTCAGTTGGGTAGCACCAACGATTTTGCACGGGCCCCCCAATCTTGCCTCGGTCGGGAGATGCAAAATCAAATGCTACATTGGATTAAAGAAGCCCGGTGGAAAGATCTTCTCTAACTTGCAGATCAACTCCGGCGCCAACTCTTCCATTTCTTCTAGCACGCCAGGAGATAGTTCTTTCACACCAAGAACACGGAAGAAATAGCTGAGTTCTGCCAGTACTAGCCATTCATCCTCAGGGATGAAGCCACGCAACATCACCGGCATTACCCGCTCAATCCATATGTGCCAATCATGACTCTTGAGACCAAATATCTTCAGTTTATCAAGATTCGCTCCCCTCTTTAGATTCGCTGCATACCCATCGGGGAACATCAACTGCTGTTGCACCCACAAGAGAATTTCCCTCATAGCTGGCCTTCCAAGATTGAACCATGCCTTTGGCTTCGTCCATTCTGCTTTCCTTTCGGTTCTTTCATGTTTTGTAACGGCCTATCACATAGCGCCTCTAGATCGACTCTAGCCTTAGTATTATCATTTGACTTCCCATCTATGCCGAACAATGTACCAAAAAGTGCCTCGTCGATATTCTTCTCAGTGTGCATCACGTCGATGTTGTGTGGGCAAAGGAGGTCTTTGAAGTAAGGCAGATCCCATAAGCATGTTTTGTGAGTCCACGTGTGCTTAGTATTATACCCCTTGAAGTACCCTGGACGTTGTGGATCTGGCTCGAGAGCGTTTAACTGATCCAGGGTCTGTTGGCCTGTCAATGCAGGTGGTGCAGAGTTTTTGACAACTCTACCCCTGATGAAATTCTTCTTGTCTTTCCTGAACTTATGACGAGGATCCAGGAACTGTCTATGCATGTCGAAGCAAGAAAACTTGCGACCGGCCTGAAGCCAACGAAACTCAAGAGCTCCCTTGCATGTGGGGCACGGGAACCTTCCATGCACACACCAGCCAACGAATAGCGCATACGCCGGCAAGTCATGCGTCGAGTACATGTACCAGACACGCATTATGAAGTTCCGTTTGCTAAAGGCGTCGTATGTCTTGGACCCATTATCCCAGGCTTCTTGCAATTCGTCCTTAAGCGGCTGCATGTACACATTCATATTTTTCCCCGGATAGTTGGGTCCTGGAATTATCAACGTCAAGAAAATGTTCTTTCTTTGCATAATCTGTCCGGGGGGGGGGG
>NC_041388.1:365465506-365467400 GCF_002162155.2 Triticum dicoccoides
GGGGGGGGGGGAGATTGAGTGGAAAGACAAATACGGGCCAACAACTGTATTGGGCTGCCGTCATACCAAACACACTGAACCCATCCGTGCTGATGCCGACTCGAGGATGCCTCGGATCTGCCGCTTTGTCAGCATGTAATTCATCAAACTTTTTCCACGCAACACCATCCGATGTGTGTACCATCATCAGATTCCCATCTGCATCTAGTTCAGTTCTTTTGCCTGTTTTGTGCCATGTCATCTGTCTGGCCGTCTCTTCGACCATGAAAAGACGTTGAAGTCTTGGTATGATTGGCATATACCGAAGAACACTAACGGGGATTTTGGTCTGTGTCTTCTCACCCATACCGTTGTCTACCACAATATACCTGGAAGACTTGCAAATGGGACAATAGTTCAAGTCCGCATAGTCAAGCCTAAATAAGGCACATCCTTTCTCACAGGCATGTATCTTCTCATAGGGCATCTTCAGTGCACGGAGAATTTTGTCCGACTGGTACAGGTTTACAGGCATTACATGGCCTTTGGGTAGAAAGTGTCCAAATACTGTCATAATTGCGTCATAGCATTCTCTGCCCAAGTTGAACTGAGCCTTCAGAGCCATTACTTGTGAGATGGCATCCAACTGACAAAGCTCAGTGTGCTCGTGGAGCAGACGTTTTGAAGACTCCAACATTTCATTGAAGGCCTTTGCAGATTCCTCCATCTCCTCGTCCGAATCCCGAGCATCATCATAGTCTTGCACCATGTTTTCCATCCCGGTACCATGCTCGTCGGTGCGACGACGATCCACCTCAGCTCGGTCACGTTGGGCAGACTCACCATGAAATGTCCACACCGTATAATCGGGCGTAAAACCACTCTTCTGCAGGTGTTTGCCCATTTCAGCCTCTGTCTTCTTTTCCCAATTGCTGCACCGGAAACAGGGGCACCAGGTTTTCTTTTGGCCATTTGCAAATGCGGCTTGCACAAACCCCTTAGTTTTTGTGAACCATTCAGCGCTCCATTTGTTCTGACCAGTGTGACCGGTATACATCCACGCACGGTCACTCATCTTGACTTCCAGAGCTACTGGACACACAACAATTATATATGTAATTCACCATGTATATATTCATCAGTTGATCTACATTGTCAATTTTATTACGTCCATGCAACCTACACTCTAATAGGTAATGATAGGTCCTATTCCCACCCGTGTATGTGTAGATTGGGTTCACTTTCCCATGCTATGCTCCGGATCCGATGCAAAATTTCGGCAGCACCTCCCTGCTGTTCTCCTGATACACGTCTCTGCAATAAACAGAGAGGATGTGTACCCAGAGAACAACAGGGGAGGCACTGACGAAATTTATGCATCGGATCCGGAGCAAAGCATATGGGAAAACGAACCCAATCTACACACACTCGGGCTGTCCATGGATAGCGTTGGACAATTCGAAAGAATCAAGGTTATAAATATGCAAATGCATGCATATTTATAACTATGACGCTTTCGAACAGGAGACACATATTGGTTACGCATACTGATGATTCAAGACACATATATAGCTAGCTATCAAGTTTCATCGGAATAGAGCAAATAATTAATGGGGGAGGAGGACATGTCATTTGTGCTCACCCATGAATGAAGGGGCAGAGCTCGTCAGATGCACAGCGAGGTCGTCGAACACCAAACCTCGCAGCGATGAAACAACTGCACATTTAAAACTACCCGGTCAACACAATTATATATGATGTTTTTCATAACAAAATCGAAGAATATATGACCTAACTAATAATTCACAAATATATGACCCCGTCGGCCTCTGGAAGGCCAAAGAACACCTTTTCGGGAGGTGTCGGGGGTCGGGGTGCCGTGTCGGTGTCGGGGTGCCGTGTCGGGGTCGGGGGG
>NC_041388.1:365468421-365518832 GCF_002162155.2 Triticum dicoccoides
TGGAGAGAACAGAGAGTAACGGGCAGGGGGATGGGGCCGTTAGTTAGGCCCTTCTTTGCCGTCCGCCTATCTTTGTCGTATGCCATTATCTCCCTTTGCCGTCCGCTAGCGGACGGCAAAGAGGTGGGGTGTTAAGTTTTTTTCTAAACGGGCGGGGGGTGGGGGCCACCTCTCTCTTTGCCGTCAGCCAGCGGACGGCAAAGTTTCTTTGCCGTCTGCTGGCTGACGGCAAGGAGCCGGCTGATGGCAAAGGCCTGTTTTACCATTTGCCATTTCTTTGCCGTCCGCTTTTCGGTAGCTGATGGCAAAGAGCTTCTTTGTCGTCTGCTAGCCGACGACAAAGAGCTGGCAGATGGCAAAGTATCTGATTCCAGTAGTGTATATTCACTTATGCTTCACAAAGTAGTTAGATTCCTCACTTGTACTGATCCATGGATTCGTACAAATCTGAAACCAACACCTTATCTATGAGTGAATGTCTTCGCACGATGAGGTCAATGTCTTCTAAACTGATTTATCTTCAAAATCTTCTGAGAATGCATATGACCTCTTCCCCTTCCCTCGCACCTTAATGTTGTCACAGGTACATGTCCGTGGGAGAATCCCTTGGTTCTCATAGTCTGCATTCATTTGCAGAATTCTTACAGTATCACATAAATTCTCCCAAAGCCAGTTCATGTTTGTCCAGCAAGCGAAAGCCTTTGAAGCCTTTGAACGTATTGAAGCCATTCAGTTTAAAGTTCATGGCTTCAGAGATATCAGCAAGGAAGGGTGGCAGAAAGCGTCGAGGAGAAACATCAAGAGATCTGCCCGATGCCCTCTTAGAGCTGTACAAGACAGATCCTAAAGAGGATTATAATCAGCGCAAGACACGAATCCAATGGATTCGACGATATTGGGCAGAACAGTGGTTCAAGTACAGATTTGTGACAAAGGAATATGCTGAAAAGAATGCCATCAAGCGATCATGGGGAGACATCCTCTATAAAAATCTTCAACCCAGGTCCAGAGATGAAGCCATTGAACAAGGCTTCTATCCCTGCATGGTTCGTGGACCACAGCTTGCGGATGCTGACCCATCATCACTGCTATGGTGTTGTGATGACAATCTGTTCAAGCGCAACTTCCAGTTTGCCCAGAACTCAGCGAAGCAGAACAAGAAGTCTTTGGGATTAGACTTCAACCCTGGTCCCTCTGCTCCCCGTGCCGATGGAACTCGCGAAGCTGAACCAAATCTTCTTGGGCCCTTCTACAACTTGGAAGGTCTCATCACTCATATCGTGGTTCAAGGGACAGCCGTAAATGAGCCTGCAGATGACGCTGAATCAGATGAAGCGCCTGCAGCGCCAAAGCCAAAGAAGTTGAAGCAGCCTAAAGCTTCAAAGCCTGCCTCTGCACCAAAAATCTCACGGGCGAAGCCACTGGCTACTGCACCTCCTGAAGATAGTGTGCAGTCTGAAGATTTGTCACGCATCTCCAAGCCCCAGAAAGTCAAGATGCCTGTGCCACACACCGTCCAAGAACTGACAGCTGCTGCCATTCTGCGAAACGATGCCATCAATCTGTCCAGTGATGAAGATCTTGCAGATGACGCTCTTGAGCAACTAATCAAGAGCAAAGAAGAAGCAGAAATCTTCAATTATCTGCCTCTCTTTGACGTGGCAATCATCTACAACTTCATTGATGAGTGGTTTGACACGCCCAACCTCAGCTTCGAAGATCTGCAACTTCCAATTGGCCTCAGCGTCGCCTTCCATGGCGCCATTGCTTCAGAATTAGCTATCGCCCAGCGCATTGTTGAATTAAAGCAAAAGATTGACTATGAGAAAGCTCAGTTCAAGAAGCATATGGCCAAGCTCAGCGTGCAAGAGGTGAAAAACTTCAAGATTATGCTGCACGAGCTCAAAGAAGCCTTTCTCAAGAAACGTGCAGAAGCTCAGGGTTCTCGTGAGCGCATGAAGAGCCTGGCTGACAAGTGTGTGCAAGGCTACAACGAGGCTGAGAAGCGCAAGGCCCTTGGGCGTCCGGGCATTGATCCCAGGATGGCTGCTAAGCAGAAGAAGAAGCCCACTGTGGCCGAACCCAACGCACCAAGCCAGGAAGTAGATCCCATTGTCTTCCCAACTAGCATGACTGGCTCGAAGCCAAAGGCCAGGTCAACCGCTTCCGAACTGAAGAAGACGAGGACTGCTGAGGCTGAAGCCAGAAAGAGGGAACATCATGAAGCCTCTTCTACTGCTCCCTCCAAGAAGAAGCGGAAGACCAAGAAGGAACGGGCTGCTCCCACAGAGCCCTTAATTGTTGAACCCATCTCCATGGTTTGCCCTGACGCTGAACATCAAGAGCGCCAACTGACTGTCCATGAGCCTGCTTCCACAGAGGCTCATGAAGCTGAAGACTTTCCAGCAGCTGATCCCACCGCTGCTGAAGACATTGGTCACCATGACCATGTTGAAAATGATGCAGTTCTTCCTCAGAACGAGCACCAACAGGTATCATCGCCTGTGCTAACGCACAGCGAACTCATCAGCATTGGTCATCCTCTGGCGCCAATTGCTCAGGATGCATCATGGGCTGATCACCCACAAGCACAAGAGGAAGATGACTTTGAGGCCCAGCCAACTCCAACTCCACAGGCATCGCCAGCGTTACGCAAGCTTCGCAAAGGACCAAGGCCTCCAGTCTCCGAGTCTGAAGCTAAAGCTGCTGAAGACATTCCGGCTGCATCAGCTGATGAAGAAGAAATCCCAAGAGTTGCTACACCCCCGTCTCACCAAGAAGTTGTTCTCGAGGAGAACGTGACTGTGACCGACCCTCCAGCTCATCAAGTGGAGGTTGAGAATCTTGAGGCTGCCACCGACGCCAGTCACGCTGTCATGGCTGAAGCCAATGTGGAGCCTACACCAACACAAGCACCAGAAGTCAGCGAAGCCAATGATGCTACTTCTTCTGTTCATGCACCTGCTGCTGGTCCTCAGTTTGACTATCATGTTGAGCACAGGCCTCAGGTACAGAAGCCAATTCCAAGGTTGCCCAGGTTTCAAGGTCCTGCATCAGCACCTGGATCCTTCAATGTCAATGGCTTCAAAGGAGACAACACTTTCTTCAATAGCTCCAAGAACCCCTACTCAAGGGAAAGAATATCTTCTGATCGGTTCTGGAGCTATCCGCAGCGAAGCTATTACTCCTGCATTCTGTACAATCAAGGTCGCATCTTCCCACATAAGCGTCTTGACATTTAAGCAATAGCTGGTCTGCCCTGTCTGGAAGAAGCTCTGGATTGCTTCAAAGAGGTTGGATTGTTGCCGTTTGTCACCGACCAAGAGCACTGGAATGAAGAGTTGCTGCTCCAATTCTATGCCACACTTCACATCCGTGGGTACAACAGAGGTCCGAAGACTTGGGTCCTGGAGTGGATGAGAGGAAATGTTCATCACGAAGCCAAAGCCTTTGATATCATTAAGCTCACTGGTCTGCCCACTCCTGGCGATCTCTACGAATCTGGCTGTCAGCTCCACAATGAAGCTGAGAGCATCTTTTAGAAACCTGAACCAAACATGAGTCAGATGCTCACTATGATGAAGCCATTGCCACAAGATGTTGCATATCCGAAGGAGTTCTTTGTTGAAGACCTTGAGTATCTGCCAAGGACTATTTATCACATCATAAGGCGAACTCTTTGACCCATCAAAGGACATTCTCCACATGCCAAGCTGGAAGGTGCAATGAAGACTTTGGTCTTCTATATTCTTCATGGCAAATGCTTCAATGCACAGGACTTCTTCATCTGCCAACTTGCTGCATCATGCTCTGATCCTTTTGGCTTGAAGTTCTATGCTCCATGGATAATGCGACTGATTAAACTCCACTCCGCTATCTCATATCAGCCATCTGCTCGCAATCATCGGATCTTTTTGCCTGATGTGGATATGTCCGTTGAAGCCATTTATCCTGAGCCTGCCAAGGAGCCTCTTAGTCTTCAGAATGCGGAGCATCAAAGTTTCTCTCAGAACATTGAAGGAGTTAAAGCAGTCACCCGTGTTTATCCTCTGGCTGGAACTACACGTGCACCTCATCGTGCCCTTACTGAAGCCACCGAAAGCACTATTGGCCAATGACCCAAGAAGCGTTCTCATGTTCTCAACAACCGAGAGCTTCTGGTGGCTCTTCATCAGAAACAGGATAGGCATCATGACTGGCTGAAGCGCCAAATGCAAAGCCTCTTGGTGGATGTCAACCGCATTCGCAATCTTGCCACCAAGAATGCCTTTGTTGCCCATGAAACCTCTCGATGCACATGGAAAGGGTTGACTCTTATGTGCTCTGAAGATGATCTTCAAGAGGGTGGCTTCTCTGAATGCTTCAAGTTTGACTCCACACCTCCTCGAAGGGCAGTGCTGCGACGAACTCCATCTCTTGAAGACTCTGAGTTCTCTTCCTCTGATGCAACTGTGAATGCCAGAGAGATCGAGGACGAAGACGATGCTACTTCACCGCCACCTCCTTCAGCATGCTTCGACACTGCTCCAAGTTCTTCTGCACCGCCGAACACCACCGACGACCCTGCTGCTTCACCTACTCTTCATGGGAACGAGTAGATGCTCTATGTCTTCAAACATTTTTGGTCCTTACTGACAAAAGGGGGAGAAGCATATGAGTTTGACAGTCTTCAAGCGGGTCCACATGGGCGATTGCTTTATATTTTGCCTCGGATTTACAACTCTCGTTTTGATACATTTGGTTCTTTGAGTTGTAACACCTAAACTCAATGGTCGTCTGCTACTTATTTGCTACTTTGTGATGCGACGATAAATTTCGCATGTGCGACGATAAATTCCGCACTTAGATCATTTTGCAGACGTCCATTTTCCATTATGCATGTCATTATCTTCACATACCTTCTCATGCATAATGAATTGTCATCATAAGTTGAGGCGGATCTCCACGAGTACAACCTGCCATGTGCATTTGCATTCCAAAAGCAAATTACTTATATGCACATCTTCAGGGGGAGCCCTTGCAACTAATGATGACAATTCCTTTACAATTTCACATATTACATTCCCCGTTGAAAACTTCAACTAGTTTGTCATCAATCACCAAAAAGGGGGAGATTGTAAGTGCATCTAGTGCCACCCCTAGTTGGTTTTGGAGTATTGACGACAAACCTAGTTGAGGGACTAATGTGTTTGTGAGAATTGCAGGATAACACAGGTAGAAGTCCCTCATTGATTCGGTTTTCCTACCAGAGATGACCCCTAAAAATATATGAAGACATTGAAGTCAAAGGTGGTATGTGAAGATATTTATATTGAAGACTATGACAAGAGAAGACATCGCATGAAGCCTATGGAGCTCGAAGACTTAGATCTTTCGTAGTTCTTTTTCTTCTTTGTTGAGTCATAGGAACCACCGTACTGTTAAGTGGGGTCCAAGAGAACCAGTCAGAATGACTGAAGTGATGCTTAACCAAAACCTATGTCTTCGAGTGAAGACTATGAGAGCGAATCTTGTCCAGATTAGACAAGTCAGCTTTGGTTGTAGCCCAAGTAAAGTTGCCATGTGTGTTTGAAATCTGACCGTTGGAACACGTGTCAGTTCCTTAGTGACCCAGGGTCATTTCGGACAAATCAGGTCGGGTTGCCTAGTGGCTATAAATAGGCCACCCCCTACAACCATAAACGGTTGGCTGCTCAGAGTTAGAGTACGGCTTTTGTCGTTTGAGAGCAACCCATCTCGAAGCATTTGAGAGAGAATTCCTTGCGAGGATAAATCCCTAACCACCCAGAGCCAAAGAGTGTTAGGTATCACTTAAGTCTTCTTGTCGGTGTGATCTGAAGACTTATTACACTTGAGGACTGTGAATCCTTCAGCCGGTTAGGCGTCGCGTTCTGAGCATCCAAGAGACATTGTGGATCACTAGTGAACGAAGTCTATGAAGGTTTGGGAGTCTGTCTTGAAGACTTACCAGAGTGATTGGGCGAGGTCTGTGTGACCTTAGCTCAAGGGGAATATGGTGAGGACTGGGTGTCCTGAGCTGTGTGTTCAGGACTGGGTGCCCGGGACTGTGTGCCCTCAGGTTTAAATACCTAGCCGCCCTAACCAGACGTACGGTTGTCACAGCAACTGGAACTGGTCCAAAAAATCATTGTCTTCAACGAGTCACTGGTTTCATCCTTCCCTTCCCTTTACTTACTGTTGGTCCTTGTGAAGTCATTGTATGATTGCACTATCTTCTGTCTTCACTGAGTGACTGCTTGTTCTGATCGGCTTCATAATATCTTCCTACCTGATCCTTACTACCTAGCTTCTATTAGTCATTGTGCTTTCACTTCATTGAATACTTGACTATGGTTTGCCTAGTGTAGTCTACCTTCCGCTGCATGGTAATAGGTTTATTTCTATCGTTTGTCTTTGAAACTTCCATGTTTTGAAGACTTTCATAAAAATCGCCTATTCACCCCCCCCCCTCTAGTCGGTATAACGCACTTTCACAAGCTGGTCCATATAGGGGAGGGGAGGGGAGGTGGCGGAGGGCTGGAGATGTGTACCCTCTAAGGGCCTCTTCCGGTGTGTGCGTCCCAGGCCGCCGACGTGAGGAGGGACCGGAGGGGAGGCATGGTGTGTGTAGAGGATAGATCGATTGCGCGGGGATGGCTTGCAGGCCATGGTGCCGACAGGAGGCGGGGGAATACCGGCAACCTGCTCCTTCCCGGGGCCACCATGCTGGATCCCGTAGAAATTGGGGCCCCGACAGGGATGGCCGTGTCCACCACGTCTGGTGCGTTTGATGCCATTGCTGCGAGGACGACCGGGAGAGGAGGGACGGTAGGAGGGAGCAGCTCTGAATGCCGGCGTGGGTAGGCTGGCGGCCAGACGCTAGCGCGGAAGATGAAGAGAGCCATGGAATCAGGGAATCGATGGGGAGAGTAATGGAGGTGTCGTATCGCTCCGACTTTCTCAACATTTGTAAATAAAGGACCCACGACTGAATAGTTTTCTCTATTGAAGAAATAAATAAGAAATAGGCTAATGGGAATCCCGACATGGCACAGTGGTGACGTGGAGGTCTGCATGTTGAGAGAATTAGGTGTAGTGGAGATCAACTATTTAGATATTATAGATTACGAATATGTGTAGGAAGGAGCAATCTTCGACGAGGAGGTGGACCAGCGGCACGAATGGGAATTGGACCAGGGTGCATGAGTTTTGGTATGATACATACACAAAATGTAGATGAGAAAGGGATGGTTTCCTTCTAGGTATTACAAGTCCATAGAATTACAAATCAATGCAAGAAGGAGCTCATGAATGTGCGGTGCTAGGTGGACAACATGATCGCCATCGCAAGGTGGCGGAGAGAAGAAGTGAGTATGTGTGTGATAATTTATTTCTCTCATTACAACCCACGAACTTTTTTGCTAGTATTGATCTTTCCCTACTAATAAAGCACGGAGTGCTTCTGGTCGTACGTCGTCGTCACTTTTGCAAAAAAGCCCCTCTATTTTCAAGAATTCAACCCGCAGTCCCTGTTTAAGTGGATCGGGGAAAACGATTCGTTTTTGCACAAAACACCCTGTCGTTTGGATTATTCAACCCGCGGTCCGAGCAAATTTGGGTAAAGAAAAAAACACGACGAAAGGAGGAGAACGGGCTCGCCTCCTCTCCCTCTCGCTCAAGTCCTCGCCGCCGCCGCCACCACCCACGCCGGCAGCTTCCGGCGAGCTCCGACGCCACGCAGCACGCCCCCCAACTCCCCAGAGTCCGCTCCTCCCTACCCTCCGGCCAGATTCTCCGCTCCCGGCCTCTACCGCCCGCTCGAAACGCCACCCCCATGGCTAGGGTTTCGGGCAGGGCTTCGCCGGCGCGTCTCCGGCGGCCCAGGTTCGTCCCTCCTTCTAATTCGTTCTTACCCGAACGGACGGACGCAACGCCCGGTCTCCGCCTGCCCCAATCCCGACTCCAGGCCGTCGTCCCCAACACACCATGAGGACGAAGATGGCGGCGACGCTGGTCCGGGCCTCCGGGGGGATCGGACCTCCTACGCCTGCCCGATCCTCCTACTTCTCCTCGCACTGCTCCTTGCTGTCCCCGCTCGCGGCCATCTCCAACGCCTCCTCCCACGCCTACGCCTTCGCGGGCCGTCAGCCGGTGCCCGCCCCGGATCCCACCTTCTTCTACGATGTCATCGAGGCCATCGTCGACAAGTACGGCTGGGACCCCGACGCAGAGGTCCGGGTTTGGCCGCTCGACGCCGAGGGCGCGCTCGTCGACGCCGTGCAGTGCTACGAGTTCCACGCCCGCATGGGGCCCCGCAGTCGCGCTGGCGCGGGCCTCCGACGGGGCCGTCGATTGGAGCCGCCCCGACGCCCCCGCGGTGGAGGAGGTGGTCGGGCCTGACGGGGTCGACTTCGTGACCGGCGATGGCGACCTGGCATTCGGCTCCGGCATTAGGGTCCGTGACATGGTAGGGCCGTTCGAGCTGGTGGTCTGCAATGGCGCTGGCAGGGGCCGCGCAGAGCTCCAGTTGCCGTCGGTGAGTGCTGTTTGACTTTTATCTTTGTTGCTTTAGTTTTTTTTCTTCTGCTTGCTTGCTTGCTATGCTCTTGAAGTTGTGTGGCCTGTAAGATGAAGCAGTTACTACAATTGGTGAATGGTCTAGCTGCTGCTTATCCCTTTTCTGTTTCTGACTTTGAATTGATTGCGTTTGTTGTAGTGTCTGCACCACCGCCCGTTGATTAGAATGCATGTTCCGGCAGTCCACGCATCGATCACTGGCAAATTAAAAAGGCATGAACGCACTAAACAGAAATTCTGTGTAGATGATTCTTGTATATGGCAGTGGCACACGCGCTGGTTGATGAAGCCGCTGGGCCGGAAGGCCCTCTCATTGCCATGCTAATGAGTATCACGACGAACATGGCCCCCACCTCAATGCCTCCCTGTCGGCGGTGAGGTCTAGCCGGATCTGTACAACCCGCAATATTAGTAAAGAAAAAGAATAGCTTGATTGTTCTATGACTCTGTCGTGGATAGGTAATTTGCATCAGAGGTCTATAGGATCTCCGCCATTAGTTTCCCATTAGAAAATTGAGTTACTAAATTAAGGAAGATGTCCAAAGAGAGGTAATCGTTGGCATGATATGCATCAGAAGATCCTCATCACTGAAGTAGTACTCCACCAGTCCACCTACAGTTTTGGAACATATAAATACGGCATCAAAGTGCTACCTGGCACCAAATAAAGAGTTCAGGTCAGGGTGTTATACTGCAGCTAAGTAGTATAGTCTGAATTTCTAACTTTGAGGAGGATTTCAGTGTTTCTAAAGAAAGGGACAAGGATCAGGGCTATAAGATTGTTGAAAGACTCAGAGACATGTACCATGAATTGGGTATAGTATGTTTTCTACCCGTCTTTTCCTTATATTGACTAAACCTTAGTAAATAACTATTTCCAGTTTTCTCATGTAACCTGAACTGCTGCTTGTTTAAATTTCAGTTCCGCAAGCTGCGGCACACATGGTCTGCCTCCGTGTCGTCCTACCTGCTTCAGGGCCCTCTACTTCTTCCCCCAAGATTGCCATTATGATTAACAAATCTGACGAGAGCAATTTAATTGGTGACACATCATATTTATTCTGCAACTGCATGTGAATTCTCATCTTGCGCCTACCTCTTTTGCTTACCAGGTTGCAAAATTTCATTAACTTATTTGTCGAAGTATCCTGCAAAATCATTTCTCTTATGGGAATTAGCCTATTGTATTGATCTAACAAGGTCCACTTCAACCTACGTAACAATTATGCAGTGAAGATGGAGAGCTTTAGGCAAAAAAAGAAAGAAAAAAAACTAGCACGTGATCTATGGAGAATAATTTTGACAGCAACTCCAACTGTAAGATTCTTGAAGTTATTTCTATGAAAGTTTGTAAGTTTTCTTGATATCTATGTACACTGACATATATCGCAATTAATGTTGGCAGATGCAATGGAGTACACTTGATGCGATCAATTCTGGTGTGTGTGTGTGTGTGATGCAATGACGTATGAATAACGACAGAAAAATATGCCTGAGGAGTATGGGTATGTAGTAACATTTCTCTGTTATTTTCGGAACAACTTGGAATATCTTATTGGTAGTTTATATACAAAGTCATTTTGATAATTATCATGCTGCAAACCTACATAGTTTTCTATATTAATCATGTCATGCTAAAATATAAAAGTTATAGCTTCAATAAATTGATAAAATACAGATTTGGGCTTTACATATTTATTGAATATATATTTACATATGAATACGTCGTTACGGTCGGACTCCAGCGAGCAGCAGTGGTTGTTATACCCCACCAGGTAACTTGCTACTGTTGGTGAAACTCTCTTGTGCAGAAACGCTGATCTTGAAATCTTGATCCTACTTATAGGCCGTATTGCAAGCAATGTACTCATGTTTTACTGAACATGTAGGTAACATGAAATTTTGATCTTCTCCCATCACTGAAAGTTGTGTTTTAAACTTGCAAAAGCATTGCTAAGCCTATTCAATCATTTCTATTTTACCCTAGATTTCACTCCATACCATAATTGAGATACAAATGGGTGTTACTGATGTCGAGGAGAAGAGTTAGAAGCTCTTGGATTGAGAATCTGAGATTTATATAGGTTCAGTAGAACAAAAAGTTTCGGATTCACTACTCCAGATACAACGATGCGGTATATATAGTTAACTTCGTACTTTATATTACCAATTTTTCTTCCTCCAAGAGTTCTTCGGATATAATCTACACCTGAAACAATAAATTGTTAAAAGCAAGGAAAAGTAACAAGTTCTGCAAATTAGTTTCATGAGGAGAGAACTGGCTGAAATGAAGCTAATACCGATGTACTGAATATCCTGCAGTGGTTAGTATACTAAAGAGTAAAACTGCATGTTTTTATCATATCTGAAACCCTTTTCTGCTCCATACTTTACGTAAACAATGCATGTGCATTGGCATAAGAATCATAGATTGAAAAATCATCATCCATTGTCATTCGTCACCCTGGCAATGATGCATTTGCTATTCAGAAGACTTCTTGTCCGGTTTAGTGTGTGATTTGTTACTATGATAAGGAAACATTTCCTCAACCCATCTTTCACTACACACACAGGTTGCACAGAGGAGTATAAGGATTTCTTTATCGGGCCAGTCCACGTGGAAGATGTCGCGTTATCCCATATCACGTTGTTTGAAAACCCGGCTGCATCCGGGAGGCACCTCTGTGTGGAGCCCATATGTCACTTGAGCGATTTCGCGTCCCAAGTCGCGGAGCTCTACCCCGACTATGAAGTCCCGAAGTAAGCAACACACACTGAACACATACTTCACATGTTTGGAGAACAATAATTTCATAACAAACGACGACATGAATGGACTGTTGTCACGGTGCTAATCTCTTTGCGTTTGATCGGTTTGGTCGGCAGATTACCTGAGGACACGCAGCCTGGGCTGGTGAGGGTGGAGGTGGTGCCGAAGAAGCTGATGGCACTGGGCCTGCATTTCACTCCTTTGGAAAAGATCATCAAGGATGCGGTGGAGAGCCTTCGGAGAAGAGGATGCATCGCCTGATGGCTGGATTATTAGCTGTACCATATTCCTTCCCTTCTGTTGTAGGGTCATGATCAACCCTTGCTCCAGAGATATGTTGTGCCCAGCCCAGTGCTAGACCTTATAGTTGCCTGTACGATTGTGCAATAACGGCTGGTTGATCTACTGGTACACCTGTCTGTTCTTGCTAGATACTTGCGGCTCTTAAATTGTTCATTGCCATTCTTCACTTTTTTGTTATCTTTGATGTCCTTTCTCAATCCTTTGGACATCATCAGGTACTTATCCCGTCGCAACATTGGACACCTTACTATCTTTACAAATGATAGGCGGTACAAAATCAAGAAATGCTTTGAACCTTTGCAACTTCATTTTACAAGATGAAAGTATGCTAATTTTAATTTGTCATAGGGGAACTCTTCCCAACCAAACAGCCAACTATCTGTAAAAACTCCCAAAATATACCCTAAAAAGACTATCTGTAAAAAAACTTAACACAACAAATATAGTTTAAAAATGTTCATGCTATTTTTCAACAAAATATGTTTGCACTTTTTTTAAAAAGCTTAAAAATTTCCAAAAAATATTCCATTTTTAAGAAAAAATATTTCCACTTAAAAATGTACAACAAAACATTCTTTTCGAAAAGCATCTGATAGAAAAATGTTCTTCTTAGAGAAATATTCCAATTTCATAAAAGCGTTAACTATTCTTAAAAAAAGTGTTCCATTTGTATGCAAATGTTAAATTTTATTAAAAATAAGAAAAATTCCATGTTTAACCTTATCATAGATGTTTATTAAAATTGAATATAAGAAATGGTGCACAATGGCAAATGAAAGTAGGTTGTGCCCTTTTTTTCGCCCGGTGCAACGCACGGGCATTTGTACTAGTAGTAGCTTAAGTAAAAAAAAGGTCAAAGACGGTACAACGGCCGGAGCATCGAGCATTCCGTTCTGGTTTCCTCCAAGCGCACGGTACGCCGCGCGGCAGGGGGCGCGGCCACGGCCACGAGGGGCCCCGCCTGCGGTCGTGAGGCCAAACGGCGAAAGCGGCGCGGTACGTGGCCGCCACGTTCTGGCGACCGCATGTGCTCGCGAAAGCTGCGCGCGACCCACCACCCTCCCGCTCCGGTGGTCCGCACCGCGCCCGCTCGTGCGCGCATCCACGCACCTCGCCTGCACCACGCATGGCCCGCCGGACCGGCGCGCCGCTCGACCGAGAGAAAAGCGCCGGAAAGGCACGCGGCATCCTCCGCCCCGCCCGTGGAGCGCCGGGGCTCCCTTGATTTGGCTGCGCCGTCCGCGTCTGCCTTCGGCACCGCCCGCCCGTACGCGGCGCAACCACCGGATCCGGAGCGATCGACCCGACCCATGCCAATATGCCGTGCATACCGTGGTCAGTCGCCATCCGGTTCCATCCCATGTTACCGCTGGGGATGTCGCGGTTTATTGCCGCCGGGGCCGGCCGGTCGGCGGTTGCCCTTCGCCGGCCGTACACGAGCCGTCCGGTGTCCGCGTCGCCATTGACGCCGCTGCCTCTCCAGCGATGGCATGTCCGTTTCTTCACTTACTCTGCGCGGTACGAGTGTCATTGGGAGCGCGCTGGCCATCTAACCGACCTCACCCGATCACTTCGCCTCGACGATAGGTCGAACCGAAGCGCATTTCTGGTGCGTGCGAGGTTAACAAAAATGAAGTATGATACAGGTAGGTATAACCAGCAGCACACTACGCCCTACCACCGTCGCTCTCGCGCGCGGCCGCCGGGTCCAGGTCATGTGCCGGCATACAGATCAGCCGTCGCCCTCGCCGCTGCATGCCCCTACTTGGCGCCTTCTCCTGCATTTCCATGCAATCAATCAGCACGTCGTTCGTCCCACCTCCCACAGTCCCACGTCCAACACACACGCGATGATCGAAAAACGGCAAACTACAAATACCATTATACACCTATCCTTCACATGATTACCATGTACGTACAGTGCAGATATCCAAATCGACGTCTTCAATTAGTTAAGGAAGGAGGGAATATCCAGCTCCGCAGCGCGGGATCATGCGCGTCATCCTCGCTAGTCCCACCAGCCACGATGCCACGACCGAACGTTTGGCTTAGAAAACTGCATGCATCCACGCGCACCACAGCTGTGTTGCCAAGGCATGCGTCGCCGGGAGTAGACATCAATGGTTTTCCCCATGCCGGCCGAGATCTTCGGTCTCTCGGTACCGTACTGCGCAACCCGAAGATTATTCGAGCTCTGATGAGATGTATATTGTTCAGCGTCAGAGTTCCAGATGCGATCGCGGGCTGGCTGCTTGCACCTTCGAAGAAACTGGGATGGAAATAATATATCTATCTATGCATACAAGATGTGGATATGTTCGTGTATTTTCATCAAGAAAGAAAGATGTTGTGTATATGCTTCGTGTCTCTGACAGGTTTATGTATGATGGAACCTATGAATGATTAGTGGGTGCTTTAATTAACACGAGGGCGTGGTCCAAGAGCATGTCCTCATGCCCTGTCCCAGCAAATGATTCTTGGTTTCGCAGTTAATTTCCACCTATAATCCATCATCATCATCATCATCATCGGGACCTTGAAAAAGAAATGCTTCAGGTAGAAGCTAGAGAGATATAATATGATCTATACGGAGATTTGGCCTAGCTAGGGACATTTGGATGCTCCCCGCGAAAAGAAAAAAGAAATAAGAGAGGGACATTTGGATGCTGTTATAAATTTCATGAAAGGATTGCTAAGACTTGAGATGCTGGTGGAATATTTTTGGTCGGTGGAGCCTTATCTACTCTGATGCGCTAGCCAATTTTTTTTCCTTTTAGTAACTTCTAGCCAATTAATCAGGCCTTCTTTGATTCATAGGATAGGAATATTATAGGAATAGGAATTTCGTAGGAAGTGAGATGACATGCATCTCAATTCTTATAAAAAAAAAAGATGTCATTTGATGCATAGGATAGAAATTTTTTTTTCATTGAGTCTAGGTTAATATTTTTTCCCTTTGAAATGTGAAGGATTGAACCCTGTCCCACATAGGATTAGGAATCCATTCCTATAAACTAAAGGGCTCCATAGGAATTTTTTCTTTTAAAATCATATTCTATGAAATTCTTACAAGATTCCTACAAACCAAAGAAGGCCTCAGCCGGGTATCTCATCGGTTGGTACAGAGCATCATCACCTTGTTGAGCCCAACCGTGCAGGGAGCCTTGGACTCATCTTGTGTTTCCTTTTAACGGATGGACGCATCTTATTTTGTTTGTTGGGCGAACAATCTAGATAATTTGGCTTGGGTATCAAACTTGATTGATCATTCTAGCCACTTCTGAAGTTTCATGAAGTATTGACCACCGTGATACTTTTAGTGAAGAAAATACAATTTGGGTTCTCATTGTCCATGAAAAGTTTTTTAATATAGCTTTGATTTTGTTATTTTTGCCCAAAATACCACATATGTTATTTTTTTGTGAAATTTCACGCTCGAGTATACGGGTCGACTATGTATGTTAAAAGAGATCATATTTCTCTCTTGTATATTTTTAAAATTTACTATTCATAATGGACACATGAAACCATGTTTACTAAATCCGCATCCCACCATCAACATTCTATCTTGCCAAAGGAAGATAAGGAACACTTGCTCTAAACTTATACGTACCAACATTGATATTTTCTCTTTTATTCTTTAAAAAATGCTAATCTAAAGTAAAACTCGTACAAAATCTGTACATACTAGCTCATTTAAATTAACAAATGCTCCGTTGGTTTTAGCTAACTGATGTCCATGTGAACTGGTACGTAAAGGTTACATAAAGTGTTTACTTAGGAGTAGCATCACTTTTTTTTCACATATTGAATCTGCGTGAGAATCTGAAATTGATTTTGGACAACCAAACTTTGAATTCAGACAAATTTTGCACATAATACAAACATGATTTACTAGAAGAAATGCAAGCAACAAGAACATTTTAGTTCTTTGCAAAAAAAGAACATTTTAGTTATCAGGTCCTTCGAAATTTTTACAACTTTTGCCCTTTTTTAGCATGCGAAAGGGCTAGAAAACCGTGGCGTGCGCGATGGCGCGGTTGGCCACGAGGCTGGTGGTGCCGTACACGGGCAGCTCGTCGCCGTTCGCCCCGCCAAGGCTCTCCAGCTCGAAGAGATCGGAGCTGGAGTCGCTCCCCTCGTCGTCCTCCTCGAGCTCCCCGAGGCTCCGCACCAGCTCCTCCACCCTGCGCCGCACAGCCGACGCCTCGGCGTCCGAGCAGAACCTCACGCACCTCCTCTCCGCCATGCTCGCGTCCGTCGCGGCCGACACGCACGATGGCTGTGGTAGCTCCGGCAACGTCCGCGGAGGCGTGGCGCGCGTCGGGGTCCTGGGCTTCCTCGGGAGGCGGCCGGAGGTGAACAGCGCCTTGAGGACGCACGCGAACGTCCCCGGCGACGGCGGCGGCGGCCCGGGCGAGGACGGCGCAACGTCTCTTGGCCGGTGCCTCGCCACAGGGAAACACGGCCTGCCCTTCTTCTTCGCCTTCTCGCCGGGCGTCGTCACTGGCGCGGCCACGTCAGCACTGTCCGGGGCGACGAACTCCTCCAGCTGGCGGCGCGGCGGGGGCGGGCTGCGCCGGCGGCACGTGGACTCAGTGTCGGTGGTGGAGGCGGACGAGCAGGAAAAGCTGTAGCTGGAGGTGGAGTCGGACGACGAGGTGGCGGACGACGCGTACCCGGAGTGCCGCGGGCGAACCGCCGGGCCCGTCTCGCGGCGGCGCCTGTCAGCGCCCGCGCCCGCGGCCTGCTTCGGCTTGCCCGCCCACCAGAACTGCGGCGGCGCGGGCGCCAGCGCCTGCTCCTCCGACCGGCGCGCGGCGTCGACGTCGGCGCCGCCGCCATCGTCGAGGGAGCGGTAGATGGTGTCGAGGAGGGAGGCCGAGAAGGACGCGCCGGACCCGGACGCGCGCCCGCGCTCCGCCCGCGCCCGGCGCGGCGGCGCGAGCGGGGGCGGGTGCGTGCTCTTGCCGTGGCCGCGGCCCCTCTCCATGCCAGGGAACGCGTGCCGACCGGGGCCGGGCAATGCCGAGGGTTTGCGGCGGGAGCGGGGAAGAAGAGGATGCGAAGCGTGGCGTGGGAGTGGGATCGGTGAGGGCGAGACGTGCGCGGTGAGGGTTTATATAAGGTCGGTGCGTGCGCGCGTGCGTGCCGGGGAGTGGTGGTGGCGTTGCTGCCGCGGTGCAGCGGTGGCATGTGGCTTTCCATGGATGGATCTCTCGCGCTCCGTCGCCACCAACCCGGTTCGGGCGCCGTGAATTATCAAGGTCGCCTGGCACCGCACGTCCGTGCGTGGTGGCCGGCTGCGGTCCTGTGCATGGCATTGGTGTCGTGCATTATTTGCGCGCCGGCGGACGGACGGCTGAACGGCGCATGGGCATGGATCACTGAGTGGAGTGGGCCGCTGCTCATGCTCAACGGTGACCCCTGACCAGGAGAGGCCAGCTTGGGCGACTCTTTGTCTTCGCCTGACAAGTTGCGCAGGGCCCGACCTTGGCCGGCTGGCCTGATGCGAGTCAAGTCATCCAGCTAAGCTATGGATAGTTGCTTTGCTCAAAACAAAAAAAAGCCAAGCTATCTTTTTTGAAGGAAGACCAGCAAACCTGGGCTTTTTCATTATGATAGGAAGGGAGCAATACGTACATCGACCAAAATCGGTCATAATGAGGAAAATAAGAGGAAACTAAAGGAAAAGAAAAAGGAAAGGGGAGAAAAACCCACGGGCGAAATCTCTCAGCCTGGGTCCCCGAAGGGCGACAACTGGTAGGTCGCACCCCCCAGTCTCCACATATCCAAGTCTCCTCGAATCTCCTTTAATGTAGTTTCCACCGCTGAGACTCTGTTGTTGAAGATTCTGTTGTTCCGTTCAAGCCATATTCTCCGGGACACCAGAATCATCATTGATTTGATTCCTTTCTTTTGTTCAACCGCCGTCTTGGAGACGATTGATATCCACATCTCTTTTGAGCTTACTGGGTTTTGCCAAGCAAGGGGGTTAAGTGAACTGCATCCTGTCCAAGCCGCAGTCTTTTGCCAAATCATCCTCGCGTGAGGACATTCCCACAGGATGTGCCGCGAGGTCTCCAAATTTCGTAGACAAAGTGGACAGAAATAGTTGTTTGGCCACCCTCGATGTTGAAGGCGATCAGCACACCACAGCCTATCCAACATGAGCAGCCAGATGAAAAACTTACAGCGAGGGGGAGCCCAAGCCCGCCAGAACATGTTTTTGAAGGGAGAACCCACCCTACCAGCAAACTGCGGTTTGTAAGCGGCCGCAACTGAGTATGCTCCTGACGTGGTTGTTTTCCAAGTGATCGAATCCGCAGCACCGGCGGTGAGGCTTGCCTCTGCATTTCAGACCAGTCTCTAGATGCGGCGGAACTGCTCAAGGAAATCGTCAGTGAAAGGTGGTCTTCTGATGTCTTGAATCCATCTGTGTCCATGCAGCGCTTCCCTGACAGATCGGGCCTTTGTTCTTGTTCGTTTATACAGCGCCGGAGCAATTTCTCGCAAAGGTAGCGGCCCCATCCATGTAGATTCCCAGAACAAAGCAGTTTCACCGTCACCAATCCTGACCGACGTTGCGGCAGCAAAGAGGGCTCGGTCTTGCTCATCGCATGGTATGGCCGAGCCGACCCAAGGCCTATTTGTTTCGGTCCAGGACAGCCACAACCATCGGAGGCGTAGTGCTCTGGCAAATTTTTGGAGGTCATGGATCCCGAGGCCACCCAGCTCCACCAGGGAGCACACTTGGCGCCAGCTGACCTTGCTCTTGCTGCCAGAGAGGTTTTCTTCTTGCGCCCAGAGGAACTTTCTGCAGATCTTATCTATGTCCTTGAGGAAACCAGCGCTTGTCTGGATGGCAGTGAGCGCAAAGATAGGCATAGCTGTGAGCACCGAGCGCACTAGTGCGCGTCTGCCAGCGACATTCATCAGCCTACCCTTCCAGTTGGCAAGCTTTGCCCTGATTCTGTCAAAAACAAATTGCAGATGCACTTTTCTGAGTCTACCTAAGGTGATGGGCAGGCCAAGGTATGTGATCGGGAAGGCAACGCGTGCCCTAGCAAAGGCCCCTAGGACTTGGTCTAGATCGATCTCCTGACATTGGATGCCAGCAGCAGTGGACTTTTGAGGGTTCATCCATAGCCCTGTGGCCTCACCAAACAGGTTCATGATTTCCAGTAGGCAGGAAACATCCTCTCCGTTGGGGTCGGAGAAGAGAATGGCATCGTCAGCATACAGACTGAGTCTCATCTTGGCATCTCTACCAGGAAGTGGTGTTAGGAGTCCAGAGTTTTGTGCCATCTCAAGGATACGATGTAGAGTGTTGATCGCCAAGATGAACAAGAACGGGGACAGAGTGTCCCCCTGCCGCAGACCTCGCATATGCTTTATCATTTGGCATGGGATTCCATTGAGGAGGACGGCAGACGACGACGAGGCCAAGAGGACGGAGATCCACTTGTGCCACCTGAGCGAGAATCCTAAATTTTGCAGCATCTCTAGTAGGTATTCCCACGAAATCGAATCGAAAGCCTTGGCAATGTCCAGCTTCAACAACAACATCTGCTTCTTCTTTCTATGGAAACTACGGGCGGCGTTTCTAACGAAGAGGTAGCTGTCGTGGATGCATCTATTTTTTTTAGGAAGGCACTCTGAGCAGGAGATATGATGTTGGCCATTTTAGGAGCAAATCTGATGGACATAATCTTAGCAATGAGCTTTGCAAAGGAGTGCACCAAGCTGATTGGTCTGAACTGTCCAATTTCGGAGGCCTCGTCAGATTTGGGTAAGAGCACTACATTTGCATAGTTCCAGATCCCTAAGTTTGAGCAGTTCATGTGGTAGAACTGATTTAGGGCATCAAGAAGATCCTGTTTGATAGTAGACCAACAGCTTTGGTAGAAGATCCCCGAGAAACCATCAGGGCCCGGAGCTCGATCCAACGGCGTTTGCTTGATTTCCTGCCAGATCTCTGATGTCTACTACACAACCTTCTTCTTGTAGACGTTGTTGGGCCTCCAAGTGCAGAGGTTTGTAGGACAGTAGCAAATTTACCTCAAGTGGATGACCTAAGTTTTATCAATCCATAGGAGGCGTAGGATGAAGATGGTCTCTCTCAAGCAACCCTGCAACCAAATAACAAAGAGTCTCTTGTGTCCCCAACACACCCAATACAATGGTAAATTGTATAGGTGCACTAGTTCGGCGAAGAGATGGTGATACAAGTGGTATATGGATGGTAGATAAAGGTTTTTGTAATCTGAAAATATAAAAACAGCAAGGTAACTAATGATAAAAGTGAGCGTAAACGGTATTGCAATGCTAGGAAACAAGGCCTAGGGTTCATACTTTCACTAGTGCAAGTTCTCTCAACAATAATAACGTAATTGGATCAATAACTATCCCTCAACATGCAACAAAGAATCACTCCAAAGTCACTAATAGCAGAGAACAAACGAAGAGATTATGGTAGGGTATGAAACCACCTCAAAGTTATTCTTTCCAATCAATCCATTGGGCTATTCCTATAAGTGTCACAAACAGCCGTAGAGTTCATACTAGAATAACACCTTAAGATACAAATCAATCAAAACCCTAATGTCACCTAGATACTCCAATGTCACCTCAAGTATCCGTGGGTATGATTATACGATATGCATCACACAATCTCAGATTCATCTATTCAAACCAACACAAGGTACTTCAAAGAGTGCCCCAAAGTTTCTACCGGAGAGTCAAGACGAAAACGTGTGCCAACTCCTATGCATAGGTTCATGGGCGGAACCCGCAAGTTGATCACCAAAACATACATCAAGTGGATCAATAGAATACTCCATTGTCACCACAGGTATCCCACGCAAGACATACATCAAGTGTTCTCAAATCCTTAAAGACTCAATCCGATAAGATAACTTCAAAGGGAAAACTCAATCCATTACAAGAGAGTAGGGGGGAAGAAACATCATAGGATCCAAATATAATAGCAAAGCTCGCGATACATCAAGATCATACCACGTCAAGAACACGAGAGAGAGAGAGAGAGAGATCAAACACATAGCTACTGGTACATACCCTCCGTCCCGAGGGAGAACTACTCCCTCCTCGTCATGGAGAGCACCAGGATGATGAAGATGGCCACCGGAGAGGGATTGCCCCCTCCGGCAGGGTGCCAGAACGGATTTAGATTGGCTTTCGGTGGCTACGGAGGCTTCTGGCAGCGGAACTCACGATCTATTGTGCTCCCCGAAGTTTTTAGGGTATATGGGTATATATGGGAGGAAGAAGTACGTCGGTGGACCTCCGGGCTGTCCACGAGGCAGGGAGGCGCGCCCCCACCCTCGTGGCCAGCCCGGGACTCTCCGGTCCAACTCCGATACTCCGTGGGCTTCTTCTGGTCCAGAAATAAGTTCCGTGAAGTTTCAGGTCAATTGGACTCCGTTTGATTTTTCCTTTTCTGCGATACTCTAAACAAGGAAAAACAGAAACTGGCACTGGGCTCTAGGTTAATAAGTTAGTCCCAAAAATAATATAAAAGTGCATAATAAAGCCCATAAACATCCAAAACAGATAATATAATAGCATGGAACAATAAAAAATTATAGATACGTTGGAGACGTATCAATCTCCTCCCCAGAGAATGGAAGGTCCATTCCCTCGCTGTCGATCTGCGGCAAGTTGACCGCATCCCAGTTGATAGTGCAAGTACACGTGAGCTTCTTGCCCATGATGCCATGGAAATGGTCGTTGATCACCTCCTCTTTCTCCTTGTGGTTAGTCACTCTGTTGTTCCCTTTATTAAGCGATAAGATGAAGTTTTTTCGCCCTCTTGCATTGATCTTGGCATGGAAAAAAGCTATGTTGGCGTCTCCCGCCCTAAGTCAATTTATGCAGGAGCTCTGTTTCTTTCTGGACCGTTCGATCACAGCTAAACCTAGTAGCCATAGCTTGAGCTTTTTACGCAGCTCCCATTCTGCATCGGATAGGGCCTTGATTTCCTGAGCGGTGTCAAGGCGCAGGATAAGCTCTTGAGCCATGTGGAACTGCAGCTTTGCGTCACTAAACAAACCCTTACTCCACTTCTTCAGGGCACTGCCGTGCGCTGCAGCTTGACGTGCAGGGAGAGCATCTTGCAGTTAGGTTGGACTGGCCTCATCCAAGCATCAGTGACAGTCTCCTGGAACCCCGGAAATTTTGGCCAGAAAGCTTCAAAGCGGAACCTCGCCCTGCCAGAGGGAGCGCATGCATTTCCTAGGACCAGAGGGCAATGATCGGAAACAGAGGTTGAGGCGGCATGCAGTAGGTGTAGAGGAAAGAGGGTGTCCCACCTCATGTTGCAGAACACATGATCAAGTGCAACAAGGGTTGGATTCTGCTGCTCATTACTCCAGGTAAATTTCCTATTCTTCCTTCTAATTTCAAACACCTTAGCTCTGTTGAGGGCCGCTCTAAACTTTCCCATGAGCCGTCTGTTCAGATTCAGGTTGTTTTTATCCCTAGCTTCATAGATGAGGTTAAAATCTACGAGGGCTAGCCAGGGGCGGCTGAAGACAGGCGCAACAGAGGACAATTCATCAAGGAAGGCTTCTTTGAGGCTGTCATCATTTGGGCCATAAACTACCGTGAGGCAGAATTCCTTATCCTCCGCCAGCAAGTTGACAGTTGCCGTCGGGGAGAACTGAGAGACGATACAGTTACTAAGGTGAATGATGACCCACAGGTATAGGGGGTCTATCATAGTCCTTTCGATAAGTAAGAGTGTCGAACCCAACGAGGAGCAGAAGGAAATGATAAGCGGTTTTCAGCAAGGTATTCTCTGCAAGCACTGAAATTATAGGTAAAAGATAGTTTTGTGATAAGATAATTTGTAATGAGCAACAAGTAACAAAAGTAAATAAAGTGCAGCAAGGTGGCCAATCCTTTTGTAGCAAAGGACAAGCCTGGACAAACTCTTATATAAAATAAAGCGCTCCCCAGGATACATGGAGATTATCGTCAAGCTAGTTTTCATCATGTTCATATGATTCGCGTTCGGTACTTTGATAATTTGGTATGTGGGTGGACCGATGCTTGGGTACTGTCCTTACTTGGACAAGCATCCCACTTATGATTAACCTCTATTGCAAGCATCCTCAACTACAACAAAAGTATTAAGCTAAACCTAACCATAGCATGAAACATATGGATCCACATCAGTCCCTTACGAAGCAACGCATAAACTAGGGTTTAAGCTTCTGTCACTCTAGCAACCCATCATCTACTTATTACTTCCCAATGCCTTCCTCTAGGCCCAAATAATGGTGAATGTCATGTAGTCGACGTTCACATAACACCACTAGAGGAGAGACAACATACATCTCATCAAAATATCGAACGAATACCAAATTCACATGACTACTAATAGCAAGACATCTCCCATGTCCTCAGGAACAAACATAACTACTCACAAAGCATATTCATGTTCATAATCAGAGGGGTATTAATATGCATATAGGATCTGAACATATGATCTTCCACCAAATAAACCAACTAGCATCAACTACAAGGAGTAATCAACACTACTAGCAACCTACAGGTACCAATCCCAGACTTGGAGACAAGAATTGGATACAAGAGATGAACTAGGGTTTGAGAGGAGATGGTGCTGGTGAAGATGTTGATGGAGATTGGCCCCCTACCGATGAGAGGAGCGTTGGTGATGACGATGGTGATGATTTCCCCCTCCTGGAGGGAAGTTTCGCTGGCAGAACAGCTTCGTCGGAGCCCTAGATTGGTTCCGCCAAGGTTCCGCCTCGTGGCGGCGGAGTCCCGTCCCGAAAGCTTTTTTATGATTTTTTTCTCATCGAAAGACTCCATATAGCAGAAGATGGGTGTGGCCCCACTCTGGAACTTCTTGCGCTTAGTATTTTTTATATTTCTGAAAATGACTTCCGTGAAGTTTCAGGACTTTTGGAGCTGTGCAGAATAGGTCTCTAATATTTGCTCCTTTTCCAGCCCAGAATCCCAGCTGCCGGCATTCTCCCTCTTTATGTAAACCTTGTAAAATAAGAGAGAATAGGCATAAGTATTGTGACATAATGTTTAATAACAGCCCATAATGCAATAAATATCGATATAAAAGCATGATGCAAAATGGACGTATCAACTCCCCCAATCTTAGACCTCGCTTGTCCTCAAGAGAAAGCCAAAATCGAAAAATATGTCCACATGTTTAGAGATAGAGGCGTCGATAAAAATAAAATACGGACATGAGGGCATCATGATCATTCTTAGAACAGCAACTTATATAATTCTTGTCATATGATCTCTTATGCTAGAGTAACAATTCAATCACAATTTCAAGTATGAATCATAAAGTTCATTGAAAACTAACAAACTATAATCTCAGTCATTGGAGCAATTGCAATTTATCATAACATAGGAAAGAGTCAATATAAGAGCTTTTCAGCAAGTCCACATACTCAACTATCATATAGTCTTTCACAATTGCTAACACTCAAGCAATACTTATGGGTATGGAGTTTTAATCGGACACAGAGAAAGGTAGGGGCTGATAGTTTTGCCTCCCAACGTTTTACCTCAAGGGTAATGTCAACAATAATAGTTCATGAAAACCCACATCCAATTAGCCATATATACCATGATCGTTCCAACATGTTGTGCTTGCCAAAATATAAAATGTAAAAAGGAAGGGTGAAGATCACCATGACTCTTATGTAAGGTAGGAGATAAAAGTAAAAGATAGGCCCATCGCAGAGGGAAGCAAAGGTTGTCATGCGCTTTTATGATTGGATGCACAAAATCTTAATGAGAAAGAACGTCACTTTATATTGCCACTTGTGATATGGACCTTTATTATGCAGTTCGTCGCTTTTATTTCTTCCGTATCACACGATCGTATAAAGCTTATTTTCTCCCACACTCATAAGTCATACATATTTAGAGGGCAATTTTTATTGCTTGCACCGATGACAACTTACTTGAGGGATCTCACTCAATCCATAGGTAGGTATGGTGGACTCTCATGGCAAAACTGGTTTGAGGGTGTTTGGAAGCACAAGTAGTATCTCTACTTGGTGCAAAGAATTTGGCTAGCATGAGGGGGAAAGGCAAGCTCAATCATGTTGGATGATCCATGACAATATAATTTATCTCAGATGTAAGAAAACATAACCCATTACGTTGTCTTCCTTGTCCAATGTCAACTCTTTAGCATGTCATATTTTACTGAGTGCTCACAATCATAAAAGATGTCCAAGATAGTGTATTTATATGTGAAGACCTCTCTTTCTTTATTACTTCCTATTAATTTCAACGATGACCAAAACTATGTTTGTCAACTCTCAACAACTTTTATTCATCATACTCTTTCTATGTGAGCTCATTACTCTTCATAAGACCCATATGATCTCTTTTATTTTCTTTTTATTCTTTCTCTTTTCTTTTATTCACTCAAGATTATGGCAAAATAATCAAGCCCTTGACTCAACACTAATCTTTATTATATATAGCTCACAGACTCGATTACATAAAAGGATCATAAAGCAAAACTCACAACTAGATCATACTAAAACTTTTATGCTACTAGATCAAGATATTACCAAAAGGATCGAACTAAGAAAAATGGTAAAGATAGAAGTGATGGTGATACGATACCGGGGCACTCCCCCAAGCTTGGCAGTTGCCAAGGGGAGTGCCCATACCCATGTGATTATATCTCCTTTTTTTGTTGGTGAAGAGAGTGTTGGTTTTGTTGATGCGTAGGCTTCTTCCTTAATTTGCGCTTAAGGACAGAATTTTGATCCCTTAGGTCAGCGATCTCCTGCTCAAGGCTTAATATCTTCTTGCATAATTCCTGTTTGTTTTCCTGCAAGAGGTGAAAAGGGATAAACTTGATCTTAGGTTTCTTTGGTCTATCAGAGAGGCTTGACTTTTTGAACTCCACATGCATGTCCCCAAGTTGAGGTAATGGGACTTCATCTTCATCTGAACTCGTCTCCTCCTTTACCCTGGGTCCATAGTCCTCTTCTTCTTCCGTAGTCCAACCACAATGTTCCACGTCCCCATAGACCTTAGGATCTACAAGATAATCAGCCACATAGCTTTCTCCTTCCGAATCCTGGGATGACATATTGCTCTAATCTGCAGCAAAAACAGCTCGAAACAGGAACAGGAGATTTTTGCGTGGTACTATGGTCAAAACCTTTAGGAGATTATATAATGAATTTTTACCGACCAAAATACGTACAGTGCAAGAAAACGGAGTCCAGAGAGCACACGAGGTGCCCACGAGGTAGGGGGCGCGCCCAAGGGGTAGGGCGCTCCCTCCACCCTCGTGGAGCCCTCGTGTCCTTCCCGGACTGCTTCTTATTTTTCTATTTTTCTAAATATTCCAAAACGGAGAAAAATTGCTATTATAACTATTTTGGAGTTGGTTTACTTACCGTACCACATACCTATTCCTTTTCGGAGTCTGAAACGTTCCGGAAAGTGTCCCTTATGCATTCCTCCGGGGTTACGGTTTCAATAACATTGGTTTCAACATTTATAGGATTACCTGAGATATAATGTTTGATTCTTTGACCGTTCACCATCTTCGGATTTGTGCCTTCGAAGTTGTTTATTTTTATGGCACCGGAACGATAGACCTCCTCGATAACGTAAGGACCTCCCCATTTAGAGAGAAGTTTTCCTGCAAAAAATCTTAAACGAGAGTTATATAGCAATACATAATCACCTGCATTAAACTCACGCTTTTGTATCCTATTGTCATGCCATCTTTTAGCTTTTTCTTTGAACAATTTGGCATTCTCATAGGCTTGGGTTCTCCATTCATCAAGTGAGCTAATTTCAAATAACCTTTTCTCACCGGCAAGTTTGAAATCGTAATTGAGCTCTTTAATACCCAATATGCTTTATGTTCTAGTTCGAGAGGTAAGTGACATGCTTTTCCATAAACCATTTTATACGGAGACATACCCATAGGATTTTTATATGCAGTTCTATAGGCCCATAATGCATCATCAAGTTTCTTCGACCAATTCTTTCTAGACCTATTAACAGTCTTTTGCAAAATTAATTTGAGTTCTCTATTACTCAATTCTACTTGACCACTAGACTGTGGGTGATAAGGAGATGCAATTCTATGATTAACATCATACTTAGCAAGCATTTTATGGAAAGCACCATGAATAAAATGTGAACCACCATCAGTCGTTAGATATCTAGGGACTCCAAACCTCAGAAAAATAACTTCTTTAAGCATCTTAATAGAGGTGTTATGATCAGCACTACTAGTTGGAATAACTTCTACCCACTTAGTAACGTAATCAACAACAACTAAAATATGTGTATACCCATTAGAGGAAGGAAACAGTCCCATATAATCAAAGCCCCAAACATCAAATGGTTCAGTAACAAGTGAATAATTCATAGGCATTTCTTGACGTCGACTAATATTACCAATTCTTTGACATTCATCACAAGATAAGACAAACTTACGGGCATCCTTGAAGAGAGTAGGCCAATAAAAACTGGATTGCAATACCTTATGTGCAGTTCTATCTCCAGCGTGCTGTCCTCCATACGCTTCGGAGTGACACTTGAGTAGGATCTGTTCCTGTTCATGCTCAGGTACACAACGTCTAATAACACCATCTACTCCTTCTTTATAAAGATGTGGGTCATCCCAAAAGTAATGCCTCAAATCATAGAAGAACTTTTTCTTTTGCTCGTATGTGAAACTAGGTGGTATAAACTTAGCAACAATGTAATTAGCATAATCAGCATACCATGGAGCGGTATGAGAAGCATTTATGACATTTAATTGTTCATCAGGAAAGCTATCATCAATAGGTAGTGGGTCATCAAGAACATTTTCTAACCTAGACAAGTTGTCTGCAACGGGGTTCTCAGCTCCCTTTCTATCAATAATATGCAGATCAAATTCTTGTAGCAAGAGAACCCATCTAATAAGTCTAGGTTTAGCATCTTTCTTTTCCATAAGATATTTAATAGCAGCATGATTCGTGTGAATAGTTACTTTAGAATCAACAATATAAGGTCTGAACTTATCACAAGCAAATACAACTGCTAAAACTTCTTTTTCAGTAGTGGCATAATTTCTGTGAGCATTGTCTAGAGTTTTACTAGCATATTGAATAACATTTAATTTCTTATCAACTCTTTGCACTAGAATAACACCTACAGCATAATCACTAGCATCACACATAATTTCAAAAGGTAAATTCCAATCAGGTGGCTGAACAATAGGTGCAGAGATTAATGATTTCTTAAGTATTTCAAAGGCTTCTACACAATCATCATCAAAGACGAATGGTATATCTTTTTGTAATAAATTAGTCAGAGGCGAGAAATTTTTGAGAAGTCCTTAATGAACCTCCTATAAAAACCAGCATGACCAAGGAAACTTCTTATACCTTTGATGTCCTTGGGACACGACATCTTTTCAATAGCATCAACTTTAGCTTTATCAACTTCAATGCCTCTTTCAGAAATTTTGTGCCCCAAGACAATACCTTCATTAACCATAAAGTGGCATTTCTCCCAATTCAAGACAAGATTAGTTTCTTCACATCTCTGCAAAACTCGATCAAGGTTGCTTAAGAAATCATCAAAAGAGGATCCATAAACAGAGAAATCATCCATGAATACCTCACATATCTTTTCACAAAAATCAGAAAATATAGCCATCATGCATCTTTGAAAGGTAGCAGGTGCATTACATAAACCAAAAGGCATATGTCTATAAGCAAAAGTACCGAAAGGGCAAGTAAAAGTGGTCTTAGATTGATGAGAGAAGTGCATATTTCAACCCCGAACTCTTGCCCTAGTCTAATTTACAACCCCGAACTTCAATACCGTCTAAATTACAACCCCCAAGTCTCAAAACTGGTCAGGATTCAACCCTCCCCTCCCTGTTGACCGGTTTTGACCTGGGGTGACCAGTTTTGACTAGTCAATGGGTCCAATCAGCATGCCACGTCAGATTCTTTTTTCGAAATTTCAAGAAAAAGTAAATAAAAATCTACAAGATCAGGGGAAAAAATATGAAAAAGCAAAATTCCGGAAAAAAAATCGCAAAAAAGCTGGGGAAAATAGAAAAAATGATTTTTTTTGGGTTTTTTCTGGAAATATTTTTTCAGGAATTTGAGGTTTTGGGTTTTTTCTGGAATTTTTTGGAAATTCTTTTTTTATTTTCCCTGTTTTTCGGAAATTGGATTTCTTATTTCTTTTCCTGGATTTTCTTCGATTTTACAGATTGTTTCCTTGGAAATTTTGCATTTTTGGCTGATGTGGCATGCTGATTGGACCTGTTGACTGATCAAAACCGGTCAACCAGGTCAAAACAGGTCAACAGAGAGGGGAGGGTTGAATCCTAGCCGGTTTTGAGAGTTGGGGGTTGTAATTTAGACGGTATTGGAGTTTGGGGTTGTAAATTAGATTAGGGCAAAAGTTCAGGGTTGAAATATGCAGTTCTCTCTAGATTGATCATCAGTTGACACAGGTATTTGGGAGAAACCAGAATAACCATCTAGAAAGCAAAAATGTGTATGTTTGGATAATCTTTCTAGCATTTGATCAATAAAAGGTAAGGGGTAATGATCTTTTTTAGTAGCCTTATTTAATTTGCGGAAATCAATTACCATCCTATAACCTGTAATAATTCTTCACGGAATCAATTCATCTTTATCATTAGGAACGACAGTAATACCTCCCTTCTTAGAAACACAATGGATAGGACTTACCCACTAACTATCAGCAACGGGATAAATTATACCTGCCTCAAGGAGCTTTAGTATTTCTTTTCTTACCACTTCTTTCATCTTAGGATTTAGTCGTCGTTGGTGATCAATAACTGGTTTGGCATCTTTTTCCAAATTTATTTTGTGTTGACATAGAGTGGGACTAATGCCCTTAAGATCATCAAGAGTATATCCAATAGCAGCACGGTGCTTCTTCAGAGTTTTCAATAATTTTTCTTCCTCCTCTGAAAGGTTAGCACCAATAATAATAGGATATATCTTCTTTTCATCAAGATAAGCATATTTAAGAGTATTAGGCAATGGTTTAAGCTCAAACACGGGATCACCCTTGGGTGGAGGAGGATCCCCTAAGATTTCAACAGGCAAGTTGTGTTTCAGAATAGGTCCCTGTTTAAAGAACACTTCATCTATTTCCCTTCTTTCATTCATATACATATCATTTTCATGGTCTAGCAAATATTGTTCTAAAGGATCACTAGGAGGTACGACAATAGAAGCAAAACCAATAATTTCATCTTTACTAGGCAATTCTTCTTCACGGTGTTGTCTATGAAATTTTAAAAAGTTGAACTCATGAGACATATCACCTAAACCAATAGTAATAACATCCTTTTTGCAGTCTATCCTAGCATTAATAGTGTTTAAGAAGGGTCTACCAAATATAATGGGACAAAAGCTATCTTATGGGGAACCAAGAACAAGAAAATCAGCATGATATTTAGTTTTCCCACACAAGACTTCAACATATCTAACAATTCCCATTGGTGAAATAGTATCTCTATTGGCAAGTTTAATGGTGACATCAATTTCTTCTAACTCAGCAGGTGCGATATCATGCATAATTTCTTTGTATAAGTCAATAGGTATTGCACTAGCACTAGCACCCATATCACACAAGCCATGATAACAATGATCTCCTATTTTAACAGAAATAACAGGCATGCCTACCATAGGTCTATGTTTATCTTTAGCACAAGGTTTAGCAATTCTAGCAGTTTCATCACAGAAATAAATAACATGCCCATCAATATTATCAACCAAGAGATCCTTAACAATAGCAATATTAGGTTCAAATTTAACTTGCTCAGGAGGTGTATAGGTTCTAATATTGCTTTTACGAACCACAATTGAAGCTTTAGCATGATCTTTTATCCTAACAGGAAAAGGTGGTTTCTCAACATAAGCAGTAGGAATAATAGGATCATTATAAGTGACAGTCTTTTCTTCAACTTTAATAGGTGCAACTACTTTTACTTCAATGGGGGGATGATATTTAAACCACTCTCCTTAGGGAGATCAACATGAGAAGCAAAAGATTCACAGAAAGAAGCTACTATCTCAGAGTCAAGTCCATATTTAGTGCTAAATTTACGGAAAACATCAGTATCCATAAAAGATTTAACACAATCAAACTTAGGTGTCATACCTGACTCCTTACCTTCGTCGAGATCCCAATCTTCAGAGTTGCATTTAATTCTTTCCAATAAATCCCATTTGAATTCAATAGTCTTCATCTAAAAGAGCCAGCACAAGAAGTATCGAGCATGGTGCGGTTGTTATCAGAAAGCTGGGCATAAATTTTTTGAATAATCATTTCTCTAAGAGCTCATGATTGGGGCATGAATATAACATTGACTTAAGCCTCCCCCAAGCTTGAGCGATGCTTTCTCCTTCGTGAGGCCAAAAATTATATTATAATTACGATCACGATGAACCAGATGCATAGGATAAAACTTCTGATGAAATTCCAATTTCAATCGTTTGTAGTTCCATGATCCCATATCATCACATAGCCTATACCATGTCAATGCGTCTCCCTCCAAAGATAAATGGAAGACCTTCTTCTTGATAACATCATCGGGCATACTGCTACCTCTTGAGCTTGTGTTGGTTTTCCCCAAGAGGAAGGGATGATGCAGCAAAGTAGCGTAAGTATTTCCCTCAGTTTTTGAGAACCAAGGTATCAATCCAGTAGGAGGCCACACTCAAGTCCCTCGTACCTGCACAAAATGATAGCTACTCGCAACCAACGCGATTAGGGGTTGTCAATCCCTTCACGGTCACTTACGAGAGTGAGATCTGGTAGATATAATATTTTTGGTATTTTTGGTATAAAGATGCAAAGTAAAAAGTAAATGCAAAGTAAAAAAGCAAAGCAAGATTAAAGTGATGGAGATTGATATGATGAGAATAGACCCGGGGGCCATAGGTTTCACTAGTGGCTTCTCTCAAGAGCATAAGTATTCTACGGTGGGTGAACAAATTACTGTTGAGCAATTGACAGAATTGAGCATAGTTATGAGAATATCTAGGCATGATCATGTATATAGGCATCACGTCCGTGACAAGTGGACCGAAACGATTCTGCATCTACTACTATTACTCCACTCATCGACCGCTATCCAGCATGCATCTAGAGTATTAAGTTAAAAATAGAGTAACGCCTTAAGCAAGATGACATGATGTAGAGAGATAAATTCATGCAATATGAAATAAACCCCATCTTGTTATCCTCGATGGCAATGATGCAATACGTGCCTTGCTGCCCCTTCTGTCACTGGGAAAGGATACTGCAAGATCGAACCCAAAGCTAAGCACTTCTCCCATGGAAAGAACTACCAATCTAGTTGGCCAAACCAAACGGATAATTCGAAGAGACTTGCAAAGATAACCAATCATACATAAAAGAATTCAGAGAAGATTCAAATATTATTCATAGATAGACTTGATCATAAACCCTCAATTCATCGGTCTCAACAAACACACCGCAAAAAGAAGATTACATCGAATAGATCTCCACAAGAGAGGGGGAGAACTTTGTATTGAGATCCAAAAAGAGAGAAGAAGCCATCTAGCTACTAACTATGCACCCGAAGGTCTGAGGTAAACTACTCACACTTCATCGAAGAGGCTATGATGATGTAGAAGCCCCCTCTCGGCGGAGCTCCAGAACAGGCCCCAAGATGGGATCTCATGGATACAGAAAGTTGCGGCGGTGGAATTAGGTTTTTGGCTCCTCTTCTATTCGTTTGGGGGTACGTATGTATATATAGGAGGAACAAGTACGTCGGTGGAGCATCGAGGGGCCCACGAGGCAGGGGGCGCGCCCTAGGGGGGGCGCTCCCACCCTCGTGACCGCCTCTCTGATGCCTTGGCGTAGGGTCGAAGTCTCCTGTATCACGTTCGGTGAGAAAATCACGTTCCCGAGGGTTTCATTCCGTTTGGACTCCATTTGATATTCCGTTTCTTCGAAACACTGAAATAGGCAAAAAAACAACAATTCTGGGATGGGCCTCCGGTTAATAGGTTAGTCCCAAAAATAATAGAAAAGTGGAAAATAAAGCCCAATATAGTCCAAAACAGTAGATAATATAGCATGGAGCAATCAAAAATTATAGATACGTTAGAGACGTATCAGGCATCCTCAAGCTTAATTCCTGCTCGTCCTCGAGTAGGTAAATGATAAAAAGAGAATTTTTGATGCGGAGTGCTACTTGGCATAATTTCAATGCAAATCTTTGTAATTGTGATATGAATATTCAGATTCGAAAGATTCAAGACAATAGTTTATATTGACATAAAAATAATAATACTTCAAGCATACTAACAAAGCAATTATGTCTTCTCAAAATAACATGGCCAAAGAAAGTTATCCCTACAAAATCATATAGTCTGGCTATGCTCTATCTTCACCACACAAAGTATTTAAATCATACACAACCCCGATGACAAGCCAAGCAATTGTTTCATACTCTAACTTTTTCAAAACTTTTTCAATCTTCACGCAATACATGAGCGTGAGCCATGGATATAGCACTATAGGTGGAATAGAATGGTGGTTGTGGAGAAGACAAAAAGGAGAATATACACATCAACTAGGCGTATCAACGGGCTATGGAGATGCCCATCAATAGATATCAATGTGAGTGAGTAGGGATTGACATGCAATGGATGCACTAGAGCTATAAGTATATGAAAGCTCAAAGAGAAACTAAGTGGGTGTGCATCCAACTTGCTTGCTCATGAAGACCTAGGGAAATTTGAGGAAGCCCATCATTGGAATATACAAGCCAAGTTCTATAATGTAAAATTCCCACTAGTATATGAAAGTGATAACATGAGAGACTCTCTACTATGAAGACCATGGTGCTACTTTGAAGCACAAGTGTGGTAAAAGGATAGTAACATTGTCCCTTCTCTCTTTTTCTCTTATTTTTAGGCCTTTATCCTTTTTTATGGCCTCTCTTTATTTGGGCTTCTTTGGCCTCTTTTTATTTTATTTTATTTTTCGTCCGGAGTCTCATCCCGACTTATGGGGGAATCATAGTCTCCATCATTCTTTCCTCACTGGGACAATGCTCTAATAATGATGATCATCACACTTTTATTTTTCTTACAACTCAACAATTACAACTCAATACTTAGAACAAAATATGACTATATGAATGCCTCCAGCGGTGTACCGGAATATGCAATATGACAATGATGGAGTGTGTCATAATAAACGGAACGGTGGAAAGTTGCATGGCAATATATCTCGGAATGGCTATGGAAATGCCATAATAGGTAGGTATGGTGGCTGTTTTGAGGAAGGTATATGGTAGGTGTATGATAACGGCGAAAAGTGCGCGGTATTAGAGAGGCTAGCAAAGGTGGAAGGGTGAGAGTGCGTATAATCCATGGACTCAACATTAGTCATAAAGAACTCATATACTTATTGCAAAAATCTAGAAGTTATCAAAGCAAAGTATTACGCGCATGCTCCTGGGGGGTAGATTGGTAGGAAAAGACCATCGCTCATCCCCGACCGCCACTCATAAGGAAGACAATCAATAAATAAATCATGCTCCGACTTCATCACATAACGGTTCACCATACGTGCATGCTACGAGAATCACAAACTTTAACACAAGTATTCTTTAAATTCACAACTACTCAACTAGCACGACTTTAATATTATCACCTCCATATCTCAAAACAATTATCATTCTTCAATCTTTTCTTAGTATTCAACACACTCAAAAGAAAGTTTCACAAATCTTGAATACCAAGCATATTATTATTAAGCAAATTACCATGCTATTAAGAGACTCTCAAAATAATTTAAGTGAAGCATGAGAGATCAATAGTTTCTTTAAAACAAATCCACCACCGTGCTCTAAAAGATCTAAGTGAAGCACATAGAGCAAAATTATAACGCTCAAAATATATAAGTGAAGCACATAGAGCAAAACTACATAGCTCAAAAGATATAAGTGAAGCATATAGAGTATTCTATCAAATTTTAATTCATGTATGGCTCTCTCAAAAGGTGTGTACAGAAAGGATGATTGTTGCATACTAAGACACAAAGACACAAATAATACAAGACGCTCCAAGCAAAACACATATCATGTTGGTGAATAAAAATATAGCTCCAAGTAAATTACCGATGGAAGTGGGCGAAAGAGGGGATGCCTTCCGGGGCATCCCCAAGCTTTGACTTCTTGGTGTCCTTGTATTATCTTGGGGGTGCCATGGGCATCCCAAAGCTTAGGCTCTTTACACTCCTTGTTCCATAATCCATCAAAAGGATTCACCCAAAACTTGAAAACTTCACAACACAAAACTTAAAGTAGAAAACTCGTGAACTCCGTTAGCGAAAGAAAACAAAAGACCACTTCAAGGTACTGTAATGAAATCATTCTTTATTTATATTGGTGTTAAAACTACTGTATTCCAACTTCTCTATGGATTATAAACTATTTTACTAACCATAGATTCATCAAAATAAGCAATCAACACACGAAAAACAGAATCTGTCAAAAACAGAATAGTCTGTAGTAATATGTAGCTAGAGCAAGATCTGGAACCCGAAAAATTCTAAAATAAATTTCTGGACGTGAGTAATTTATCTAGTAATAATCTTCAAAAATAATTAACTAAATAGCACTCTTCAAATAAAAATGACAGAAGTTCTCGTGAGCACTAAAGTTTCTGTTTTTTACAGCAAGTTCAACAAGACTTTCCCCAAGTCTTCCCAACGGTTCTACTTGGCACAAACACTAATTAAACACAAAAAAACACAACCAAAACAGAGGCTAAATAATTTATTTATTACTAATCAGGAGAAAAAAGCAATGAATAAAAATAAAATTGGGTTGCCTCCCAACAAGCGCTATCGTTTAACGCCCCTAGCTAGGCATAAAAGCGAGGATAGATCTAGGTATTGCCATCTTTGGTAGGCAATCCATAAGTGGCTCTCATGATAGTTTCATATGGCAATTTTATTTTCTTTCTTGAAAAGTGTTCCATGCCCTTTTTTAATGGAAATTGGAATCTAATATTCCCTTCCTTCATATCAATAATCGCGCCAACCGTTCTAAGGAAAGGTCAAACAAGAATAATAGGGCAAGAAGGATTGCAATCTATATCAAGAACAATGAAATCTACGGGTACATAATTTCTATTTGCAACAAGAAGAACATCATTAATCCTTCCCATAGGTTTCTTAATAGTGGAATCCGCAAGATGCAAGTTTAGAGAGCAATCATCAAAATTACGGAAATCTAGCAAATCACACAAAGTCTTGGGAATAGTAGAGACGCTAGCACCCAAATCACACAAAGCATAAAAATCATGATCTTTAATTTTAATTTTAATAGTTGGTTCCCACTCATCATAGAGTTTTCTAGGGATAGAAACTTTCAACTCAAGTTTTTCTTCATAAGATTGCATCAAGGCATCAACAATATGTTCGGTGAAGGCTTTATGTTGACTATAAGCATGTGGAGAATTTAGCACGGATTGAAACAAGGAAATACAATCAATTAAATAACAACTTTCATAATTAAATTCCTTGAAATCCAATATAGTGGGTTTAGCAACATCTAGATTTTTATTTCTTTCAATCTCACTTTCATCAATTTCATCATAAAGATCTAAGTACTCCGGATTTTTAGAACGCCTTCTAGGTAAAGGAAGATCATATTCAGTTTCATCAAGATTCATATTGCAAAACAAAGATTTAATAGGTGACACATCAATAACTTTTAGATCTTCATCTTGATTTTCATAGGAATTGGAAGAACACACTTTAATAAAGGCATCTTTGGAAGCACGCATCCTAGCGGTTCTTTCCTTGCACTCATCAATGGAAATTCTCATGGCTTTGAGAGACTCATTGATATCATGCTTAGGAGGAATGGATCTAATCTTTAAAGAATCAATCTCAAGAGAAATTCTATCAACGTTCCTAGCCAAATCATCAACTTTAAGCAATTTCTCTTCAAGCAAAGCATTAAAATTCTTTTGTGAATTCATAAACTCTTTAACACTATTCTCAAATTCAGAGGGCATCTTATTATAATTTCCATAAGAGTTGTTGTAGGAATTCCCATAATTATTATAAGGATTACTAGGATATGGCCTAGGATTAAAATTCCCTCTATAAGCGTTGTTACCAAAATTATTCCTACCAACAAAATTCACATCCATAGATTCATTGTTATTCTCAATCAAAGTAGACAAAGGCATATCATTAGGATCAGAAGAAACACTCTTAGTAGCAAATAATTTCATAAGTTCATCCATCTTTCCACTCAAAACATTGATTTCTTCTATTGCATGCACTTTTTTATTAGAAGATCTTTCAGTATGCCATTGAGAATTTATTAACCATAATATTATCTAGGAGTTGATGTCACATCCCTAGCTGCTGGTGGTGCTCTAGGCTAGCTCATGTGTGCATCATGTTTAAATTCTGAAAATTTGAACTGAGGAATTTTGGAAGCCTCAAAATCTCAAATAAAAGAGGGGCAAAAACCCTAGAAATCTCATTCATTGCTCCAAAATGCTCTTTTTAAATGTTTGATAATTTTTGGTAAGGGTTCTGGTCCCAACCAAAATATTGAACATTTTTAAGGAATTATCTTTGGGACTTTGGATCTAATTCATTAGCTATTTGAATTTGAATTATATTCATATAATTAGAATATAATTTCAAATACCCCTGATATATTTTATAAGCTTTTGGAAAAGTCCATTTAGCAATATAAAATATTCAGAGGAGTTTTTGGCATTGTTTGAATTATTTTAAATTCAAAACAGTGGCAAAATAAATTAATAAAACAAAACAGAAGAAAAAAATAAAAAGAACAGAAGCCTACCTGGGCCAGTTACCTGTAGCCGGCCCAGCTGGCCAGCCCATCTGGCCGGCCCAGCCCACCTCCTTCCCCCCCCCCTTGTCCTCTTCCTCCTCTGCCAGGAGGACGAACTGAGGCGAGGCGTGGCGCACGCCGACGCTGCCTCGGCCACCTCCTGCTTCCCCTGGCCACCTCCTGCTTCCCCTGGCCGCGTGGGTGAATGCCCCGGTGTCGTCCCGATCCGCCCGACCTCTCTCACTCTTCCCCTGCTCCCTCTCTCGCCGTTTCCCACCTCACCGAACACGCTCGCCGCCGCCGACGAGCTCCCTCGTGGCCACCGGCCACCCCTAGCCTCGCCGATGCGCTCAAAGGCTCCGCCTCGACCCCCTCCTTCATCCCCACCGACCCACGGCCCTCCGGAAGCCCTGCAACGCCGCCACCATCGCCGTTCCGTCGCCGGCCACCGAAGCTCACCACCGTCGATTCGTGACGTCTGGCGCATCCCCGAGCCCACTGAGCCACCCTGCTGCCTCCCTGTGAGCTTACCGTCGTTTCCCCTCACCTCTCTCTCTCGCGCGCGCCCTGTAGCCGCCGCCCCACGAGCACCCGAAGCCGCCGTCCGCCATGGCCGGCGAGCTCCGTGCCCCGAGCACCTCTGCCTCGCATAGCAGCTCCGACATGCTCCTGCCGCCCTTTAGGTGCTGCCTAGCACCTCCGTTCACCCACCTATGAGCTGCAGCACCACACCCGCACTTAGCCGAGCTCCGGCCGCCGCGGAAGTGGACGCCGCCGTCGATCTGAGTCGTCTCCGGCAACCCCACTAGCACCAGAGGACGCGGACGAGGCTCGGGGTTCCAACGGTGCCATCCGCGCCTCGATCCGTGGCCTGTGCTGCGATTCCGCGCATCGCCGCCGTCTCGGGCCTCGCCGGCGTCATGTCGCCGGTGGATTAGCCCCGGTTGACCAGGGATTTGACCCCCCTGGGTCACTGACGTGTGGGCCCGTCCCCTGCTAACTCTTGGTTAAGATAATAACTAATTTTAACTAAGACACTGACTCACTGACATGCGGGCCCCGCCCGGCTAACCAAGTTAGTTAGGGTTAATCTTAATTAGGTTAGTTAGTCCAGACACTGACACGCAGGGCCCACAGGTCAGTTTGACCTGGACGGCGCCCGTTGACCTGCTGAGGTCAGCATGAGGTCATGCTGACGCAATAATTCCTTTCTGGAATTAAAATAAATTAGGAAATGATTTATAATTCCAGAAAATTGTAAAAACTTCTAAAAATCATAGAAATTCAACCGTAACTCCAAATTAAATAAATTATATATGAAAAATTATCAGAAAAATTCAAGGAATCCATCTGTACCATTTTCATGCATGTTAGAACAACTTATAGCTGCTGTTTAGCACAAATCAATTAAATGGCATTTGAATAATCACATATGGGGTTTGAATTTGAATCTTGGATTCAAACCAACTTCATTTAATCTGGTTTTAGGTGCATTAGCCCAAAACACATTCATATTGCCATGTCATAGCATGCATCATATTGTGCATTGCATTGATCGTGTTTTTTCTGTATTGCCGGTATTTGTCCCCTCTCGATAGACGTGTACCGACGATGTGATCGATGACACCGATGAAGAGCTATATTATCTTCAGAAGTGCCAGGCAAGCAAAACCCCCCTTGTTCATTCCGATACAATCCTACTCTCTCGCTCCTGCTCCTTTTTACTGCATTAGGACAACAACGATTCATCTGTTACCTGCTGCGGTAGCTGAACCCCTTTATCCTTTGCATGACCTGTCATTCCACAGTAAATAGATGAAACCCACTAGTATGAGTAGGAATTGTTTGAGCCCTGTTGTGCCTACTCATTCATGCTTGTTTGTCATGCCTGCTACTGCTTAGAGTTGAGTCAGGTCTGATTCATCGGGGATGAATCAGAGGCGTGTGAACATGTCCTACTGTGTGTGAGCTAAGTGTGTGAACACGATTTGGTAAAGGTAGCGGTGAGAGGCCATGTAGGAGTACATGGTGGGTTGTCTCATTGCAGCCGTCCTCAGGAACTGAGTTCTGTGTTTGTGATCCATGATTCAGCTACTACCATACATTGGGCCCTGAAATATGACCCCCCTCGACTTCTTATTCACCCTAGTCCTCTGTCCAGGAGTTGCAAGTAGTTTCTGGTGTTTGTAGCTTACTGGAGGCCGTGGACAGCGCTGACCGTAGGGGTGGGCTGTGATGCGGTAGGTACGTGGCACGGTGTACCGGATGCCCGTTTGGTATCTCGGGAACCCTGTTCACATCGTTTGGGGCTGTGAGCGAAACTCCGGCCGGATCTCCTCATGGATGGAACCCGAATAGGCGATAAACCTGGACTAGAGACTTGAGTGTTTAGGTAGGTCGTGGTCTACACCCACGTCGGCTTTCGCTTGAAGTCTGCCGAGCACATGTCGTGGCAGACGCTAAGTGGTGGAAACATGTATGAAGAAGTACACCCCTGCAGGGTTAACATCATCTATTCGAATAGCCGTGTCCGCGGAAAAGGACTTCTGGGTTGCTTATATCAGTTCATAGACAAGTGAAAGTGGATACTTTAAAATGCGCAAGATAAGCGTGAGTGCTATGGATGGCGTTCTCGTAGGGAGACGGGAGCGGATCCATAGTGGTGTATTGATATGGTGAATATGTGGACTCGTGTGCGCCACCTCAAAAGAGTCGCTTGCAGTCGTAGTTTAGGATAGCCACCGAGTCAAAGCTGGCTTGCTGCAGTTAAACCCCACCATCCCCTTTGTTGATAATGATGCATATGTAGATAGTTCTGATGTAAGTCTTGCTGGGTACATTTGTACTCACGTTTGCCTACTTTATGTTTTGCAGAGAGACTTCAGTCTCACTAGTAGTTCCACGTGGACTTCGACGTTTAGCTTGTTACCTCAGCTACGATCTTGTGCCCTCGGCAGGATCTAATAGATAGTCAGGCTTCTCGGCCTTTTTCATTTATAGATGTCTGTACCCAGACATGATAGCTTCCGCTTGTGCTTTGACTTGTATGCTCTGATTGTTGGGTCGTGAGACCCATGTTTGTAATATCTCGCTCTCGGAGCCTATTGATTAAAATACTTGAGTTGTAGAGTCATGTTGTGATGCCATGTTGTATTTGCACATATCGAGCATATTGTGTGTATGTTATTGAAATGCTTGGTATGTGTGGGATCTGACAACCTAGTTGTTTATCCTTGGTAGCCTCTCTTACCGGGAAATGTCTCCTAGTGTTTCCACCGAGCCATGGTAGCTTGCTACTGCTCCGGGACACTTAGGCTGGCCGGCATGTGTCCTTCTTCGTTCCTGTGTCTGTCCCTTCGGGGAAATGTCACGCGATGAATACCGGAGTCCTGTTAGCCCGCTACAGCCCGGTTCACCGGAGTCCTGCTAGCCCAGTGCTACAGCCTGGATTCACTCGCTGATGACCGACACGTTCGATGCTGGGTCATGGATGCCTGTCCCTGTAAGTCTGTGCCACTTTGGGTTTACGACTAGCCATGTCAGCCCGGGCTCCTTATCATATGGATGCTAGCGACACTGTCATATACGTGTGCCAAAAGGCGCAAACGGTCCCGGGCAAAGGTAATGCGACACCCGTGGGGATACCGTGCGTGAGGCCGCAAAGTGATATGAGGTGTTACATGCTAGATCGATGTGGCATTGAGTCGGGGTCCTGACAGCGTTGGTATCAGGGCTTGACTGCCTGTAGGATTACCAAGCCAAACTGGTCGAAGTTGAGTCTAGAAAATTCTTTAGTTATATAAGGGAATTGATTGTGGGATGGAATGTAAGGCTCTTTTTACTCCCTATACCTCATGCCCTTCTGATCTGAGTTATCTTATCTTTCATGCGGGGATTAAGAACTAGGCTATCTCTTCTTTCTATTAGGATCACGTGTTACTAATCAGTAGACTTATAAGATTGTTGGATTTAAGTCTCAGTTCAGTTTCTACTACTTCCGTATGTTAATTGTTGATCTCGGAACCTTGATATTGTGCTTCTGAGTGGTTATGCCACCATTTTTGTGATTGTCTCAAATCTTTTTGAGCAATTATAGCCGTTATGCTGTCCGACTCATCCCAGGTTTCTAAATAGTCTGATGCATTTGCAAATCCCTTCCTTCTGTTTCCGATGTTCCCATGGGCCAGATTAACCACACTAATCGGTGTGTTGAGGTAATTATTGCCTCGACATATATGTTGGAATTATTATTATGACCCTAAGTGCTTAGGGGATCATCTAGTGGTCTAGCCATGATTTGTGTCCTAGTGTGAAGATTCTGGCCTTTATTCTCGGAAGCATCCCGTGATGCTACTTAGTAGTAGGTATTCTACTCCTGGGTTCTGAACCCGAGATTCACTCTACCTACTTCATGTGGATAGTAATTGCTAGTGCCTTTATGATATTAGTAACCTTTGCGATAGTCCTTGAAGTCCGTGGTATCTTCTTCTTCCAAATACCATGAACTACTTATGGCAGATGTTTATTGGATCAAAAAAAATCACAATTAGAGTACTCTTGAGGAGTTCTCCATTCATAAATCGTGACTCTGCCAGTTCTACCTTTCTGCATGGGTTATCCGGAAGAAATATGTTGAACTTGGTTCGACATACTAATCTATGCATCCACAACTCAGAAAGTTATATGTTCCTTTGAGTTGTTCTCTTTAGTTGCATTCTGACCCTCGTCTATCAATTGATAGTCAAGAGTATGCGTGCGTTCGTTCATCGATGCCTATGACTCTTGTGGTCTGTCAAGCCATTCTATTCCGGAATGACTAGGAGAAACAAACTCCAGTACCTCTTCCATATCTAGGATTGGGTCAAAGTAGTTGTATTCCGCAGATCAAATGTCAATCCAGCTTTTGGTTCTGCTCTACCTTGGAGTATTACATATTTTATATCGAGATTGTTATAGGAATTGCACACCATCCCATGAACTCTTGGTACAGTGATACTTCTTGCCATCACTGTTCATTCCTCGGCCCTCGTGTTGATGCAACCGGAATACCGACAAATGAATTGTGATGTGTGAAATCAATACTGCTAGCAACTCTGTTGCTTGGTAGTTAAAGGATAATAATTTCATTCTTAGTATGTTGGTTTTCGAATCATCCTTCTAAGACTGATCGTGCTACCTAGTCCTTATTTCGGTGCACCCTTCGATTGATGAGTTAGGATCTTGTCAAGTCCTCACTCATTTGATCATATCGTCTTGCCCTCAAAAGCAAGATTGTTCTCGAGCTTAGTAACATACCGGTGGTTCGTGACTTTCCAAATATCTTCTTGGAGGTGTTACCGGGTTGTCACCTGACCGCTATGTTGAGTTCGTGATCAAGTTGGTTTCTTGTGAACCACCCTTTCTCCAAAAATCTGTGTTGGATATCCCGGAGCTAGTTGGTTAAGCTAGACAACAACTTGGAGAGTTGGAAGATAAAAGCTTGCCTGACTTAGTTCGTTCCAAAGGGATATTCTTGTGTAGTGTGTGTTGAAGAAAGATGATATCTTCATCGATTGGTCCTTGTGATCAGTTGCTGGACCTATTGTCTTATCAATCCTTTGATTTGAGTGTGGGCTATCGTCAAATCAAGTCGGAACCAACGATGTTCGTAATGTTGTCTTACTCGTGGTTGATCCCTCGAGCATACACCATTATATCCTTTGGGTCTGACCAATGCTATCACCGTGTTCACTTAACTATGGAATTCCTTTTAAAAGGAAACCTAGATGAATTGTTGTTGAGCACATTGACAACATCCTTGTCTTCTCCATAATTTTGCTGAACATTAAGCTAGTGTTGGAAACTTTTGAAAGCATTTGTTCATGCTAGCTCATGAAGCATATGTTTGGATGAAGGTAGTGACTTCCTTTAATTCATGTGCATCTGATGCAAGTTGCCGCCGTGGATTCGAGAAAGTCAATGTTGCTTTCTTTGGAATCATTCCAAATCAGTCATGCACACGTGCGACGAATGCTGTGGTTTGAAGACTTGCAACCTTCAATCTATATGTATCCCTAGCACACCAAGCCACTGATTGATTTGTTCAAGGAGAAGGAGTTCCTTCATAAGAGCTAATCCGGACTTATGAAAGAACTTCGATACCCTCATTGATGGTTCCCCCTCCTGAACTCGGTAGTGTTTTATTACAAGACTACCACGTGGTCATGCTTGTCTGGGACAACGTGTTCACATGTTTGTAGCAGAACCAGCTCATGTTTTGGAGCTTGCTATCGTAGTTCATCTCCCGAGAATCCCGCAACGTCATCTCGTCGATTTGTGTTGCAAACTTTCATTTTTCTTCCTAAGACTCGATGAGCCTGGAATATCCTAACACCAACCAGAGCTGAATCTCAGGCAGATATGATGGTTGGAACATTTCCCTAAGAACTATAATATTGGTCTCTCGATAACCGGTAAGGTGGATGTCGTGGCCAACACACCCATCCGGTAGACCTATTATTATAGTATCTTGTTTGAGGAAGTTGGCCACCCCCCCATAGGGATTTCGTAGGATTTACTCCCTAGTTGTGCCTTATGATTTTTTGTCTTTCCGAAGTTCGACCTTTACTTGATGTTCTAGATACCAGACCATTTCTATGAATGGGTTACACTAGCACATCAAGGAGAACATTAGAAGCGGAGTGCTAAATGTCTCTCGGTCGATCATCCAGATTTTGTTCCTTGGCTTCGCTAAGGTGTAATCTGAGAAGGTGTTATCCTCCTTTGCATCTGCATCGTCCATCGCTATTCATCATGGTAGTATGTTGTGTTGCCAGGATCCTTGACACGGATGTTGGTAAAACCTTGATGATTGTGGAAATGCTCAAGTTCTTGAGAGCACGCACAAGCACTACGTGTTATCATCATCTCTAACTGGGATTCCTCTCAGTTTCCTCGGCAAATGCTATGACCTTTTCAAACAGTGAATTCACTCTCTTTTGTTGGGTTCTTCCCCAGTTACCAGATCATTCTCAGCATTTGCATTTTGTTCCTAGCTTGCACCGCCAATGTGCCATTCTACCATGGGTCTCTTCCATTTCCGGTGATAAGAAAAATCATCCATTACGTTGTCTTCAACAAGGTAATCCACATCATCCAAGTCCAAGTATGCCATTCTACCGACCCCGCCAATCGATTGCTGTGATTTGCCTTAGGCTGATATAGAGAGTCTTAACGATCTCTATATCAAAGGTAATTCTTTTTGCCACTTAAGATAATAATCTACGAATCACCCCCCTCCAGGATGTTTCGTCGTGGTATCATGGCAACTCAACTCCTCGCTACGTTGACAACCGTTCACCACCTTCTTAGGTGTGGAATCGTTGTCTACTTAGTGAACCTTCGTCATCTGTTCCACTCCATTTCTCTAGAGGTGTGCTTCATCTCTCAGCTCGAGAGATGTTGCTATGTCTCATTCCGTGAGTTAATCCTGAGTTGTTCGATCTTCGAGAAGATCGACCCTTCTAGAGTCTCCTTCTTCCCTTCATGTCATGTTGACAGGATTTCTCAGAGCAAGACTTCAAGACAATAATGGTGTTCAAATCAACGTTCATTTGAAGTGCACCCTGGATCGTGAAGATTATACTAGTTTGCGTCTCCCCTTCATCCTACCCTACGCTTGAATCTCGAGACGAGATTCTTGTTTAGTGGGGGTGAGTTGTCACATCCCTAGTTTCTGGCATTGCTCTAGGCTAGCTTCATGTGTGCATCATGTCTATATTTTTGAAACTTGAATTGAGGAATATTGGAAGCCTCAAAACCCTAAATAAAAGAGGGGCAAAAACCCTAGAAATCTCATTCATTGCTCCAAAAGGCTCTTCTTAAATGTTTGATAATTTTTGGTAAGGGTTCTGGTCCCAACCAAAATATTGAACATTTTTAAGGATTTATTTTTGGGACTTTGGATTTAATTCATTAGCTATTTGAATTTGAATTATATTCATATAATTAGAATATAATTTCAAATACCCCCTGAAATATTTTATAAGCTTTTGGAAAAGTCCATCTAGCAATATAAAATATTCAGAGGAGCTTTGGCATTGTTTGAATTATTATTTTAATTCAAAACAGTGGCAAAAGAATTAAAAAAAAAGAAAACAGAACTCAAATAGAAATAAAAGAGAGAGAGAGAAGGAAGTACCTGGGCCACTTACCTGTAGCCGGCCCAGCTCCTCCAGCGTGGCCCAGCCCACCTCCTCCCCCTTGTCTTCTTCCTCCCCTCGCACCGAAGCAGCTCGGTGGCGAGCGCCGATGCCGCCTCGGCCACCTCCTGCTTCCACCGAGGCGTTCCCGAGCCTCCCCCTCACGCCACGGAGACGCCCTCGCCCCCTGCACCTCCCCTCTCTCCCCCTGGACCCCATTCCCTCCTCTGTTTCCCTCTCGCGCACAGCACCGAGCGGAGCTCGCCGCCATCGTCGCCGTACCCATGGCCACCGGCCACCCCTAGCCTCACCGACGCCCCAGGAAGCTCCGCCGGTCCTCCCTCGACCTCCTCGCCGTGTCACGCGACCAGAAGAGCCCCGGAACGCCACCCCCGACGTTTTCCCCTCGCCGGCCGCCGAGGATCTTCTCCGTCGATTCGGCCACTCCGGCGCGCCCCCGAGCCGGCTAACCATCCCTACGGCACCGCTGTGAGCTCCTACGCCTCCCCTCCCTCTTTCCCCCTTCGATTGCGCCCTATAGCCGCCGCCCCACGAGCTCCGAAGCCGCCGTCCGCCATGGCCGGTGAGCTCCGTGCTCCCGAGCTTCTCCGCCTGCGTTCGTTGCCTCCGGGTGTTCCTGGTGACCCCAGCATCCCGTAGAGCCCATCGGCCGCGCCCGCCGTGCCGTGTAACGCCGAAACCGAGCACGCCCGAGCTCCGGCCACCGCTGCCGAGCTCGAGGCCATCGTCTCCGGCCGCCCTAGCTGCTGCTGCTTGCTGAAATGGGCGCGGGTGAGCTCCAGCTCCCCGTAGCCGCTCTCCTCCGTCCATTTGGACGCCGGAGGAGCGAGCCCGCGCCCTCCGCCGCGCCTGTTGCCACCGGCGACGAGCCGCCGGCGGGTTAGGCCCTGCTGACCAGGGGTTTGACCCCCCCTGGGTCGATGACAGGTGGGGCCAGCCCCCCTGTTAATTAGTTAGTTTATTTTAATTTAATTACCCCCCTGCTGACACTGACATGTGGGCCCTAGTGTCTTAATTTTTAATTAAACTAAATAAACCCCTGTTAACCCCCTGTCACTGATGTGTGGGTCCCACACGTCAGGTTTGACCCGGACCAGCCCGTTGACCTGCTGACGTCACTATGACGTCAGGCTGGCGCATTAATTCAATTACTGGATTTATTAATAATCAGGAAATTCCAGAAAATTGTATAAACTTCAATAATTCATAGAAAATTAACCGTAACTCCAAATTAAATAATTTATATATGAAAAATTATCAGAAAAATTCAAGGAATCCATCTGTACCATTTTCATGCATGTTAGAACAACTTATAGCTGCTGTTTAGCACAAATCAATTAAATGGCATTTGAATAATCACATATGGAGTTTAAATTTGAATCTTGTATTCAAACCAACTTCATTTAATCTGTTGCTAGTTGCATTAGCTCAAAACACATTCATTTTGCCATGTCATGATCATGCATCATATTGTGCATTGCATTGATTGTGTTCCCTTCTGTGTTGCCGGTATTTGTCCCCTCTCGATAGACATGATACCGATGATGTGATCGTTGACACTGATGAAGACTCAATGTTATCTTCAGAAGTGCCAGGCAAGAAAAACCCCCTTGTTCATTCCAATACAATCCTACTCTCTCGCTCCTGCTCTCTTTTACTGCATTAGGACAACAACGATTCATCTGTTACCTGCTGCGGTAGCTGAACCCCTTTATCCTTTGCATGACCTGTCATTCCACAGTAAATAGATGAAACCCACTAGTATGAGTAGGAATTGTTTGAGCCCTGTTGTGCCTACTCATTCATGCTTGTTTGTCATGCCTGCTACTGCTTAGAGTTGAGTCAGGTCTGATTCATCGGGGATGAATCAGAGGCGTGTGAACATGTCCTACTGTGTGTGAGCTAAGTGTGTGAACACGATTTGGTAAAGGTAGCGGTGAGAGGCCATGTAGGAGTACATGGTGGGTTGTCTCATTGCAGCCGTCCTCAGGAACTGAGTTCTGTGTTTGTGATCCATGATTCAGCTACTACCATACATTGGGCCCTGAAATATGACCCCCCTCGACTTCTTATTCACCCTAGTCCTCTGTCCAGGAGTTGCAAGTAGTTTCTGGTGTTTGTAACTTACTGGAGGCCGTGGACAGCGCTGACCGTAGGGGTGGGCTGTGATGCGGTAGGTACGTGGCACGGTGTACCGGATGCCCGTTTGGTATCTCGGGAACCCTGTTCACATCGTTTGGGGCTGTGAGCGAAACTCCGGCCGGATCTCCTCATGGATGGAACCCGAATAGGCGATAAACCTGGACTAGAGACTTGAGTGTTTAGGTAGGTCGTGGTCTACACCCACGTCGGCTTTCGCTTGAAGTCTGCCGAGCACATGTCGTGTGCAGACGCTAAGTGGTGGAAACATGTATGAAGAAGTACACCCCTGCAGGGTTAACATCATCTATTCGAATAGCCGTGTCCGCGGAAAAGGACTTCTGGGTTGCTTATATCAGTTCATAGACAAGTGAAAGTGGATACTTTAAAATGCGCAAGATAAGCGTGAGTGCTATGGATGGCGTTCTCGTAGGGAGACGGGAGCGGATCCATAGTGGTGTATTGATATGGTGAATATGTGGACTCGTGTGCGCCACCTCAAAAGAGTTACTTGTAGTCGTAGTTCAGGATAGCCACCGAGTCAAAGCTGGCTTGCTGCAGTTAAACCCCACCATCCCCTTTGTTGATAATGATGCATATGTAGTTAGTTCTGATGTAAGTCTTGCTGGGTACATTTGTACTCACGTTTGCCTATTTTATGTTTTTGCAGAGAGACTTCGGTCTCACTAGTAGTTCCACGTGGACTTCGACGTTTAGCTTGTTACCTCAGCTACGATCTTGTGCCCTCGGCAGTATCTGGTAGATAGTCAGGCTTCTCAGCCTTTTTCATTTATAGTTGTCTGTACTCAGACGTGTTAAGCTTCCGCATGTGCTTTGACTTGTATGCTCTGATTGTTGGGTCATGAGACCCATGATTGTAATATCTCGCTCCTCGGAGCCTATTTGAATAAATTACTTGAGTCGTAGAGTCATGTTGTGATGCCATGTTGTATTTGCACATATCGAGCATATTGTGTGTATGCTATTGAAATGCTTGGTATGTGTGGGATCTGACCATCTAGTTGTTTATCTTTAGTAGCCTCTCTTACCGGGAAATGTCTCCTAGTGTTTCCACCGAGCCATGGTAGCTCGCTACTGCTCCGGAACACTTAGGCTGGCCGGCATGTGTCCTTCTTCGTTCCTGTGTCTGTCCCTTCGGGGAAATGTCACGCGATGAATACCGGAGTCCTGTTAGCCCGCTACAGCCCGGTTCACCGGAGTCCTGCTAGCCCAGTGCTACAGCCTGGATTCACTCGCTGATGACCGACACGTTCGATGCTGGGTCATGGATGCCTGTCCCTGTAAGTCTGTGCCACTTTGGGTTTACGACTAGCCATGTCAGCCCGGGCTCCTTATCATATGGATGCTAGCGACACTGTCATATACGTGTGCCAAAAGGCGCAAACGGTCCCGGGCAAAGGTAATGCGACACCCGTGGGGATACCGTGCGTGAGGCCGCAAAGTGATATGAGGTGTTACATGCTAGATCGATGTGGCATTGAGTCGGGGTCCTGACAAGGAAATAATCTATGAATCACCCTCCTCCAGGATGTTTCGTCGTGGTATCATGGCAACTCAACTCCTCGCTACGTTGACAATCGTTTACCACCTTCTTAAGCGTGAAATTGTTGTCCACCTAGTGAACCTTCGTCATCCGTTTCTTTCCACCCCTCTTGATGTGTATCTCGTGTCTCAACCCGAGAGATGGCTCTATGTTTCATTCCGTGAGTTGTTCGGTCTTCTAGAATATCGATCCTGCTAGAGTTTCCCTTTCCTCTCATTGTCATGTCAATTGGAGTTCTCAGAACAAGACGACAAGACAAAGATGGTGATCGAAACAACGTTCATTTGAAGTGCAACCTGGATCGTGAAGATTATACTAGTTTGCGTTTCCCCTTCATCTTACCCTACGCTTGAATCTCGAGACGAGATTCTTGTTTAGTGGGGGTGAGTTGTCACATCCCTAGCTGCTGGTGGTGCTCTAGGCTAGCTCATGTGTGCATCATGTTTAAATTCTGAAAATTTGAACTGAGGAATTTTGGAAGCCTCAAAATCTCAAATAAAAGAGGGGCAAAAACCCTAGAAATCTCATTCATTGCTCCAAAATGCTCTTTTTAAATGTTTGATAATTTTTGGTAAGGGTTCTGGTCCCAACCAAAATATTGAACATTTTTAAGGAATTATCTTTGGGACTTTGGATCTAATTCATTAGCTATTTGAATTTGAATTATATTCATATAATTAGAATATAATTTCAAATACCCCTGATATATTTTATAAGCTTTTGGAAAAGTCCATTTAGCAATATAAAATATTCAGAGGAGTTTTTGGCATTGTTTGAATTATTTTAAATTCAAAACAGTGGCAAAATAAATTAATAAAACAAAACAGAAGAAAAAAATAAAAAGAACAGAAGCCTACCTGGGCCAGTTACCTGTAGCCGGCCCAGCTGGCCAGCCCATCTGGCCGGCCCAGCCCACCTCCTTCCCCCCCC
>NC_041388.1:365519683-365527785 GCF_002162155.2 Triticum dicoccoides
CGCGCCGACGCTGCCTCGGCCACCTCCTGCTTCCCCTGGCCACCTCCTGCTTCCCCTGGCCGCGTGGATGAATGCCCCGGTGTCGTCCCGATCCGCCCGACCTCTCTCACTCTTCCCCTGCTCCCTCTCTCGCCGTTTCCCACCTCACCGAACACGCTCGCCGCCGCCGACGAGCTCCCTCGTGGCCACCGGCCACCCCTAGCCTCACCGATGCGCTCAAAGGCTCCGCCTCGACCCCCTCCTTCCTCCCCACCGACCCACGGTCCTCCGGAAGCCCGGCAACGCTGCCACCATCGCCGTTCCGTCGCCGGCCACCGAAGCTCACCGCCGTCGATTCGTGACGTCTGGCGCATCCCCGAGCCCACTGAGCCACCCTACTGCCCCCCTGTGAGCTTACCGTCGTTTCCCCTCACCTCTCTCTCTCGCGCGCGCCCTGTAGCCGCCGCCCCATGAGCACCCGAAGCCGCCGTCCGCCATGGCCGGCGAGCTCCGTGCCCCGAGCACCTCTGCCTCGCATAGCAGCTCCGACATGCTCCTGCCGCCCTTTAGGTGCTGCCTAGCACCTCCGTTCACCCACCTATGAGCTGCAGCACCACACCCGCACTTAGCCGAGCTCCAGCCGCCGCGGAAGTGGACGCCGCCGTCGATCTGAGTCGTCTCCGGCAACCCCACTAGCACCAGAGGACGTGGACGAGGCTCGGGGTTCCAACGGTGCCATCCGCGCCTCGATCCGTGGCCTGTGCTGCGATTCCGCGCATCGCCGCCGTCTCGGGCCTCGCCGGCGTCATGTCGCCGGTGGATTAGCCCCGGTTGACCAGGGATTTGACCCCCCTGGGTCACTGACGTGTGGGCCCGTCCCCTGCTAACTCTTGGTTAAGATAATAACTAATTTTAACTAAGACACTGACTCACTGACATGCGGGCCCCGCCCGGCTAACCAAGTTTGTTAGGGTTAATCTTAATTAGGTTAGTTAGTCCAGACACTGACACGCAGGGCCCACAGGTCAGTTTGACCTGGACGGCGCCCGTTGACCTGCTGAGGTCAGCATGAGGTCATGCTGACGCAACAATTCCTTTCTGGAATTAAAATAAATTAGGAAATGATTTATAATTCCAGAAAATTGTAAAAACTTCTAAAAATCATAGAAATTCAACCGTAACTCCAAATTAAATAAATTATATATGAAAAATTATCAGAAAAATTCAAGGAATCCATCTGTACCATTTTCATGCATGTTAGAACAACTTATAGCTGCTGTTTAGCACAAATCAATTAAATGGCATTTGAATAATCACATATGGGGTTTGAATTTGAATCTTGGATTCAAACCAACTTCATTTAATCTGGTTTTAGGTGCATTAGCCCAAAACACATTCATATTGCCATGTCATAGCATGCATCATATTGTGCATTGCATTGATCGTGTTTTTTCTGTATTGCCGGTATTTGTCCCCTCTCGATAGACGTGTACCGACGATGTGATCGATGACACCGATGAAGAGCTATATTATCTTCAGAAGTGTCAGGCAAGCAAAACCCCCCTTGTTCATTCCGATACAATCCTACTCTCTCGCTCCTGCTCCTTTTTACTGCATTAGGACAACATCGATTCATCTGTTACTTGCTGCGGTAGCTGAACCCCTTTATCCTTTGCATGACCTGTCATTGCCACAGTAAATAGATGAAACCCACTAGCATGAGTAGGAGTTGTTTGAGCCCTGTTGTGCCTACTCATTCATGTTTGTTTGTCATGCCTGCTACTGCTTAGAGTTGAGTCAGGTCTGATTCATCGGGGATGAATCAGAGGTGTGTGAACATGTCCTACCATGTGTGAGCTAAGTGTGTGAACACGATTTGGTAAAAGGTGTCGGTGAGAGGCCATGTAGGAGTACATGGTGGGTTGTCTCATTGAAGCCGTCCTTAGGAACTGAGTTCTGTGTTTGTGATCCATGACTCAGTTACTACCATACATTGGGCCCTGAAATATGACCCCGCTCGACTTCTTAATCACCCTTGTCCTCTGTCCAGGAGTTGCAAGTAGTTTCTGGTGTTTGTAGTATGCTGGAGGCCGTGGACAGCGCTGACCGTAGGGGTGGGCTGTGATGCGGTAGGCACGTGGCCGGGTACACCGGGTGCCCGTTTGGTGTCACGGAACCCTGTTCACATCGTTTGGGGCTGTGAGCGAAACTCCGGCCGGATCTCCTCATGGATGGAACCCGAATAGGCGATAAACCTGGACTAGAGACTTGAGTGTTTAGGTAGGTCGTGGTCTACACCCACGTCGGCTTTCGCTTGAAGTCTGCCGAGCACATGTCGTGTGCAGACGCTAAGTGGTGGAAACATGTATGAAGAAGTACACCCCTGCAGGGTTAACATCATCTATTCGAATAGCCGTGTCCGCGGTAAAGGACTTCTGGGTTGCTTATATCAGTTCATAGACAAGTGAAAGTGGATACTCTAAAATACGCAAGATAAGCGTGAGTGCTATGGATGGCGTTCTCGTAGGGAGACGGGAGCGGATCCATAGTGGTGTATTGATATGGTGAATATGTGGACTCGTGTGCGCCACCTTAAAAGAGTCGCTTGCAGTCGTAGTTTAGGATAGCCACCGAGTCAAAGCTGGCTTGCTGCAGTTAAACCCCACCATCCCTTGTTGATAATGATGCATATGTAGTTAGTTCTGATGTAAGTCTTGCTGGGTACATTTGTACTCACGTTTGCCTATTTTACGTTTTGCAGAGAGACTTCAGTCTCACTAGTAGTTCCACGTGGACTTCGACGTTTAGCTTGTTACCTCAGCTACGATCTTGTGCCTCGGCAGGATCTGGTAGATAGTCAGGCTTTCAGCCTTTTTCATTTATAGACGTCTGTACTCAGACATGATAGCTTCCGTTTGTGCTTTGATTTGTATGCTCTGAATGTTGGGTCATGAGACCCCTGTTTGTAATGTCTCGCTCCTCGGAGCCTATTGAATAAATTACTTGAGTCGTAGAGTCATGTTGTGATGCCATGTTGTATTTGCACATATCGAGCATATTGTGTGTATGCTATTGAAATGCTTGGTATGTGTGGGATCTGACCATCTAGTTGTTTATCTTTAGTAGCCTCTCTTACGGGGAAATGTCTCCTAGTGTTTCACCGAGCCATGGTAGCTTGCTACTGCTCCGGAACACTTAGGCTGGCCGGCATGTGTCCTTCTTCGTTCCTGTGTCTGTCCCTTCGGGGAAATGTCACGCGATGAATACCGGAGTCCTGTTAGCCTGCTACAGCCCGGTTCACCGGAGTCCTGTTAGCCCAGTGCTACAGCCTGGATTCACTCGCTGATGACCGACACGTTCGGATGCTGGGTCATGGATGCCTGTCCCTGTAAGTCTGTGCCACTTTGGGTTTACGACTAGCCATGTCAGCCCGGGCTCCTTATCATATGGATGCTAGCGACACCGTCATATACGTGTGCCAAAAGGCGCAAACGGTCCCGGGCTAAGGTAAGGCGACACCCGTGGGAATACCGTGCGTGAGGCCGCAAAGTGATATGAGGTGTTACATGCTAGATCGATGTGGCATTGAGTCGGGGTCCTGACAGCGTTGGTATCAGAGCTTGACTGCCTATAGGATTACCAAGCCAAACTGGTCGAAGTTGAGTCTAGAAATTCTTTAGTTATATAAGGGATTTGATTGTGGGATGGAACATAAGGCTCTTTTTACTCCTTATACCTCATGGCCTTCTGATCTGAGTCATCATCTTCTCTTCTACGGGGATTAAGAACTAGGCTATCTCTTCTTCCCATCAGGATCACGTGTTACTAATCCGTAGACTTATAAGATTGTTGGATTTAAGCTTGAGTTCAGTTCCTACTACCTCCATATGTTAATTGTTGATCTCAAAACCTTGATATTGTGCTTCTGAGTGGTTATGCCACCATTTTTGTGAATGTCTCAAATCTTTTCTGAGCATTTACAGCCGTTATGCTGTCCGAGTCATCCCAGGTTTCTAAATAGTTTGAAGCATTTGCAAATCCTTTCTTCCCGTTTCAATGTTCCCATGGGCCAGATTAACCACACTAATCAGTGAGTTGAGGTACTCCATTACCTTGACATATATGTTGGAGATATTATTATGACCCTAGGTGTCTCAGGGGATCATCTAGTAGTCTAGCCATGTTTTGTGTCCCAGTGTGATGATTCTAGCTTTTATTCTCGAAAGCATCCCGTGATGCCACTTAGTAGTAGGTATTCTACTCCTTGGGTTTTGAACCCGAGATTCACCCTACTTACTTCATGTTGATAGTAATTGCTAGCTCCCTTAGGTTATTAGTAACCTTTGCGATAGTCCTTGAAGTCCGTGGTATCTTCTTCTTCCAAATACCATGAACTACTTATGGCAGAAGTTCCTCGTTGAACTGAACGATCACAACCAGAGTGCTCTTGATGAGTTCTCCATGCTATATTGTGACTCTGCCAGCTCAATCTTTCTGCATGGGTTATCCGGAAGAATTATGTTGAACCTGGTTTGACATACTAATCTACGCATCCACAACTCAAAAGTTATATGTTCCTTTGAATTGTCCCTCTTTAGTTGTCTACTGACCTTCGTCTATCAATTGATAGTCAAGAGTATGCGTGCGTTCGTTTATCGATGCCTATTACTCTTGTGGTCCGTCAAGCCATTCTATCGCGGAATGACTAGGAGAAACAAACTCCGGTACCTCATCCATATCCAGGATTGGGTCAAAGAAGTTGTGCTCCGCAGATCAAATTGCTAATCCAGCTTTTGTTCTGCTCTACCTTGGAGTATTACATATTTTATATCGGGATTGTTATAGGAATTGCACACCATCCTGTGAACTATTGGTACAGTGATACTTCTCGCCATCATTACTCATTCCTCGGTTCCGTGTGGTTATAACTGGAATGTCGACAAGTGAATCGTGATGTGTGAAATCAATACTCCTAGCAACCTCGTTGCTTGGTAGTTAAAGGACAATAATTTCATTCTTAGCGTGTTGGTTTTTGAATCATCCTTCTAAGATTGATCGTGCTACCTTGTCCATCTTCCTGGTGCACATTTCGATTGATGAGTTAGGATTTTGTCAAGTCCTCGCTCATTTGATCATATCGTCTTGCCCTGAAAGGCAAGATTGTTCTCGAGCTTAGTAACATACCGGTGGTTCGTGACTTTCCAAATATCTTCTTGGAAGCGTTACCGGGTTATTTCCTGACTGTTATGTTGGGCTTGTGATCAAGTTGGTTTCTTGTGAACCACCCTTTCTCCAAGAATCTGTGTTGGATATCCCGGAGCTAGTTGGTTAAGCTAGACAACAACTTGGAGAGTTGGAAGATAAAAGCTTGCCTGACTTAGTTCGTTCCAAAGGGATAATCTTGTGTGGTGTGTGTTGAAGAAAGATGATATCTTCATCGATTGGTCCCTGTGATCAGTTGCTGGACCTATTGTCTTATCAATCCTTTGATTTGAGTGTGGGCTATCGTCAAATCAAATCAGTACCAATGATGCTCGTAATGTTGTCTTATTCGTGGTTGATCCCTCGAGCATACACCATTACATCTTTGGCCTGACCAATACTATCACTTGTTCACTTAACTATGGAATTCCTTTTAAAAAGGAAGCCCAGATGAATTGTTGTTGAGCCCATTGACAACATCCTTATCTCCTCCATGATTTTGTTGGACATTAAGCTAGTGTTGGAAACTTTTGAAAGCATTTTCTTCATGCTAGCTCATGAAGTATTTGTTGATGAAAGGAGTGACTTCCTTTTATACACGTGCATTTGGTGAAAGTTGCCGCCGTGAATTTGAGAAAGTTAGTTTTGCTTCCTCTGGAATCATCCCAAGTCAGTCATGCATACGTGCGAAGTATTCTGTGGTCTGGAGATTTGCAACCTCCATTTTATATGTATATCCTAGCACACCAAGCCACTGATTGAGTTGTTCAAAGATAAAGGAGTCTGTCCAAGGTGAACTCTTTGGACTTCCACGCGTGGAGACTTCGATGTCATTAATGATGGCTCCCCCTCCTGAACTCGGTAGTGTTTTATTATAAGACTACTTTGTGGTCATGCTTGTCTGGGACAACGTGTTCACATGTTTGTAGCAGAACCCGCTCATGTTTTGGAGCTTGCTATCGTAGTTCATCTCCCGAGAATCTCGCAACGTCATCTCGTCGATTTGTGTTGCAAACTTTCATTTTTCTTCCTAGACTCGGTGAGCCTGGAATATTCTGACACCAACCAGATCTGAATCTCAGGCAGATATGATGGTTGGAACATTTCCCCAAGAACTATAATATTGGTCTCTCGATAACCGGTAAGGTGGATGTCGTGGCCAACACACCCATCCGGTAGCCCTGTTATTATAATATCTTGATTGAGGAAGTTGGCCACCTCCCCATAAGGATTTCGTAGGATTTACCTCCCTAGTTGTTCCTTATGGATTCTTGTGCTCCCGAAGTCCGACCTTTATTGATGTTCTAGATATCAAACCATATCTATGAATGGGTTACGCTAGCACATCAAGGAGAACATTAGAAGCGGAGTGCTAAATGTCTCTCGGTCGATCATCCAGATTTTATTTGCTTGGCCTCGCTAAGGTGAAATCTGAGAAAGTGTTATCCTCCTTCGCATCTGCATCGTCCATCGCTATTCATCATGGTAGTATGTTGTGTTGTCAGCACCCTTGACGCGGTTGTTGATAAAACCTAGATGAATATGGAAATGCTCAAGTTCTTGAGAGCACGCACAAGCGCTACGTGTTATCATCGGCACTAACTGGGTTTGCTCTCAGTTTCCTCGGCAATGCTATGATCTTTTCAAACAGTGAATCCACTCTCTATTGTTGGGTTCTTCCCTAGTTACCAGAATCATTCCCATCATTTGCATTTTGTTCCCAGCCTGCACCGCCAATGTGCCATTCTACCATGGGTCTCTTCCATTTCCGGTGATAAGCAAAATCATCCATTACGTTGTCTTCAACAAGGTAATCCACATCATCCAAGTCCGAGTATGCCATTCTACCGACCCCCTCCAAACGATCGCTCGAGAATTGCCTTAGGCTGGTTTAAAGAGTTTCAATGATCTCTGAATAAAAGGTAATTCTTTTTGCCACTTAAGGAAATAATCTACGAATCACCCTCTTCCAGGATGTTTCGTCGTGGTATCATGGCAACTCAACTCCTCGCTACGTTGACAATCGTTTACCACCTTCTTAAGCGTGAAATTGTTGTCCACCTAGTGAACCTTCGTCATCCGTTTCTTTCCACCCCTCTTGATGTGTATCTCGTGTCTCAACCCGAGAGATGGCTCTATGTTTCATTCCGTGAGTTGTTCGGTCTTCTAGAAGATCGATCCTGCTAGAGTTTCCCTTTCCTCTCATTGTCATGTCAATTAGAGTTCTCAGAAGAACACAACAAGACAAAGATGGTGATCGAAACAACGTTCATTTGAAGTGCAACCTGGATCGTGAAGATTATACTAGTTTGCGTTTCCCCTTCATCTTACCCTACGCTTGAATCTCGAGACGAGATTCTTGTTTAGTGGGGGTGAGTTGTCACATCCCTAGCTGCTGCTGGTGCTCTAGGCTAGCTCATGTGTGCATCATGTTTAAATTCTGAAAATTTGAACTGAGGAATTTTGGAAGCCTCAAAATCTCAAATAAAAGAGGGGCAAAAACCCTAGAAATCTCATTCATTGCTCCAAAATGCTCTTTTTAAATGTTTGACAATTTTTGGTAAGGGTTCTGGTCCCAACCAAAATATTGAACATTTTTAAGGAATTATCTTTGGGACTTTGGATCTAATTCATTAGCTATTTGAATTTGAATTATATTCATATAATTAGAATATAATTTCAAATACCACTGATATATTTTATAAGCTTTTGGAAAAGTCCATTTAGCAATATAAAATATTCAGAGGAGTTTTTGGCATTGTTTGAATTATTTTAAATTCAAAACAGTGGCAAAATAAATTAATAAAACAAAACAGAAGAAAAAAATAAAAAGAACAGAAGCCTACCTGGGCCAGTTACCTGTAGCCGGCCCAGCTGGCCAGCCCATCTGGCCGGCCCAGCCCACCTCCTTCCCCCCCCCC
>NC_041388.1:365528130-365577808 GCF_002162155.2 Triticum dicoccoides
ATGAATGCCCCGGTGTCGTCCCGATCCGCCCGACCTCTCTCACTCTTCCCCTGCTCCCTCTCTCGCCGTTTCCCACCTCACCGAACACGCTCGCCGCCGCCGACGAGCTCCCTCGTGGCCACCGGCCACCCCTAGCCTCGCCGATGCGCTCAAAGGCTCCGCCTCGACCCCCTCCTTCCTCCCCACCGACCCACGGCCCTCCGGAAGCCCTGCAACGCCGCCACCATCGCCGTTCCGTCGCCGGCCACCGAAGCTCACCGCCGTCGATTCGTGACGTCTGGCGCATCCCCGAGCCCACTGAGCCACCCTGCTGCCCCCCTGTGAGCTTACCGTCGTTTCCCCTCACCTCTCTCTCTCGCGCGCGCCCTGTAGCCGCCGCCCCACGAGCACCCGAAGCCGCCGTCCGCCATGGCCGGCGAGCTCCATGCCCCGAGCACCTCTGCCTCGCATAGCAGCTCCGACATGCTCCTGCCGCCCTTTAGGTGCTGCCTAGCACCTCCGTTCACCCACCTATGAGCTGCAGCACCACACCCGCACTTAGCCGAGCTCCGGCCGCCGCGGAAGTGGACGCCGCCGTCGATCTGAGTCTTCTCCGGCAACCCCACTAGCACCAGAGGACGCGGACGAGGCTCGGGGTTCCAACGGTGCCATCCGCGCCTCGATTCGTGGCCTATGCTGCGATTCCGCGCATCGCCGCCGTCTCGGGCCTCGCCGGCGTCATGTCGCCGGTGGATTAGCCCCGGTTGACCAGGGATTTGACCCCCCTGGGTCACTGACGTGTGGGCCCGTCCCCTGCTAACTCTTGGTTAAGATAATAACTAATTTTAACTAAGACACTGACTCACTGACATGCGGGCCCCGCCCGGCTAACCAAGTTAGTTAGGGTTAATCTTAATTAGGTTAGTTAGTCCAGACACTGACACGCAGGGCCCACAGGTCAGTTTGACCTGGACGGCGCCCGTTGACCTGCTGAGGTCAGCATGAGGTCATGCTGACGCAATAATTCCTTTCTGGAATTAAAATAAATTAGGAAATGATTTATAATTCCAGAAAATTGTAAAAACTTCTAAAAATCATAGAAATTCAACCGTAACTCCAAATTAAATAAATTATATATGAAAAATTATCAGAAAAATTCAAGGAATCCATCTGTACCATTTTCATGCATGTTAGAACAACTTATAGCTGCTGTTTAGCACAAATCAATTAAATGGCATTTGAATAATCACATATGGGGTTTGAATTTGAATCTTGGATTCAAACCAACTTCATTTAATCTGGTTTTAGGTGCATTAGCCCAAAACACATTCATATTGCCATGTCATAGCATGCATCATATTGTGCATTGCATTGATCGTGTTTTTTCTGTATTGCCGGTATTTGTCCCCTCTCGATAGACGTGTACCGACGATGTGATCGATGACACCGATGAAGAGCTATATTATCTTCAGAAGTGCCAGGCAAGCAAAACCCCCCTTGTTCATTCCTATACAATCCTACTCTCTCGCTCCTGCTCCTTTTTACTGCATTAGGACAACATCGATTCATCTGTTACTTGCTGCGGTAGCTGAACCCCTTTATCCTTTGCATGACCTGTCATTGCCACAGTAAATAGATGAAACCCACTAGCATGAGTAGGAGTTGTTTGAGCCCTGTTGTGCCTACTCATTCATGTTTGTTTGTCATGCCTGCTACTGCTTAGAGTTGAGTCAGGTCTGATTCATCGGGGATGAATCAGAGGTGTGTGAACATGTCCTACCATGTGTGAGCTAAGTGTGTGAACACGATTTGGTAAAAGGTGTCGGTGAGAGGCCATGTAGGAGTACATGGTGGGTTGTCTCATTGAAGCCGTCCTTAGGAACTGAGTTCTGTGTTTGTGATCCATGATTCAGCTACTACCATACATTGGGCCCTGAAATATGACCCCGCTCGACTTCTTATTCACCCTCGTCCTCTGTCCAGGAGTTGCAAGTAGTTTCTGGTGTTTGTAGTATGCTGGAGGCCGTGGACAGCGCTGACCGTAGGGGTGGGCTGTGATGCGGTAGGCACGTGGCCGGGTAAACCGGGCACCCGTTTGGTGTCACGGAACCCTGTTCACATCGTTTGGGGCTGTGAGCGAAACTCCGGCCGGATCTCCTCATGGATGGAACCCAAATAGGCGATAAACCTGGACTAGAGACTTGAGTGTTTAGGTAGGTCGTGGTCTACACCCACGTCGGCTTTCGCTTGAAGTCTGCCGAGCACATGTCGTGTGCAGACGCTAAGTGGTGGAAACATGTATGAAGAAGTACACCCCTGCAGGGTTAATATCATCTATTCGAATAGCCGTGTCCGCGGAAAAGGACTTCTGGGTTGCTTATATCAGTTCATAGACAAGTGAAAGTGGATACTTTAAAATGCGCAAGATAAGCGTGAGTGCTATGGATGGCGTTCTCGTAGGAAGACGGGAGCGGATCCATAGTGGTGTATTGATATGGTGAATATGTGGACTCGTGTGCGCCACCTCAAAAGAGTTACATTGCAGTCGTAGTTCAGGATAGCCACCGAGTCAAAGCTGGCTTGCTGCAGTTAAACCCCACCATCCCCTTTGTTGATAATGATGCATATGTAGTTAGTTCTGATGTAAGTCTTGCTGGGTACATTTGTACTCACGTTTTCCTATTTTATGTTTTTGCAGAGAGACTTCGGTCTCACTAGTAGTTTCGCGTGGACTTCGACGTTTAGCTTGTTACCTCAGCTACGATCTTGTGCCCTCGGCAGGATTTGATATATAGTCAGGCTTCTCAGCCTTTTTCATTTATAGATGTCTGTACTCAGACATGATAGCTTCCGCTTGTGCTTTGACTTGTATGCTCTGATTGTTGGGTCGTGAGACCCATGTTTGTAATATCTCGCTCCTCGGAGCCTAATGAATAAATTACTTGAGTCGTAGAGTCATGTTGTGATGCCATGTTGTATTTGCACATATCGAGCATATTGTGTGTATGCTATTGAAATGCTTGGTATGTGTGGGATCTGACCATCTAGTTGTTTATCTTTAGTAGCCTCTCTTACGGGGAAATGTCTCCTAGTGTTTCACCGAGCCATGGTAGCTTGCTACTGCTCCGGAACACTTAGGCTGGCCGGCATGTGTCCTTCTTCGTTCCTGTGTCTGTCCCTTCGGGGAAATGTCACGCGATGAATACCGGAGTCCTGTTAGCCTGCTACAGCCCGGTTCACCGGAGTCCTGTTAGCCCAGTGCTACAGCCTGGATTCACTCGCTGATGACCGACACGTTCGGATGCTGGGTCATGGATGCCTGTCCCTGTAAGTCTGTGCCACTTTGGGTTTACGACTAGCCATGTCAGCCCGGGCTCCTTATCATATGGATGCTAGCGACACCGTCATATACGTGTGCCAAAAGGCGCAAACGGTCCCGGGCTAAGGTAAGGCGACACCCGTGGGAATACCGTGCGTGAGGCCGCAAAGTGATATGAGGTGTTACATGCTAGATCGATGTGGCATTGAGTCGGGGTCCTGACAGCGTTGGTATCAGAGCTTGACTACCTGTAGGATTACCAAGCCAAACTGGTCAAAGTTGAGTCTAGAAATTCTTTAGTTATATAAGGGATTTGATTGTGGGATGGAACATAAGGCTCTTTTTACTCCTTATACCTCATGGCCTTCTGATCTGAGTCATCATCTTCTCTTCTACGGGGATTAAGAACTAGGCTATCTCTTCTTCCCATCAGGATCACGTGTTACTAATCCGTAGACTTATAAGATTGTTGGATTTAAGCTTGAGTTCAGTTCCTACTACCTCCATATGTTAATTGTTGATCTCGAAACCTTGATATTGTGCTTCTGAGTGGTTATGCCACCATTTTTGTGAATGTCTCAAATCTTTTCTGAGCATTTACAGCCGTTATGCTGTCCGAGTCATCCCAGGTTTCTAAATAGTTTGAAGCCGTTATGCAAGTCCCTCGTACCTGCACAAAACAATAGCTACTCGCAACCAACGCGATTAGGGGTTGTCAATCCCTTCACGGTCACTTACGAGAGTGAGATCTGATAGATATAATATTTTTGGTATAAAGATGCAAAGTAAAAAGTAAAGGCATAGTAAAAAAGCAAAGCAAGATTAAAGTGATGGAGATTGATATGATGAGAATAGACCCGGGGGCCATAGGTTTCACTAGTGGCTTCTCTCAAGAGCATAAGTATTCTATGGTGGGTGAACAAATTACTATTGAGAAATTGACAGAATTGAGCATAGTTATGAGAATATCTAGGCATGATCATGTATATAGGCATCACGTCCGTGACAAGAAGACCGAAACGATTCTGCATCTACTACTATTACTCCACTCATCGACCGCTATCCAGCATGCATCTAGAGTATTAAGTTAAAAACGGAGTAACACCTTAAGAAAGATGACATGATGTAGAGAGATAAATTCATGCAATATGAAATAAACCCCATCTTGTTATCCTCGATGGCAACGATGCAATACGTGCCTTGCTGCCCCTTCTTTCACTGGGAAAGGACACCACAAGATCGAACCCAAAGCTAAGCACTTCTCCCATGGCAAGAACTACCAATCTGGTTGGCCAAACCAAACGGATAATTCGAAGAGACTTTCAAAGATAACCAATCATACATAAAAGAATTCAGAGAAGATTCAAATATTATTCATAGATAGACTTGATCATAAACCCACAATTCATCGGTCTCAACAAACACACCACAAAAAGAAGATTATATCGAATAGATCTCCACAAGAGAGGGGGAGAACTTTGTATTGAGATCCAAAAAGAGAGAAGAAGCCATCTAGATACTAACTATGGACCCGAAGGTCTGAGGTAAACTACTCACACTTCATCGGAGAGCCTATGATGATGTAGAAGCCCTTCGTGATGACGGCCCTCTCCGGCGGAGCTCCGGAACTGGCCCCAAGATGGGATCTCATGGATACAGAAAGTTGCGGCGGTGGAATTAGGTTTTTGGCTCCTCTTCTGTTCGTTTGGGGGTACGTATGTATATATAGGAGGAAGAAGTACGTCGGTGGAGCACCGAGGGTCCCACGAGGCAGGGGGCGCGCCCTAGGGGGGGGGGCGCCCCCCACCCTCGTGCCCGCCTCTCTGATGCCTTGGCGTATGGTCCAAGTCTCCTAGATCACATTCGGTGAGAAAATCACGTTCTCAAAGGTTTCATTCTGTTTGGACTCCGTTTGATATTCCGTTTCTTCGAAACACTGAAATAGGCAAAAAACGGCAATTCTGGGCTGGGCCTCCGGTTAATAGGTTAGTCCCAAAAATAATATAAAAGTGGAAAATAAAGCCCAATATAGTCCAAAACAGTAGATAATATAGCATGGAGCAATCAAAAATTATAGATACGTTGGAGACGTATCACATACCTGCAAGCTTAAATAATCCACAAACTTCATCCATATATATTAGGTGCTCATTAGGATGTAATGTTCCATCTCCTGCAAAAGGATTAGCTAGCAGTTTTTCTATCATACCCGAAGGAATTTCAAAGCAGACATTTTCATTTTCAGTAGGTTCAGTAGGTTGAGGAGAAACTCTTTGCTCTACTGGTCGGGGTGAAGATACCCCGAACAAGCCCCTCTGAGGATTACTTTCCATAGTAACAAGTGACAGTAAATTTCAGCACACTATATAAATTTTTCCTTACCAAATTCCACCTACCAAAGGCGCTTCACTCCTCGGCAACGGCGCCAGAAAAGAGTCTTGATGACCCACAAGTATAGGGGATCTATCGTAGTCCTTTTCATAAGTAAGAGTGTCAAACCCAACGAGGAGCAGAAGGAAATGATAAGCGGTTTTCAGCAAGGTATTCTCTGCAAGCACTGAAATTATAGGTAACAGATAGTTTTGTGGTAAGATAATTTGTAACGAGCAACAAGTAACAAAAGTAAATAAAGTGCAGCAAGGTGGCCCAATCCTTTTTGTAGCAAAGGACAAGCTTGGACAAACTCTTATATAAAAGAAAGCGCTCTCGAGGACACATGGGGATTATCGTCAAGCTAGTTTCCATCATGCATGTTCATATGATTCACGTCTGATACTTTGATAATTTGGTATGTGGGTGGACCGGTGCTTGGGTACTGTCCTTACTTGGACAAGCATCCCTCTTATGATTAACCTCTATTGCAAGCATCCGCAACTACAACAAAAGTATTAAGGTAAACCTAACCATAGCATGAAACATATGGATCCACATCAGCCCCTTATGAAGCAACGCATAAACTAGGGTTTAAGCTTCTGTCACTCTAGCAACCCATCATCTACTTATTACTTCCCAATGCCTTCCTCTAGGCCCAAATAATGGTGAAGTGTCATGTAGTCGACGTTCACATAACACTACTAGAGGAGAGACAACATACATCTCATCAAAATATTGAACGAATACAAGATTCACATGACTACTAATAGCAAGACTTCTCTCATGTCCTCAGGAACAAACGTAAATACTCACAAAGCATATTCATGTTCATAATCAGAGGGGTATTAATACGCATATAGGATATGAACATATGATCTTCCACCAAATAAACCAACTAGCATCAACTACAAGGAGTAATCAATAGTACTAGCAACCTACAGGTACCAATCCCAGACTTGGAGACAAGAATTGGATACAAGAGATGAACTAGGGTTTGAGAGGAGATGGTGCTGGTGAAGATGTTGATGGAGATTGGCCCCCTCCCGATGAGAGGAGCGTTGGTGATGATGATGGTGATGATTTCCCCCTCCTGGAGGGAAGTTTCGCTGGCAGAACAGCTTCGTCGGAGCCCTAGATTGGTTCCGCCAAGGTTCCGCCTCATGGCGGCGGAGTCCCGTCCCGAAAGCTTGCTTATGATTTTTTTCTCACCGAAAGACTCCATATAGCAGCAGATGGGCATCGGAGGGCCACCAGGGGGTCGACGAGGCAGGGGGCACGTCCCCACCCTCGTGGCCAGGGTGTGGCCCCACTCTGGAACATCTTGCGCTTAGTATTTTTTATATTTCTGAAAATGACTTCCGTGAAGTTTCAGGACTTTTGGAGCTGTGCAGAATAGGTCTCTAATATTTGCTCCTTTTCCAGCCCAGAATCCCAGCTGCCGGCATTCTCCCTCTTTATGTAAACCTTGTAAAATAAGAGAGAATAGGCATAAGTATTGTGACATAATGTGTAATAACAGCCCATAATGCAATAAATATCGATATAAAAGCATGATGCAAAATGGACGTATCAGTGAACTAGTGAGCTATTCCAGAAGATGCTGATTCTTCCTCTTGATCCAAGGGCAGGCAGGTGGCAAACTTGATCCAGCGTCGCACCCCCAATCTCCCTAGAAAGGGCATCGGTTCGGTCACTAATTTTCGTCTCCTAGAGGCAAACAATGGACGGTTTCCAAACAGCTAGGCTTTCCTAAGCAGCGTGGCGCTTAGCAGGGAAATTTAAGCCTATAACATTCCAGGATATGATAGTGCAGTTTTGACTACTCATGGGGGAAACAGGTTTTCCAGCAGAGAAACATCACTAGAGAAGTATAACAACAGGATACACATGCCAAACTAGCAAGCCACATCGACAGCGGCCACCACCAGTAGCACTCTACTGCCACCATCGATCTATAGCTCCTACCACGAAACTGAAACTGGGAGTATAGACACACCAGCCCAACTAGCAGGCAGCGGCGAACGCGAGCTCCACCAATGCCCCTGCTCCTCGTTGCCTAAATGCCGCGACTACCACTAATCCTGCATACTGAAAAAAGAGACACGTTCCTAACTCTAACCGGTGCACCATCGGCCTTTGCTAGTTTACATGGGGTTTTGCTAACATGGGGCACTCATTCGGCAACTGTGGCCGTGCCACCAAGTCCTGCTGCTACACGAAGAGCTGCGTCGTCGAGGCGGGTGAGGAGCTCGAGGCCGTGGATGTCCTCCTAGGAGAGTGGCTCATCGAAACGCTGCACAAGCTTCTTTGCCGCAGATGCCGTCATCTTGTCGCTCGGGCCGAGGATGCCAAGGCCTTGGACGATCCTCAGAGTATCACGGTTCGCCACCGGGACATCATTCTTTGCTTCAGCTTGACGAGCACTCCGTCTGGAGGGGGCCATCGGCTTCTTGGGCTTCCCAGCCTCAGGCGGTGGCGCATTCGGAGTGGCGATGATGGGCTTCAGGACGTCGGTGAAGAGGGCACGGGCGATGACCTGCTTGCTTTGATCTTCCTGGGAGCTGCACTGCCCAATCTTGAGGCCATCCATCTATGCAGTGACTAAGGGGAGGTGCACCAGCTGCACAGCCGTCGGGGTAGCTGGCTTGGACGTCTTCAGGGTGGGGCTTGGGCGACTGCGTAGGGGGTACGAGCACGGCTGAGGGTGGAAGGTGCTCGACGATCATCTGTCGTCGGCTTTGAGAGCTTCTCCGGTGGCTTGGGGGAGAAAGACAAGGCTGGGCCAGAGCGGCTTCTATTGTGGCGTTCACCTCGGAAACCATGTTGTCCGTCCAGTGGGGAGGGGTGATGGCGTCGCGCCTGTTTGCAAAGAAACAGGCCACAGGGTCTTCAAGCTCCTTAGCTAGTGGAAGGAGCGGTGCGTTAGTCGTTACTGGAGGAGGCGGGGGGCGGCAGCGTCGGCTGGACTGGTGGAGGTTCAGGCGCCGCAACAGGTGCAGACGCCTGTGGCAACAGGGGGCACGGCAGGGCGAGGAGGGGCACCGACATTTTGGCTTGAGTAGCAACGTTGTGCCGCCTGTGTCGGGGCCTCGGCGTGCGACTGTGGTGGTGCTCGGCGCTGGGCGAGCGGGCAGCCGGAGTGTCCCAGCTGGAGCGTCCGAAACCGAGCAGCGCATCCTTCCACGTGCGGCGGCCCGAGCCACCCTCCCCGTCATGGTCACCATGGAGGGCCGGAGCAGGCATGCCGCAGCAGCCCGTAGACGCCACACGAGGCGCCTGCCTGCCCCGCTATTGGTGGCGCGGAGCTGGGGTAGGGACTGATACGTCTCTGTCGTATATACTTTTCCAAACACTTTTGCCCTTGTTTTGGACTCTAACATGCATGATTTGAATGGAACTAACCCGAACTGACGCTGTTTTCAGCAGAATTACCATGGTGTTATTTATGTGCAGAAACAAAAGTTCTCGGAATGACCTGAAACTTCACAGAACAACTTTCGGAAATAATAAAAAATCCTTGAAAAAGATGAAGGCCAGGGGGCCCACCACCTGTCCACGAGGGTGGGGGGGGGGGCGCGCCCCTACCTCATGGGCCCCTTGGAGCTCCTCCGACCTCAACTCCAACTCTATATATTTCGTTTCAGGGAGAAAAAAATCAGAGAGAAGAATTCATCGTGTTTTATGATACGGAGCTACCGCCAAGCCCTAAAACCTCTCGAGAGGGCTGATCTGGAGTCCGTTCAAAGCTCCGGAGAGGGGAATCCGTCACCATCGTCATCATCAACCATCCTCCATCACCAATTTCATGATGCTCACCGCCGTGCGTGAGTAATTCCATCGTAGGCTTGCTGGACGGTGATGGGTTGGATGAGATCTATCATGTAATCAAGTTAGTTTTGTTAGGGTTTGATCCCTAGTATCCACTATGTTCAGAGATTGATGTTGCTATGACTTTGCTATGCTTAATGCTTGTCACTAGGGCCCGAGTGCCATGATTTCAGATCTGAACCTATTATGTTTTCATCAATATATGAGAGTTCTTGATCCTATCTTGCAAGTCTATAGTCACCTATTATGTGTTATGATCCGTTAACCCCGAAGTGACAATACTCGGGATACTTACCGGTGATGACCGTAGTTTGAGGAGTTCATGTATTCACTATGTGTTAATGCTTTGGTCCGGTACTCTGTTAAAAGGAGGCCTTAATACCCCTTAGTTTCCATTAGGACCTCCCTGCCATGGGAGGGTAGGACAAAAGATGTCATGCAAGTTCTTTTCCATAAGCACGTATGACTATATTCGGAATACATGCCTACATTACATTGATGAACTGGAGCTAGTTCTGTGTCACCCTAGGTTATGATTGTTACATGATGAACCGCATCCGGCATAGTTCTACATCACCGATCCATTGCCTACGAGCTTTCCATATATTGTTCTTCGCTTATTTAGTTTTCCGTTGCTATTGCTATCGTCATTACAAAATACCAAAAACATTACTTTTGCTATCGTTAACTGTTGTTACCGTTACCAGTACTATCATATTACTTTGCTACTAAACACTTTGCTGCAGATATTAAGTTTCCAGGTGTGGTTGAATTGACAACTCAGCTGCTAATACTTGAGAATATTCTTTGGCTCCCCTTGTGTCGAATCAATAAATTTGGGTTGAATACTCTACCCTCAAAAACTGTCGCGATCCCCTATACTTGTGGGTTATCAAGACTATTTTTTGGCGCCGTTGCTGGGGAGCATAGCTCTATTCTTTGAGTCACTTGGGATTTATATCTGCTTATCATTATGAGGAACTTGAAAGATCGAAGAACTAAGATTTATCCCTCAACTACGAGGGGAGGTAAGGAACTGCCATCTAGCTCTGAACTTGATTCACCTTCTGTTTTGAGTAAGCTTGCGACACCTAAACCTGCTTCTGCTATTCGTTCTAATATGTCGCATGTTATTGATGATGCCACTTCTGCTATACATGATACTTATGATGAAACTACTTCTATGCTTGATACTACTGTGCCACTTGGTGAATTTCTTGATGAACAACTTGCTAGGGCTAGAGAGAATGAAAATATTGAATCTGATAATATTTATTAAAGTGATGATGAAGACTCACCTGTTATTCCTGAGGGTTATGTTTTTGATAAAGAAGCTTCTTTAGCTGTTTTAGCTTACAAAGATAGATACGAGCTCAAGAGGTTATTAGCTAAATGGAAGCAGCAATCTCTTAATGCTAGAATGAAACCTGAGCCTGCTTTTGCTACTTCACCTATCTTTGTTACTGATAAGGATTATGAATTCTCTGTTGATCCTGATATAATTACTTTGGTTGAATTTGATCCTTTTCATGGCTATGAATCTGAAACTGTTGTGGCACATCTTACTAAACTAAATGATATAGCCACCCTGTTCACTACTGATGAGAGAACTCGTTACTTTTATATCTTTAAAATATTTCCGTTCTCATTAAAGGGTGATGCTAAGGTATGGTTTAATTCTCTTGATCCTGGTTGTGTGCGTAGTCCCCAGGATATGATTTATTACTTCTCTACTAAATATTTCCCTGCTCATAAGAAATAAGCTGCTTTAAGGGATATATATATAATTTTTTGCAAATTGAAGAAGAGAGTCTCCCACAAGCTTGGGGGAGGCTTCTCAAGTTACTTAATGCTTTGCCTGATCATCCTCTTAAGAAAAATGAAATACTTGATATATTTTATAATGGACTAACCAATGCTTCCAGAGATTAGCTGGATAGTTGTGCTGGTTCTGTTTTCAGGGAAAGAACACCGGATGAAGCTGAAATTCTATTGAATAATATGTTGACAAATGAAAATAATTGGACACTTCCTGAGCCAGCTCCGGAGCCAACTCCTGAGCCTATTCCTAAACCAACTCCGAAGAAAAGAGGTATTCTATTTCTCAGTCCTGAAGATATGCAAGAGGCAAAGAAATCTATGAAAGAAAAAGGTATTAAAGCTGAAGATGTTAAGAATTTACCTCCTATTGCAGAAATAACGGTCTTAATTTACCGCTTGTTGAAGAAACATATGATCTTGATAACCCGACACAGGTAGTAAAGGTAAATTCTCTCTATAGATATGATAAAGCCGAAATCCCATTTACTAAGTTTGCTAGCCCATGCTTAGATGAATTTGATAAATTTATGGTTAAGCAAGAAGATTTTAATGCTTATTTTGGTAGACAATTGAAATATAATTCAAATATGCTTGAACACTTGGGTGATTATATGGCTAATGTCAAAGGTGAACTTAAACTTATTAGTAAACATGCTTCTATGGTTACCACTCAAGTAGAAAAAGTACTTAAGGCTCAAAATGATTTGCTCAATGAATTGAATAGTAAGAATAATGATAATGTTGTTAGAGTTATGACTAGAGGTGGTGGAATGACTCAGGAACCTTTGTATCCTGAAGCCACCCTAAGAGAATTGAGCAAAATTCTCAGAGAAATAATATAGATGCACCTAGTCCTTCTAAAAGGAAGAAAAAGAAAAATGACATGACTTTGCATGCTTCTAGTGAACCTGTTATTGAAACACCTGAGAATCCAAATAATATTTCTATTTCTGATGCTGAAACACAATCTGGTAACGAACCTAAAACTAGTGATAATGTTAACGATAATGTTCATGATGATGCTCAACCTAGGAATGATAATGATATAGAAATTGAACCTGCTGTTGATCTTGATAACCCACAATCAAAGAATCAACGTTATGATAAGAAAGACTTTGTTGCTAGGAAACACGGTAAAGAAAGAGAACCATGGTTTCAGAAACCTATGCCTTTCCCTCCCAAACCATCCAAGAAAAAGGATGATGAGGATTTTGAGTGCTTTGCTGAAATGATTAGACCTATCTTTTTGCGTATGCGATTAACTGATATGCTTAAAATGAATCCTTATGCTAAGTACATGAAAGATATTGTTACAAATAAAACAAAGATACCGAAGCTGAAATTTCCACCATGCTTGCTAATTATACTTTTAAGGGTGGAATACCAAAAAAACTTGGAGATCCAGGAGTACCCACTATACCATGCTCCATTAAAAGAAACTATGTTAAAACTGCTTTATGTGATCTTGGAGCCGGTGTTAGTGTTATGCCTCTCTCTTTATATCATAGACTTGATTTGAATAAGTTGACACCTACTGAAATATCTTTGCAAATGGCTGATAAATCAACTGCTATACCTATCAGTATTTATGAGGATGTGCCTGTTGTAGTTGCAAATGTTAATATTTTAACAGACTTTGTTATTCTTGATATTCTCGAGGACGATAGTATGTCTATTATTCTTGGAAGACCCTTTTTTAATACTCCAGGGGCTGTTATTGATTGCACTAAAGGCAATGTCACTTTTCATGTTAATGGTAATGAGCATACGGTACACTTTTCGAGGAAACAACCTCAAGTTCATACTATCAACTCTATTGGAAAAATCCCATCGATTATATTTGGAGGTTTTGAATTTCCTCTTCCTACTGTCAAGAAGAAATATGATATTCTTATTATTGGGGATGTGCATATCCCCGTTGAGGTAACATAGTGTTATTCAAAATTTCCTGGTTCCATGTTATTCGGAATGAGTTCGTTAACAAGACTTGATCAACCTTGTTAGTGGATTCCTTTTGATGAGCATGAGATGGATGAAACTACAAGGCACAACCTGCTGTACCCTCCTTTTACTTTCTGTTATTTATATTAAATAAAATAAAAATAGGATTTTTTATATGTTATCTGATTATCCGTGCAATATAAAAATACCCCGAAAATAAAAGTTCTCCAAATGCCCTGAAATTTAAATATGATTTTTTCTAGAATATTTGAGAATATTTGGCACTGAGAACACATCAGGGGGTCATCCACCTGGCCACGAGGGTGGAGGGCGCGCACTACCCCCTGGGCGCGCCCCCGCGCCTTGTGGGCCCACGGTGGCCCTCCTCCACTTATCCTTTCACCCACACACTCCTTCTTCCTCCCCCAAACACGAATATCCAGCTCAAACCCGAGTCCAAGCTCATTTTGCTGCCATTTTCGATCTCCTTGCTCAAAGCACCTCCCACAAAACTGCTTGGGGAGATTGTTCCTTGGTATGTGACTCCTCCATTGGTCCAATTAGTTTTTGTTCTAGTGCTTTATTCATTGCAAAAAATTTCTGCCAAGGTGACCATGTTCTTGAGCTTGCATGTCAAATTTATATGGTCAAAAGTAGTTTTGATGCATGATATAGGTCCTAGGCACTTGTAGGAGTAGTTGCTATCAACATTATTGAGTTTGGTTTACTTTTATTTTGAAGTTACTAAGAATTTTAGAAATTTTCAGAAAACAATGAAGAGACTTTTGAGGGGCTCATCGAGCCGAAGCTCGAAGGAAAAGGCACAGAAGCCCAAATATAACCTGCCTCGCACCGCGGAGGTTCGGTCGTGTGAATGGCCTTCCGATGATTTTTTTTGACTGGGAACTGTAGGGGGCCTTCCGATGATTTCTTGAGAGCAGCCGAGATTGATGAAGATTTTTATGAATTGGCTAAGAATGCATGCCTCACCGCTTTCCTCCACGACCAACGCGATCAGTATCTCTTACGCACAAATATCTTTGTGCAAAACTTTCATTTCCATTCTAGGAGCTGACCACCCACGGTGGAATTTTATTTATATGATGAGCATAAGGAGATGTCACTTTATGATTTTTGTCGGGTTTGTTTGGTCCCTTTCAAGGGCACGACAGAGGAACCACATCGCAGCGATGTGGATGGGTTTATTGATATCATCAATGTAGGGGAAACGAGGAAGGTTTCTGATGCACGAATCATTAGCATACATTTTCCTGTTTTACGCTATTTTGCAATATTTGCTAGTCGTTGCTTAATTGGTCGCGGAAACTATGGAAACCTTAGTGTTCCTGATATTATTATTTTGCTCCACGGTTTATTCAGTGATAACTCTGTTAGTATGGGCGGCATTATTGCTAAACGGTTAAGTCTGAACCGTACAAAGGGCCCCATGTTTGGAGGCATCTATGCTTCACGCCTAGATGCACATTTTAATATACCTATTAGGCATTATGAGACGGAAGAAAAATTGCTGCCTCATGTTTACTTAGATTATAAGAGTATGGTAGCGCATGATTTTATTGTTAAGAATAGGGAAGGGGAGCTTAAATACAAATTGTTCTTTGATAAACATCATCCTGAGACTATTACCCTGCCTGCTCCTTCCTTGTTTGATTTATCTGCAGGCCAGTACCTTGTTCCGTTAGAGGCTATTCACGCCTATCAGAACCCTACATTAGCCACAGAGCCAGAGCCGGAACCACATGTTGATCCTCCACGACAGTCTAATTACCATTGGGATCCAGAAATGATTGCCAACCAATGGCAGTCAGAGTCTTCTTCATCTCAGTACGACCCCAACTTTTACTATGGATATCCGCCAGGCCAGCCATGGCCATAGACCAACTTAGGCCAAAAGCCTAAGCTTGGGGGAGTACGTATTTCTCACCGACATTACATTTAAGTTCACACACTCATTACCAGATGTCGGTGCTTATACTTTTTCATTGTATCATCCATGCTAGTTTATTTCCCTTTTATGCTTTCTTCTTGTGTGTTTGATAAACCTTAAGAAAAACCAAAAAAATTAGTTGTAGCTTGTAATTAGTTTACTTTCTATGCTTGTAGTAGTAATTAAAAAGAAAACCCAAAAAGATTTCCTGTTCTTCTTTTACTTGTTGGGAGCTCTCCCGTGTAAATAGTTTTATTTCTTTTCTTTTCTTTGGGGGTCGATAGGAGAAGGCCATAATTAAATTGTTGAAGTGGCTCTTATATGCATTATTGTTGATTTGACAAAAGAGCCCATATTGCCTTGTCTTCTCCTGTTTATTGAATGCTTGCAGATTCCAGCTTAGTCCAATGCACGTGTACTATTATTATTATCCACATCGTTCGGTCGTGCATGTGAAATGCAATAGTGATGATTATATGATGAACTTATTGAGATGAGAAAAGCTGGTATGAACTCGACCTCTCTTGTTTTTGTAAATATGATTAGTTCATCGTTCCTGATTCAGCCTATTATGAATAAACATGTTTGCAATGACAACTGGAGATCATAGTTCTTGTGCCATGCTTGATTAGTTAGGAGCTTATAATGGTTTACCTTGCATGCCAACATGCTATTAAAATGGTTGTGATGTGGTATGATAGGGTGGTATCCTCCTCTGAATGATTTAAGTGACTGGACTTGGCACATGTTCACGCATGTAGTTGAAACAAAATCAACATAGCTTTCACGATATTTATGTTCATGGTGGATTATATCCTACTCATGCTTGCATTCGGTGTTGATTAATTTTAATGCATGTTCATGACTGTTGTCGCTCTCTAGCTGGTCGCTTCCTAGTCTTTTGCTAGCCTTCACCTGTACTAAGTAGGAATACTGCTTGTGCATCCAACTCCATAAACCCCAAAGTTATTCCATATGAGTCCACCATACCTACCTATATACGGTATCTACCTGCCGTTCCAAGTAAATTTGTATGTGCCAAACTCTAAACCTTCAAATAAATATCATGTTTTGTATGCTCGAATAGTTCATGTATCAACTAGGGTTGTCCGTATCTTCCATGTTAGGCGGGTTATTCTCAAGAGGAGTGGACTCCGCTCCTCACTCACGAGAAAAATGGCTGGTCACCGGGATGCCCAGTCCCATGCTTTAGGCAAACTAAATCAAAATAATTGCTAACAAAACCCCCTGGGACTCTTGTTAGTTGGAGGCACTCGTTGTTTCGAGCAAGCCATAGATTGATGCTTGTTGGTGGAAGGGGGGGTATAAACTTTACCATTCTGTTTGGGAACCGCCTATAATGTGTGTAGCATGGAAGATATCGCCATATCTTGTTTGTTATGTTGACAATGAAAGTATACCGCTCAAAATATTATTCACCTCTATTTCAAAACCGAGCTCTGGCACCTCTACAAATCCCTGCTTCCCTCTGTGAAGGGCCTGTCTATTTACTTTCATGCCAAGTCATCATCTTCTTATTAAAAAGCACCAGTTGGAGAGCACCACTGTCATTTGCATTCATTACGGTTAGTTTACATTGAGTATGACTTGACTGGATCTCTTTTACCATGAATTACAATGTCTAGTCAGTCCTTGATCTTTAAAGGTTCTCTGCATCTATGTTTTGCGGTCTCAGAAAGGGCTAGCGAGATACCATCTTGTTATATCATATTATGATTGTTTTGAGAAAGTGTTGTCATCCGAGATTTATTATTATTGCTCGCTAGTTGATTATGCCATTGATATGAGTAAACTTGAGACCTAAGTGTTATTGTGAATGTGGTTAGTCATAATATTTGCTGAAAACTTGAATGCTGGCTTTACATATTTACAACAACAAGAGCAAACAGAGTTTGTAAAAGTTTTTCTTTTTCACTTTCAGTTTATCAACTGAATTGCTTGAGGACAAGCAAGGGTTTAAGCTTGGGGGAGTTGATACATCTCCATCGTATCTACTTTTCCAAACACTTTTGCCCTTGTTTTTGACTCTAACTTGCATGATTTGAATGGAACTAACCTGGACTGACGCTGTTTTCAGCAGAATTGCCATGGTGTTATTTATGTAGAGAAACAAAAGTTCTCGAAATGACCTGAAACTTCACGGAACAACTTTTCTGAAATAATAAAAAAATCCTTGCAAAAGATGAAGACCAGGGGGCCCACCACCTGTCCACAAGGGTGGGGGACGCGCCTGCCCCCCTAGGGCGCGCCCCCTACCTCGTGGCCCCCCTGGAGCTCCTCCGACCTCAACTCCAACTCTATATATTTGGTTTCGGGGAGAAAAAATCAGAGAGAAGAATTCATCGCATTTTACGATACGGAGCCGCTGCCAAGCCCTAAAACCTCTCGGGAGGGCTGATCTGGAGTCCGTTCGGGGCTCCGGAGAGGGGAATCCGTCGCCATCGTCATCATCAACCATCCTCCATCACCAATTTCATGATGCTCACCGCCGTGCTTGAGTAATTCCATCATAGACTTGCTGGACGGTGATGGGTTGGATGAGATCTATCATGTAATCGAGTTAGTTTTGTTAGGGTTTGATCCCTAGCATCCACTATGTTCTGAGATTGATGTTTCTATGACTTTGCTATGCTTAATGCTTGTCACTAGGGCCCGAGTGCCATGATTTCAGATCTGAACCTATTATGTTTTCATCAATATATGAGAGTTCTTGATCCTATCTTGCAAGTCTATAGTCACCTATTATGTGTTATGATCCGTTAACCCCGAAGTGACAATAATCGGGGTACTTACCGGTGATGACCGTAGTTTGAGGAGTTCATGTATTCACTATGTGTTAATGCTTTGGTCCGGTACTCTATTAAAAGGAGGCCTTAATATCCCTTAGTTTCTGTTAGGACCCCGCTGCCACGGGAGGGTAGGACAAAAGATGTCATGCAGGGACTGGAGCCGGTGGGGGTGGTGCTCTCGATTGTCCTCGAAGTTGAACCTCCAGTCGAGCGTGGCAATCTCCGGCATGGGGCGGCGGTCGTCGTCGTCGGAACCCGAGGAGGGCAGACCGCTCTGATAGGACGCAGGAGACCCCGGCTCGCGAGGGGTCCAGTGCTCAACGCGGTCGATGTGGAAGAGCAGAGAGCCGCACTCCCCCTCAGGGGGCGGCGGGACAACACGGTTGGCTCTGAGCGGCGGCGCGTAGCCCAACATCTCCACAATCCGGCCGGCACCCTCCTCGAAGCTGGAGATGCAGTGGCGGGTGGGGATGTCCATGAGGCTCCACACCCACACCCAGCAGGAGAACATGCGCGTGTCCCGGCGCTCGAAGGTGTGGCTGTTGAGCCAGTCAATGATGCAAAACTTGCCCAAGACCTCCTTTGCCCCCTCTAGGGACCACATGTCGAGGGGTAGGCGCTCGATGATCACACGGGCGTGCAGCATCCAGGTTTGCCGGACCGCGTGCTCGTCGGGGCGGCAAGGCTTGGTGAGGAAGGAGACGCCCTCAATGTTGATGCTGTTGTAGCGCAGGGCGGCGTTGCGGTGGATTGGGTCCTCGAAGTGGATGAGGAAATATTCAGGGTGGTGACGCGTGACCCGCAGCAGATGCGGCCCGATGCGCAGCTGCGCCTCGAGAGCGCGCCCCACCATCATCGGGTTGATGGCGTGGAAGTTGTCCGTGGCCGTGAGCAGCACGACGTGGTTCTTGAGGATGAAGCGTTGGTGCTCCATTTCTTGCGTGTGGACGACCACGCCGTGGCTGTGGCGCTGACGGCACGGCGGTGAAGCAGGGACGAAGGAGGCCGCCATGAGCTGCTAGGGCAGAGACAGCGGTGGTGGGGGAGGCAGAGGAGGCGGTGCTGGGGCGACGGTCGACGGGGGGAAGACGAGGCTATCACGGACGGGCACCCCGCCCGGCGGCGGGGCCAGGGCTGAGCGAGCAGCAGCACCCTGCGTCGTCTGCTTCAGCTTGCTTTGAGGACATCGGCGGGATTGATGGCCGGGGAGTCTACAGCAGAGGCAGTGGGTTTTCCCATGGCAATCTTTGGGGTGGTGCAGGGGACTGAGACAATGAAGACACATGCCCTTGAAACGCCTTAAAAAGGTTTTCTGGGCGGCAGCTTGAGCAATGGAGCGGTGGCATGCAGCACTATTGCCCACCGGATCCAGGGCGGCTGCCCGCAGCCGTTGCTTTTGCTTTTGAGTTCTTGCCTCCGTCCATCCCTCATCAATGGGCGGGATTTCCGGTTGGGCTGCAGACGGGGCGACGACGATGGAGCGCAGCCCAGGGACCGGCGGGGGAGGGGGGATTTGCAAGGCAGACCGCCATCAATGACATCCCTGGGGGAGGAGGATGCCGCAACCACGATGGACTTGAGGCGTGGCGCTGGGGGCGCAGCGGATGGACCGGTGGGCGCAGAGATGGGAGGGGCAACGGGGTGGCTGGCCTCACCTTGAAGACGCGCCGGGGAAGCCGACGAGCTTCCGGAGCCAGATCCAGATCCGTCCCCGTCGCCCTCCGAGGAGGAGGCGTCCCAATCGAGGAGCTCGGTCGGCACCGGGGAGCCAGGGCCTGGTGGGGGAGCCATAAAGGCGAGCGAGGGGCGCTACTGTCCAGGCGGGCAGTAGCGTGTGCGGTGGCCGCCGCGTAAAAAAAGCCAAGTTATCGATAATACAGGTTGCTTCAGCCTCTCGGGAAAGGGCAATATTGGGGTGTTCTCCATGAAATGCTCTGATGACCATGTTTACCTTTCGCACGAGTACCTGTTAATTCATGTTTATCGATGTGCTATTTCCCATTTTGCCATCATTTGCTTCCCTTCGTGTCACCTCTTTCACCACACGTTTGGTCAAGACCTAATCCATGGGATTATCCCGGTTACCTGGGTCAATTTAGTCATAATACACTGATCGATGATTAGCTGCCTATCTGTTCAAAGGTGTCAATTATTCACAGGGGCAGAGCTTACTACGCTCCAAAGATCCTTGCAACATTCACCGAGATGTAAAATGATCCACTCGTCCACCGATCATGTTCGTATTTCTTCTATTTTGTGCAAAGCTCGTCTCTTTTAACTTGGGAAAAATAATAATATGAAGGCCTTTTTCATTTTTAATAGAACAATCTGACCTTGATAAATGAAACAAATCAAATCACGCTGACCGAAACAAGAACATAAAAATCATAAGTAAAGCTCAAAGCTACATCAAGAAACTTTAAAATTGTTATGTCTAACTTCACCTTTTGCATCTCATTGTTTCCCCACACCCTTGATGAAGAAATTACAAAAGAAAGGAGATAACTTGCAAGGCAGCTATCAAACCATTGCTTTATCACCGCAAGTAGACTGAAACGAGAAACACCGAGTGAAATAAACTTGATACTACCATCTCTACCACTGCCGCCAAGTTAGGATAAAGTCCGGACGACAATTCATCGGATCAGGGTCGTCAATCAATAATAGCAAAAGATCGTATGCCCCTCGGTGTTGGTCATGTCAGCCACAATAGCCACGCCCAGACAAAGATATAACAATTACTAGACTTCTATTGCATTGATTGCCCCCACGTCAAGTCTTCGCCACAAAAAGTAATAAAATTATAACTTAATTACTTCAAACAATGATCAATTGTTTCTTTCACCTCCAATTTTTATATCCTGCCTCTATTTGTCCCTCGTAGCAGTTCCTCTACTACAGAGCTTATTTCGAGGAACAACAAAGCGGAGCAACCGAAAAAGGGTCATGTTGTATCAAAAAACTATATTCTCACGTGTTAGAGCCGTCCATGGTGCTTTGAGATTCACACTCCCTGTGTACAACTTAAGAGTTATTTTTCTGTATCACTATGTATCTGAATCCCCCCCACACTTTGTAATTAAATTAAGGTGAGATCCAAAAAAAGTTAAAATAACAAAAGTTTCATTAAAAACCTATTGGTTTCAAAAAAATGATAAAGAACATTTTTATAAAAAAAGATAATTTCAAAATTTCATGACGTACATTTGTAATAAAATTTGAAATGCATCTCACTTAATTATAGTAACAGTTGTGTATATATCGTAACTTTTGTCATAGACTTTCATTCTTCATTCAGTAATATTTTTCGCGTTTTACAAAAGTTCCAAATCCCAATCTTGACAAAAAGAAAAAATAAATAATAAAATATGTCAAAATAAAAACATTTTTAAATGCACCAAAATAACTGAAATCTATTGCAATTTGACTAAAATATCTGGAATTTATGTGAAATTTTTGACATTGATTGACATAACTAAAATTTGCAGGTTATTCATAAAAAATCTAATTGAAATAATTCCGAAATTTTGAATCAAAATGTACTTGTTCGAAGTGCCATGAATACATTTGAAATAAATTTATTTTTATTTGATTCAAAATTCTATTGTTTATTCATATTTTCCAATTATTTTAGTGACATTTCATTTTTCTAAAAAGTTTTCAAATATAAGTCACGCATGTTGAGACAAAATTAAACTATTTTATTCTTATTGCAATCAATTTTTTCAGGAACATTCCACCTGCATTTTACAGAAAAATGTCTAACATGTCACTCATATTTTAGTGAATATCATAAGCATTTTTTACAAGTATCAATAAATTACTTTAAAATGTACAATTGGCATTATGATTTTCAGAATTTTTTAAAAGTATTTTAATTTTTTGAAAAAGGTAATCTTCGAAATGTATCCATATTATTGGTGGTATTTACTAGTATTTTGTGAATATATGTCAGTGTATACATGTTACTGAGAAAATAACTAAATATCTAGGCCTGGTGAATTACGCTCTGCTTCGACCATATCCTTATAATCAACTAGAGACCTCCGCCTCAGAGCTTAATGTTTCAATAGCGAACCAGCGCATGTGCGATGGTTGTTGTGATGTGCAAGCCATTAACGTTTCCGTTGTACAAGGGTAGGTCTTTTAGCTGGTTTTATGTTTTTTTGGTGAATAGTTTATTATAAAACTTTAGTTTTTAAAAAATAATTCATTTCATAAATCCAGAAATTTGAAAAAAAATGATCATGAATTGAAATAAGTTCACAAATTTTAAAAAGTGTTCATGAAGTTGAAAGATCTTCGTGATTTCAAAAAAAAAAGTGTGAAACTAAAGAAAGTTCACTTGAAAAAATGTTTGCAATTTGAAAAAAGCTCAAGCCTTTGAAGAAAAATGTTCACATATTTGAAAAAAATATTGATTTGAAAATTTCATGTATTTGAAAATAGATTCAAGGATTTGAAACTGTTCATATATTTTAAAAGAGATTCGTGAATTTGAAAAATGTACATGAAAATTTCAAGATGCTCAAAAGTGATCAAGAATTCTCTAAAAATATGTTATTTATAATAAAAATTTAAAAAACATAAAAGACAAATAAAAACCTTACAAAAAACAGCAGAAGAAGATAAGAGAAAAAAAGCGGTCGGTTGCTTCTAAAAGCCTCATGAAATCGGAAGAAAGCTTCTAGACGCTTTCGGGCTGGGGCTTCTGAAAAAACGCTACACCTGATGGGCTGGCCACTAAAAAAAGCATCACCCGTAAAAAAAGCCATCGCAGAAAATAAAAGTGAATCACTAGTTGAGGAGTACTCGTTGCAAGATCATTCCAACCTCCCCAGGTTGCGAGAAGTGGCGCACATTGTCGCAACCTGGGAGTTTTCCTTTTTTTCTAGATCCATTTATTCAAAATGTTTGATCTCTTAAATCACACGTCCAAATCTTGAACCGCTTTCATCGTTGAATTTCTTGCGCCGAGATCTTCAAAACTAGATCCCATGTTGATAGGTTTTGACGAACTTTTTTTCACGAAAACAACCGAACCGGGAGCACGAGTTTTTTCTCTTTTCGAAAGAGGCATGCCCGTGACTCTCACGAAATCACAACCGTGCCTCTCGCGAAAGCAAAACCGTGACTCTCGCGGAAGGAAAAAATGCATTTTTTTCCTTTTCCGAGGAGGCACGGTCGTGACTCGCGAAAGCACAACCGTGCCCCTCGCGGAAGCAAAAACCGCGACTCTCGCGAACGCACAACCATGCCCCTTGCGGAAACAAAACCGTGGCTCTCGCTAAAGGAAATAAAACATAAAACATGTTATTTTCGTTTCCGAGAGGCACGGCCATGACTCTCGGAAAAGCACAACTGTGCCTCTCGCGAAAGCAAAACCGTGACTCTCGCGCAAGGAAAAAAACAGAAAATGCATTTTTTTCGTTTCCTAGAGGCACGGACGTGACTCTCGCTAAAGCACAACCGTGCCTCTCACAGAAGCAAAACCGTTGAAAGGACATGCGGTGCCCCCATGTGTGGTTTTGGTAATAGATGGCATTCTCTATGGACTAATGGTTGCATTGAGTTATATTGGAAGGATTTGTCCATAGGCATTTCTTGAAGTCCATGTATTGGTTTCAAGGAGTTTATGAGTTGACCAAGGTGCTATTAAGGAATTATCCAAAAATTGGTCATGCGAGTGTTGAGCTTATTGCAAGCATGTCTTGAAGAAGAAGATTGTGTGATCATTCATGTTTACCTTCAAGACATCATCCAAATGAAGAGAGTTGGAAAGATTCAAGGTTGATCAAGACTAAGTCAAGAGTGAATCAAGTTGATCAACACAAAGCATAGAAGAAGTACCGAGAGGGATCAAGTGATCCCATGGTATAGTAAGCATTGTCCATTGCACTTTGTGGACTAACTCATGGTCTATGTGAGAGTTCTATGTGGGGTTAGGTACGTGTCCATGGGCTTGCGTCAAGAGGAAGATATCACTCACCCCATGGAGAGGATGCCATCAAGTGGTGATCGTCATCAAGATTGCCGTGTCCAAGTTCAAGTGGAGCATTATGAAGAGAACAAGTGCTTGAAGCTTGCCGTCCATTGTGGTGTCATTGGACTTGTGAAGATGTGCCGAAAGTGGCTCACCCATTGTGGAGTATGAGGGAGAAATCATCTAGTCTTCACCGACCCAACACAATCAAGAAAGGTGGTCCATCTTGAGGAGGGCAAGATTGTCATCATCTAGCTCAAGTGGATCATGCGTAAGTCAAAGGTTTGCCCTTGATAGTGTAACACCCCTGGTGTCATGCTACAGTAAACCTCTGCGATTAAGCTAATCATTTGCTAAGCATTGCTTGATCACCCTTGATTCAAATCTCATTTGAATTTCCACTTTGGAATCAAATTCATTTTAGCAAGTGAATTTTGAAGTTGCACAAAAGTTGCTGCAAAATAGTCCATCATTTAGTAAAAAAATCTATAACAAATGGTTGTTAAGAAAAACAACATCACTCCTATGCTAAAATGGCACTAACATTTATAACAGTGCCATTCCAGCAATTTAAAATGCAAATTCATTTATGAAAATTCCAAATGAATCTAAACCCCCTCCCAAAAATAATTGTGGCAGCGCCTAAAAATGCACTGGACTTTTATGATCCAGTTCCACATTGTTCCTAAATCATTAGGGTCCCCAGATAAATCATTTTCCTTCTCTGATAATTAAAGAAAAAGAAAAGGAAAAGTAGAAGAGAGAGAAAAGAGAAGCCCCCTCCTGTTTCTCCCCTGGGCCTCGGCCCACCCGGTGCCAATCCAGCTCCCATAGCCCCCTTGGTCACCCTCGACCTCCCGCTCCGCTACAGGAGGATGACCGAGGGCGCGCATCCTCGCCGTTGCCGTCGAACCACCTCGCCACCTGCGTCGCTACAGGGAGCCGTAGGAGGATAAGAGCATCCCCGAGCCCTTCCCCCTCTCGCCCGAAATATCTCCACCTCGCTCTCTCTCGCCCGCAAGCCCCTCCTCAGATCCCCTTTCACCCAACCACTCATGTGGTCGCCGGCATGCGCCACCGCGGCCTCCTATCGAGTCCACGAGCCACTCCGCCGTTCGCTTTGTCGACCTCGACCATCGGTTTGAGCTCAGCACCATCACAACGCCCCGTTGGAGGTCGTCTTCAACCTCGAACCACCGCCGGCGTTCGTATTCGATTCCGGCGCCATTGAGCCATCCCCGAGCCCACTTATGCACCTCTACAAGGCCGTTGTGAGCCCCGCTTCCTTTCCCTCTCCTCCGTGCGTCTTCCCCTGCCCGTAGGTGCTTCTCCCGTCGCGCCCGAGCCGACGGCAAGCTCGCAGTCGCCACGGCTCCGCACATGCTCACCGGCCTCTGGCAACGACCGCCTGCGCCGGTGCACCCCTGCCTGCGCGCCCGTACGTGGCCCCACTATCGCCACCTGCTGCTGCCGCTCCGCATGCGCACGCCTGCCTTGGCCTCGCCTCCCGCATGCACACGCCCGCGTCGCCACTGTCGCACCCCACCCCTACACGCCGCAGCCACCGTGACCCGTCGCTGCCTCGCCCCGCGCGTGCCCCACCGCGGCTTGGCCGTGCCCTCCCGCGCTCAAGCCTCCCTATAGCCGCAGCCCGCGTCCCACCGCGCCATGGCCACGCCTTGCCCTGCGCCCCTCCCGCTTGCGAACTGCTGCTCGTCGCCTGGCGCACCCGCTCCGCGCTGCCGCCAAGCTCCTCCCACGCCGCTGCTGCGTGCTGCCGCTGCAACCTCGACCACCGCCGGCCGCACACCCGCCTCCATTCACTGGCGCGGTCGCCGCCCTGCCGCGCTTGCTCGCCGCTGTGCTCCAGCCGCGACACACTCTCCCCCCTCCGCTCGCTGGCCGGCCTCCTCGCCGCGGCCGGCGCCCTGCCCTGGTCGTGCCGTGGTCACGGCCCTGCCTCCGCCCTCCGTCGTCTCCGTGCGGGTGCGTGGGCGCCCGCACCCGATAACGCCCGCACCTACTAAAGGCCTATGGGCCATTGACAGCTGGGCCCGACCCTAGTAAAAAAAGTAGTTTTAAAAAATAATTAAATATAAAAACATTTAATTAATTAATTAATTAATTAATTGGGTAATTAATTATCTTAATTAACCTTGTTTAATTAGCCTAATGAACTAGATTAGTTAAATTAAATCTGTTAATTAGTTAGGTCAATGACAGACGGGCCCCACTGCCCTGTTGTCCAGTCAACGGTCTGTGTTGACCGCTGACGTCATGATGACATCATGCTGGTGCAGTAACTCTGTTTTAGATTTAATAATAAATGCCCAAATTGTTTAAATCTTTGAAAAATCATAGAAAATAATCCGTAACTCGGATGGAAAAACTTTATATATGAAAGTTGCTCAGAAAAATCCAACGAATCCGAATACGCGGCCCTTTCACCTGTCATATGCCCCTAGCATGCTGAACATGGAACCGTCCCCTCTCTTCCATCTGCCGGAATTCGTCTAACGCCGGGGATTCATCCTTGGATGTTTATCCCCTCCGTCTGCAACGTGTAGTACTACGTTAGGACAACCCTAGCTCTGCCTATCGTCTTGTTATGCTTTGTGGTGCTTTGTTGCTTTATATTTACTGTTTCTTCCCCCACTTCTCTTCGGTAGACTCCGAGACCGATGTTGCCCCTATGATCGACTACGTCGACGACGACCCCTCCTTGCCAGAGCAACCAGGCAAGCAAACCCTCCTTGAGCATTCTGATATCGCCCATTTCTTTCCCTCTCATGCTTGCATTAGAACTGCTACTGCTTTCTATATGATCCTACTCTGATGCATAGCCTGGTTTTGTTACCTGCTTATTGTTACCTCACTTGCTTATCCTAAACTGCTTAGTATAGGTTGGTTAGTGATCCATCAGTGACCCCCACCTTGTCCCAGTTGCCCCGCTTTATATTTGATGACTTGATCAACGGGATCGATGTCCAGGCCCCGACACCGCACATCACACCCCCTAGTTGTACGACTTTGCAGAGTTACCATCAAGTGCCGAGGGTGGAACCTCTTACATAACTCCCGATGAGACCTCTGTAGTGTAGCTATTCGGTCGTGGCCATTGAGGGTAATTTCCTCCTTAACCACTTCCGATATGGCTCTGTCGTGCAACCCCTCAAGTGTGAACCTCGAGAGTGGATCCTCTTACGTTCACCTTGATGATTACATCGAGTGGAATTCACCGGGGGTGATTCCTCAGGTTTCCCCCTTGGTGTTAGTCACACAGTTACTATGGTTACTATGTCTTTACACTGAACCATGTTACTAAAGACGGGTCGGCCCTGAGGGGTACCTGCGCGAGCTTAATAGCGAGTGATGTGGAGTCGGGTTGACTTGGAAGGTGCCCGCGAGATACTTACGAGGCGTGGCCGGGCATTCTTAGCCCTTGCCGCAAGTACTCGAGACGGGGCGACGGGGTCACATCGATCGTGAGTCTCTGCTCGTTACCACGTGCTCCTAATCCACTACGGTTTAGATATTTGATCCGAGGGGCCTCTGGCCTGATAGCACTAACCATCACGTGGGCATAGTATGGGCATTCTGCATCGTATACATCAGCTGAAGCTTAATAGACGTCAGCGACTGAGCGGCGCGCGCCGGGTTGGACTGCGTAAGCACCTGCCTTTTTGAAGGAGGTAGCTAGTCTGCTCACCGGCCACCCACGCAACATGCAGTAGTTCTCGGGGAGATGGCCCATGACCCTTGGGGGCATAGGTTTAGTCCGGCGTGCTGGCCACTCTATTAAGCCTAGGTCGGGTTGCGGCGTATTGTTTGGCCGAGGCCAGGCATGACCCAGGAAAGTGTGTCCGGCCGGAGTTAATCGAGCGTGGTGGGTAAGTTGGTGCACCCCTGCAGGGAAGAAAACATCTATCGATAGCCTGTCCTATGGTAACGGACACTTGGAGTTGTATCCCGAGCGATACAACTAGAACTGGATACTTGTGATGATAACTGGATAGTATGGCTCAGGGATTGCTTTCTCGCAGGGAGTCGAGAAAGGATCTCTGGCCGAGGTTGATAACACTGCTACTTTACATTATGTTGATCTGTACTCTTCTATATGTTGCAAGATGCTTGAAGGTGCTTGTCGGTGTCAAAACCGGCGGATCTCGGGTAGGGGGTCCCGAACTGTGCGTCTAGGCCGGATGGTAACAGGAGGCAGGGAACACTTTGTTTTACCCAGGTTCGGGCCCTCTTGATGGAGGTAATACCCTACTCCTGCTTGATTAATATTGATGATATTTGTAGTACAAGAGTAGATCTACCACAAGATCAAGGAGGCTAAACCCTAGATGCTAGCCTATGGTATGATTGTTGTGTATGGAGTTGATTGCCTATGGACTACAACCCTCCGGTTTATATAGACACCGGATAGGGTTCGGGTTACATAAAGTCAGTTACAATGGTAGGGGATCTTGAATATCCGCATCGCCAAGCTTGCCTTCCACGCCAAGGAAAGTCCCATCCGGATACGGGACGAAGTCTTCAATCTTGTATCTTCATAGTCTAGGAGTCCAGCTGAAGGTATAGTCCGGCTACCCGAACACCCCCTAATCCAGGACTCCCTCAGTAGCCCCTGAACCAGGCTTCAATGACGACGAGTCCGGCGTGCAAATTGTCTTCGGCATTGCAAGGCGGGTTCCTCCTCCAAGTCCTTTATAGAAGATTGTAAACACCAAGAGTAGTGTCCGGCTCTGCAAAATAAGCTTCCACATATTGCCATAGAGAGAATAATATTAACACAAATCAAATTTGCTAACGTATTCCGCAGTGTGTCATCACACTACAGCCAAGTCCTTTACTCGAATCGTTTCTACTTTTCCACCTCAGCATGTTTTGCGAGGCGGTTTCCTTGGCATGTCTTGTCAAAGCAGAGATCGTGTACCCCCTTTACAGGATTCTCATCAATACGGATGTGGGTAACCCTAACCGCGCCATTTATCATGGCGCTTGGGAGGCAAGCGAGTTTTACTAGGCTGGTGGGGACGCACAACCGCATCCGCCCATATAAGGGGATAAGGATCCACCTTTTTAACTACGCCTTCTTCCTCCTTTGCTTGTCCATCTCCTGCGCACTCGAGCTCTAGCGCCCAAGCCTGCACTTCCCACCTCAACCTTCTCCAGCAATGTCCGGAGCGGGAGGCAAGTGGATGGTCTCCTCCGTCACGGAGGGCCATGTCAAAAAGCTAAGGAAGGCCTGATACTTGTCCAAAGACATCACGCACCGGCTTCCCGAGGAGGGGCAGCTTCTCCCCACCCCCAGGCCCCATGAGAGGGTAGTATTCCTTCCCCACTTCCTCCGCGGACTGGGTTTTCCACTCCACCCATTTGTCCGGGGGCTCATGTTCTACTACGGCCTGGATTTCCACGATCTGGCCCCGAACTTCATCCTCAACATATCGGCGTTTATCGTCGTGTGCGAGGCTTTCCTCCGCGTCCGCCCTCATTTTGGCCTCTGGCTCAAGACCTTCAACGTCAAGCCCAAGGTGGTGCGCGGCAGCCAGGCGGAGTGCGGAGGCGCCATGGCGGGCAAGATGGCCAACGTCCTATGGCTCGAGGGCTCCTTCGTGGAGACCCTGAAGGGGTGGCAATCATGGTGGTTTTACATTACCGAGCCGCGCGATCCGAAATGGATCGCAGCCCCCGAGTTCCGATTCGGACCCCCCACGCGGCTTATTTCCTGGAAAGAGACGGGCCTATCATGGGGTGACGAAAAAGAGGTGACCGGATTGCAAACATGCATCCAGTCCCTGGTGAACAAGCCAATCCGGCTTGTTAATGTAATCCAGGTTATGCTCGTCCGACGGATCCTCCCATGCCAACAACGGGATTTTAATCTGTGGGAGTTCGACCCGGCGCAGCACCGAACCCTTAACAGGCTCTTCGACACGACGTATGAAGACGTCTGGAGGGTGCTAACCAAAGGCGCCGAGGCTCCCACATCCGCTTTCAAGGACCGCAGATACAGCTCGCAGCGTCACGCTAGCGAGGTAAGCTATTTTCACCTTTTATAGGATGTTAAGTTTTTTCATAGTTTGACTCTATGCGGGATCTAAACTCCCTTACCTTTGACAGGCTTGGCGGGCGATATCCGGACCGATTAACTGTCCGGCTCCGCTGCTCGAAGACCCAGCCCCAGCTCTACTAGTGAAGCTGCTGGTTTCGGCGCCGTATGTGGTGCCAGAGAAGAAGGCCAAGAAGAAGAAGTCCACGGGGACTCGAAAGAGTGCCCGTAATGTGGTGGTGTCGTCATCTGACGAGTCCAAGACGCCCTCCTCCCACGCTAACGAGGAGGAGGAAGAAGAAAATTCTCCCCCAGCGGAGGGAGGAGAGAAGAGGAAGGCCGCCCCGACGGGGGAGGCCGAGGGGTCTAGGAAAAGGAAGACCCCTCCGCCGGACTACGCCCCCAACGCCGAAGAGGGCAAAGAGGAGTGGCCAAACAGGGCCAAGCGTCCGGCGAAATCGTAAGTTCGGATATCAGAATAACTGATGATGCTCCTTTGTTGCATAGCTTTCCCTAATGTCGAATGTAATTATGCAGTCTGCCCCGGGCCGAACTCAACGAGTCGTCGAGCGGCTCCCTGGATTCATCGGACGTGAACTCAGTTCCGCCTGTTGTCTCCCCCCGCACTACGGACGACGCCGAAGTGGCGTCGCAATGAGCTCCGAGGCAGGAGGAGGTGGTCCTGGAGGAGCCGCAAGGAGACCTCCCGGACCCCAGGAGTAAAGGGGACAAGACCCCCAGGGCTCCAAGTCTGGCTTTGTGCCGGACACCACGCTGGAATCTTCAACAGCTCCGGACCGCGGTAGGCGAACTCCTTCCAAGAGGAGCAAGCCTTCTGAGCCGGCGGCCTCCGTCCAACCGGAGGTGCCGGACAATCTGCTTGAGGTGCTTGACGGCGCCTCCATCGACGAGGAGCACCGTACTATTATGAGTACGTGATCCAGAAGGTTCAATCCACCAAGAGCGGACTGACTGAAGCTTGCGCTAGCCTTCTAACAGGCTTCGAGGTAAGTAAAAATATATAAAAATAGTACCGCATAGACAGTAGCCCCTGATGCTCTGTATGGCGTTCGGAAAGAAAAGCCGAATAGAGGATCTAGTAAATTTCGCAGGAGTCTAACAATAAAGAGTCAATATGCGTATACAGGCTTCGCTGCTAGCCACCGCCGCACTGACTGCGGAGGTGGGTACCATGAAACAGGGACTCGAGCGGACCGAGCAAGAGCTCGGCCTTGCCAAGCGGCAGCTCGAGGAAAAAGAAGGTATAAAATACCTTACAGAAAAAGTGCCTATAGAGAGGCGTGATTGCAAAAAATAACAGGATTGCACTGCTTATTATAGGGGCCACGACTAAGGTGGCGACCCTCAAGCAGGCGCTGTCCGAGGCCGAAAAGAAAACGGCCGCGGAGCGCACCGAGCGAGAGAAACTTGGGGCTCAGGTCGGCGAGGTGCAGCAAGAGCTTCAGGCTCTCATGAAAAAACATGAGAGTTTGGAGCTTGAGTCAAAGACCCAAGCGTCCGAGCTCGCGGCGGCCCTTGAGACTGCCAAATCTGCCAAGGCCGAAGCCCAAAAGGTCCTCCAAGAGTTGGAGGAGGTGAAAAAGATAGCAGCGGGTAAGGCATTCTTTATGCAAAGCATAAATATAAAAGTAAACTACTTGTTACTTACCCGAATCCGGAGCTCTCCAGGGGCATTCGCAGATCTTCACCGCAGCGTATCTGACGCCGCCGCATTCTACCGAGCTGAAGAGGGCAGCTCGAAGGAGAAGGTGTTCTGGTCTCAGTATGCTGAGGCTGGACACCCTGTGCCCTTGAGCGACCAGCTGAAACAGCTGGTCGAGCTCCACAAGGCGGCCGAACAGGCCATGAAGGGCTTCATACTTCGGCTGTGGCCCAGAGAGGCCCTGCCTGGGACCTACTTCGGGCTGGTGCGACGGCTGGTGGAGGCCTGTCCAAGGCTCGAGGTCATCAAGCGGTCCGTCTGCATCAAAGGAGCCCGTAGGGCCCTTGCCCGTGCGAAGGTGCACTGGGGTAAGCTGGACGGTGAGAAGCTTGTGAGGGACGGGCCGCCGCCGGGGAAGGAGCATCGCAAGCCCGAGAACTATTACAAGGATGTTCTTGCAGGTGCCCGCCTTGTGGGGGATGAATGTACCAAGGATGTAATTTTTGAATAAACTCGCTCATTTTTATCCTGTGCGCTGAAAACTTGTTCATAGGCACTTTAAGCAATGCTTGTTGAATTTAAAATATTATTTTCTGTGCGGCCGTTTATCAAAAAATTGAGAGATGGCCAGTCATCGGCTTCTGCCCCCATGCCACTAGTGCTGGGGTGTTCGGGATAAACTTAAGCGCTCTTTTTCCCATAGTTGGGTCCTTTGAGGGAGGCGCTCAGCACAACGAACCAGGCAATCGGACTATAATGCTTGAACACTCTCACTTAGCCATAGAATTTATAATTTTAAATTTTGGCGAAGCCCCTAGTTCGGAAGACCGAGTTCGGGGCGCTATCCATGCCTTGCCCGGACAAAATCCGGCTCCTCGCTCGAAGCGGCATAAGTCTTTAGGGACTCGAAAAACCTCTCGAACAGCGACCGGTCTCTCGCCCCATCATGACAGTCAGTTTTAGCTTTCTCCACTGAGGTGCTTAACCCAGCTCAACCGGGGCACAATCGCAGTGGTTCTCCTAGTGCTACCTTAGCCGATATAGCGGAACGTAAGGCACCAAAACATAGGAGCCGGGCAAACCCAACTATTGACCCTCATCATGATTCGGAGCCGATGCATATAGTGCTATAAGTTCGGGGTGCCGCACTTGTGAAAGTGTACGGACTTCTCACACCATCTTAAAGGGTACTGAAGCCCCTGGCGTACTTGCCGTACCACAGTGTACGGGTGCAACATGTCATTGATGAACATATATAAAAGAGAGTAATGCAGAAAATATACAAAAGCTATGCATTGTTTATAGAGAGGCTATTTATCAAAGCCGAACGATACAAGGAGTGCGATAAGCAAAAAGATATTTGGACTATTTAGTATGTCCTGACCAGGGGCAGGCCGAGGAATTATATTTAAAACAGGTGTACCGCTCGTAACAGAGACCACCTGGGAGTTCCATAATGCGGCATGTCTTGTCTGACTCCCTGGATCTTGCATCGTTTGTGCGGCAGTCGAATTGCCGAACAGGTCGTCCGAAGTATGGAGTCCTGGAAGTAAGAAAAATTAAGAAAAGAATCTGGCAGCCCCTAGTACGTTTTAAGCTGTATTTTGGGCATGCCGTTATTGTGCCCCTTCCCCTGTGCCCATGGTATTTCAAGGGCGTAGTTATGTACGCGAGGTACTGGTTTCGCTATGTCGCGAAAGCTGGGGTTGGGGCCGCATTGCTACGCTTGCTCTGGGTGTGCCAGGCTGTCCTGCTGTGGGTTACTCCGGGCGCGCTTGGCAGTGTCTGGCTTTTTAATGGCCGGACTGGAGAATTGCCTGAGAAGGCTACTTTGTACCTCCGCTGCGAGAGCCGCCATATGCTCCTCCGTACGGAGGGAGCGTTCGGTGTTTCCATTGACCGTAATTACTCCTCGAGGGCCTGGCATCTTGAGCTTGAGATATGCATAGTGCGGCACCGCATTGAACTTTGCGAATGCGGTTCGTCCGAGCAGGGCGCGATAGCCACTGCGAAATGGGACTATATCGAAGATTAACTCTTCGCTTCGGAAATTGTCCGGAGATACGAAGACCACGTCAAGTGTTACTGAGCCTGTAAAGTTGGCTTCTACACCTGGTATAACGCCTTTAAAGGTCGTTCGTGTGGGCTTAATCCTTGAGGGATCTATGCCCATTTTCCGCACTGTATCCTGATAAAGCAGGTTCAGGCTACTGCCGCCGTCCATGAGGACTCTTGTGAGATGAAATCCGTCGATGATTGGGTCGAGAACCAATGCGGCGAAGCCGCCATGACGGATGCTAGTGGGATGGTCCCTTCGATCAAAAGTGATCGGGCAGGAGGACCATGGGTTGAACTTTGGGGCGACTGGCTCCATCGCGTATACGTCCCGTAGCGCACGCTTGCGCTCCGATTTGGGAATGTGGGTTGCGTATATCATGTTCACTGTCCGCACTTGTGGGGGAAAGCCCTTCTGTCCATTGTTGTTCGGTGGCTTGGGCTCCTCGTCATCGCTGTGCAGCCCCTTGTCTCTGTTTTCGGCCCTTAACTTGCCTGCCTGCTTGAACACCCAACAATCCCTGTTAGTGTGATTGGCTGGCCTTTCGGGGGTGCCATGTATCTGGCACAAGCAATCGAGTATTCGGTCCAAACTGGACGGGCCCTGAGTATTCTTTTTGAATGGTTTTTTCCGCTGACCGGATTTATAGCCTTTGAATCCGGCATTGACTGCCGTGTCTTCATTGCTGTTGCTGTTAACGCGGCGTTTTTGCTTATTCCGGCGTGTCCTGCCACTTTTGTCCTTGGTATCCGAATTACCAGGGTTCTTTGATAAGTTGTTACTGCGAGCTAGCCAGCTATCTTCTCCCGCGCAAGAGCAGGTCATGAGTGTCGTGAGGGCTGCCATGGATTTTGGCTTTTCCTGTCCCAGGTGCCGGGCAAGCCACTCGTCGCGGATGTTATGGCTGAAGGCTGCTAGGGCCTCTGTGTCCGGACAGTCGACTATCTGGTTTTTCTTTGTTAGGAGTTGTGTCCAGAATTGTCTGGCCGATTCTTCTGGCTGCTGAATTATGTGGCTTAAGTCATCGGCATCCGGCGGTCGCACGTAAGTGCCCTGGAAGTTGTCGAGGAATGCGGCTTCCAGGTCCTCCCAAAAACCGATTGAGTCTGCTGGCAAGCTGTTAAGCCAATGCCGGGCCGGTCCTTGAAGTTTGAGCGGGAGGTATTTGATGGCGTGTAGATCATCGCCGCATGCCATGTGGATGTGAAGGAGATAATCCTCGATCCATACCGCCGGGTCTGTTGTGCCATCGTATGATTCGATGTTTACAGGTTTGAAACCCTCTGGGATTTTATGATCCATTACTTCATTCGTGAAGCATAGCGGGTGTGCGGCACCTCTGTACTGGGCTATATCACGACGTAGCTCGGAAGAGCTATGTCTGTTGTGTTCGGCCCGGCCGGATTTGTTGTATCTGGAGTGAAGATCATTGTCACATGCCGTAGGGCGCCTGCGCGATCCGTAGATCGATCTTGTTTGTCTTGCCTTATCCTCCAGTATGTCTCGCAGGTCGGGCGCATTTTCCCGTGCCTTGGTTGAGCGGCGTCGGGGCATGGCTTGAGTGGAGGCCGGAGAGGCCTCTCTGTCGCGGCCGCGAGGTGGCCGGTCTGCCATGTCGTGCGCTGGTGATGTAGGTGCTTCCTTCTCTGATCGGGGTAGCGGCCTGCGCTTCAGGTAACTCTTGGAGGGATGTTCGAGTTCATACTCTTCGGCCGTAAGGACTTCAGTCCATCTGTTAGCTAGCAAATCTTGGGCAGCTTTAAGCTGTTGCTGCTTTTTCTTGAGGCTGCTTGCCGTGGCTAAAAGCCTGTGTTTAAAACGCTCTTGTTCGGCGGGGTCTGATGGTATGACGAATTCATCGTCATCGAGGCTTGCCTCGTCTTCGGAGGGATGCGTATAGTTATCATCCTCGACCTCTCAGTCTGCCGCTCTCTCCTGAGGGCTGGCTTCTCCATCTTCCTGTGCCGAATCTTGCTGAGGTGGGTGTTCTTCGGCGCTATCCGGGGTAGTATTGTCTCCCGTGCCGGAATCACCATTTTTACTTTGGCGGGATTTAGAGCGGCGCCGCTGACGCCGGCGCTTTGGCTGTTTGTTGGGGGCGTTATCCCCCACTGTTCCATCGCCATCTCCATCTTTTGGAGTATCCACCATATATATGTCATATGACGAGGTGGCCTTCCAGCGCCCTACAGGTGCTGGTTCCTGTTCGTCTCCTACATCGTCGTCCATGCCGTCGATGTCTTCGGAGCTGAAGTCAAGCATGTTGGTTAGATCGTCGACAGTGGCTACAAAGTGGGTGGTGGGTGGGCTTTGAATTTCCTCATCATCCGTATTCCACCCTCGCTGACCGTAGTCTGGCCAGGGCTCTCCTGATAAAGATAGAGACTTAAGAGAATTCAGGATGTCGCCAAAAGGCGAATCCTGAAAGATGTCTGCGGCGGTGAACTCCATTATCGGCGCCCAATCGGATACGATTGGTAGGGGCGGGGGGGTTCGGAGTCCGGGGAGGAGTCCGGATCCTCGGAGTCACGGGTCATGCAGAGTGCGGGGCTAGCGTTCGGCTCGATAGCTTTTGGGATCGCAGCCCCTGAGGTGACGTCCAACCGTTCATCCTCGATTGGCGCAATAGGCTCCGAGTTAGGGGTCGGAACCGATGCTTGTGCAGCCTCCAGGACACTGTCCGGGGGCAGAGCTAGATCATGCCCCTCGAGATAGTGCGACGCGCTTGGCCGTGGCTCGAGCCCATCGAAGATCAAGTCTCCGCGGATGTCGGCAGTGTAGTTTAAGCTTCCAAACCTAACTTGATGGCCAGGGGCGTAGCTTTCAATCTGCTCCAGGTGGCCGAGCGAATTGGCCCACAGAGCGAAGCCGCCGAAGACGAAGATCTGTCCGGGGAGAAAAGTCTCACCCTAGACCGTATCGTTGTTGATGATCAAAGGAGCCATTGGGCCTAAAGGCGACGACACAGAGGAACTCTCAATGAAAGCACCAATGTCGGTGTCAAAACCGGCGGATCTCGGGTAGGGGGTCCCAAACTGTGCGTCTAGGCTGGATAGTAAAAGGAGGCAGGGAACACTTTGTTTTTCCCAGGTTCGGGCCCTCTCGATGGAGGTAATACCCTACTCCTGCTTGATTAATATTGATGATATGGGTAGTACAAGAGTAGATCTACCATGAGATCAAGGAGGCTAAACCCTAGAAGCTAGCCTATGGTATGATTGTTGTGTATGGAGTTGATTGCCTACGGACTACAACCCTCCGGTTTATATAGACACCGGATAGGGTTAGGGTTACATAAAGTCGGTTACAATGGTAGGAGATCTTGAATATCCGCATCGCCAAGCTTGCCTTCCACGCCAAGGAAAGTCCCATCCAGACACGGGACAAAGTCTTCAATCTTGTATCTTCATAGTCCAGGAGTCCGGCTGAAGGTATAGTCCGGCTACCCGAACACCCCCTAATCCAGGACTCCCTCAGTGCTTGAAGATGCTAGTCTTTGCTAGGCTAGGCTTTCCCCTTCTTTCTGGCATTCTGCAGTTTAGTTCACAGATACAGCCCATTTCCTTTGATACAGATGCATACTTAGTTTAGATCTAATGTAAGTCTTGCGAGTACTTTGGATGAGTACTCACGGTTGCTTTGCTACCTCTTTTCCCCCATACCTGACTGTTGCGACTAGGTGACGGATCCCAGGAGCCAGACGACACCACTAAAGACTACTTCTACCCCGAGGGTGCCTACTACTACCTAACGGCCGCTGACGACTTGGAGTAGTTAGGAGGCTCCCAGGTAGGAGGCCTTGCTTTTTCGATCGTTGTTGTTTTTGTGATAGCCTTCTTAAGGAAAACTTGTTTAACTCAGTTCTATACTCAGATATTGTTGCTTCCGCTGACTCTTGTGTTTCTCGAGCTTATGTATTCGAGCCCTCGAGGCCCCTGGCTTGTAATATAAAGCTTGTATTATTTTAAATTTGTGTCTAGAGTTGTGTTGTGATATCTTCCCGTGAGTCCTTGATCTTGATCGTACACATTTGCGTGTATGATTAGTGTATGGTCAAATCAGGGGCGTCACAAGTTGGTATCCGAGCCGACTGCCTGTAGGAACCCCCTTTCCAATTCCTTGGCCGAAGTTGAGTCTAGAAACCGAAAACCGTTTTACTAACTTGGCTGTGTGTCTTACGGGCCCATGTCGCCATTGGGTGGTATTAGGATCTTTTATTCCTCGTCTATACTCTGGGACTCTGATCTCTCTTCTATTCGGGTTAAATGGTTTTACTAACTCAAACATTAGGATCTCGTGATCACATCTGCCCAGAGAGCCCCTTATTTCAGATGACCGCCTGCTACATCAGAAGATTCCGAAGATACTCTACGATATTCTCTCGAGACTTTGTGCCTGTTGCCTTTGCAATTCCCTACCACCGAAATATCATTATGGATAACTACACCCACTTGCCAATCTTACATTCTAACCCATTGATCTTGTTATTACAAGATGCCCTAAACTTCTCTCCTTTTTCCGAGAAAACTTTGTGCTTACTGCCTTGTAGTTCCTTGTTGCATGAATACACCTATAAATTAATCTTCGCACTTACCGAGGATTTGTTTCTCCCCAGTTGTTCATGTGGCCACAAAAGTCTTCGAAATGCTATTCAATCTCCCGAAAATCCCCAGCAACCTATTGCTCTTGAAATACTTGCTTGCTTGCATTATGGTCACTACCATAAGTCTAGTAATCTTATTATCATCCTTTGTCTTTATCATTTTGAGTCCATTGTGACAATATGTTGCGAATGCTCGCAATCCTCAATCAGATCCTAGAATTCATGCTTCCGGCTCAGACGTCATTTTAACATGTGCTGGATCTTGACCAATCAAATCGCCGTCGATTGTACCCCATAAGGCTATTCTACCTATCCATCCCTAATCAGAGCATTGCTTCTGATCCCTTGTCTTGGAATTCATAATTCCTTTGCAATTGAGCTTTGAGTTAGTCAGTTGTTTCTATAATCCGATCTCCTTGCATTCTTTCTTCCTATGGCTGAGTACTGATGATCACATCAGATCCCTTATGGACCACCAAACCCCCTTTTTCTCGGATTTTATCCGACAACGTCCTTCATATTCAATAAGCTTGTGAGCCTTTCCTCGGATACTTAATGCTTTTCGTAAATTGTATCCTCCGCTTTCTCAAGCATGCTCTACTACCGAGCTTGTGTTATTTATTCTTGGAATTTAGGATTTAGGTTCCTAAGATGCCCCGATGGGTTGGACCTATGCCTTCCCTAATCTGTGTGAACTCGAAAGTTATGCGGATTATACTCCACTGGCTTTTCATCAGATAAAATTTAAATACTACAACTTCATCAAGAGCGAGAAGTAAAATGAAAGGTTATGCATTGTAGAAGTGGGAGTCGACCCTGAACCTTTGTGTTCATGCCCACGGACACGGTGTGGAACTTATCATGAAAGCTTCTTGCAAGGATATTTAATCATTTGAATAATTCTTCCAGTATCGTAAATTGAATCCCTTGTAGTTATGGTCCCGACCATATTTCCTCCTTGATCCCATTTACTGGGTAAGTTACAATTACTTATCCTCTGCAAATCATTCCCCCGTACAACCTCTACTCCGATTTACCTTCTGGCATTACACCTAGTACTCGATACTGGGAAGCTTTATACCCCATCGCATCATTCCTAGCCTGAACGGCTATATTTTTATCATGTCAACTTTTTAACTGTGCCACATGGTCCTTATGCCCGGAGCAACTTCCGACGATGAGCTAAGCTTACGTCGATCTTCCTCATCTTATCATTTCGCCTTGAACAGCAAGCTTAATTTTGAGTTTGTGTCATAACCATGGTTCCAATAACCTTTCGCTTCATCATTCCTTTGAGTGGATGTCATCACCGATCAATTACATCTTCATGAAATCTCTCGACAAATGTGTCGTGATCATCATCAACATTCTGAGCTTTTCCAGGATATCAATCAAATTAATGAGGAGAAATACAATCCTTCCCCTCGATGATTTATGTTATCATCGACAACATTCTTGCCTTCCCCAACACAAACTTGTTCATATAATTTTGGAAATACATCCTTTTTGGCATGTCGATGGATTGTGGTTGAGCCCGTCGGCCAAACTCTTATCTTTTCCCTACTAAAATTGTATGACTTATTTTCTAAGTTGTTTCCGATGGATCCTTGGTTTATCCAAAGTCTGACCTTTGCTTGAAACCATGTCAATGCTATCTCGAAGCATGTCTGTGGTGATCCGATCTCCAATGAGAACATTTGAAGCATGATACTAAATTTTCTTTATCAATTATCCAAACACCGTTGTATGGGTAATGTCGTGGGTTTGTCACGGCAGATGTCCTCGTGAAAGGACTTAGTCGTGGAGCCATCGCAACGGGTTAGCTTAGAGGGATTAAACCGGACAAGGGACACAGGGAGTTTATACTAGTTCGGCCCCTTCGATGAAGGTAAAAGCCTACGTCTAGTTGTGATTGGTATTGCTAGGGTTTTGATGACCAGGGAGCGAATCCGCTTTGACTGGCCCTCGAGTTGTTGTCTGTCGTCCCTAAACCGCTATCGGGTCGTCCCTTTATATACATAGGTTGACGCCCGCCAGTTTACAGAGTCCCGAAGCCGGATCATAAACGTTCCGGTTCGGTCTCTATACTTCCTATCTTACAATGCAAGTTACATAATAAAGTCGGTTTACATCTACAGGCCTTAACTCGTCTTTGGGCCTTGGGCCTTCATAAAGCGCCATCATTCTTACGTCTTCATGGGATTCTAATCTTCATAAAGTTAATCCGGCTACTCCTGTCCGGTTTACGCCCAGTAATAATATCCCCAACATTAGGCCCCAGATTGGTTTGAACATGTTCATGTCAATCTTCAACACTTAAAAAAACTCCTCCTTTGCATCTTCACCTTGATCTTGTAAACCGCCGTGACGTCATACTCCAGGATCATGATAAACCGCCCTGACGTCATCTATTCGTTGAAGCCGAAGATTACCTTCATTAATGCATATCCAATCATCGAGGCGACACCCTTATTAACTATCCATTTTTGAGCTCCTTGATTCCCGCACTTGTCGCTTTATCGCTTCGCCTTATAAATAGGACCATAGGCCCTTCTCCTTTTTACCCTTCATCTTCTTCACTTCTTCTTCCTCCTTGCGACATCTCTGCCCCTAAGCGTCGCAGCCGTCACCGAGCTTCCCCTCTGCTTCAACAAAGGCTGCTGCATCGACCTGATCGTACCAGAGAAACGCGGCGATCCTCCGCTACTTCCTCCTCTGTTATTTCTTTCCCTTTCCCTTTTGTAGATCTGTTGAAGGTTCATTCGTTCTTCGAAGTTTATCAAAGTTCATTAGAGCTCTAGTACGGCTCTGTTCCTCCTCATCTATGGATTTAAAAACTTTACGCTTGATATATTGCGCGTAAATAGCTTACTTTCCGCTACCAGAACAATCCTTTTGTACGCAAAAACCGATCTGAAGCATTACAAACTGTTGTGGGTCCAACCCTTATTAGGTCAAAATATTTTTGCTTTCCTGTCTTCAGTAGATCCAAAACTTCCATGCCCTCTTGCGGAATCTGTTTCTCCTTACTTAGTCATTTTACCTTGGGTCTGTATCCTCTTTACCATGTAGGCGGTTTATCCTTGTAAAAACAATCTATCTCATACCATTAGTCCCCTAGTAAATGATACGTCTCCGTCGTATCTACTTTTCCAAACACTTTTGCCCTTGTTTTGGACTCTAACTTGTATGATTTGAATGGAACTAACCTGGACTGACGCTGTTTTCAGCAGAATTGCCATGGTGTTGTTTTATGTGCAGAAAACAAGTATTCTCAGAATGACCTGAAACTCCACGGAACAACTTAGAAAAAATAATAAAAAATCCTAGCCAAAGATGAAGACCAGGGGGCCCACACCCTTCTCACGAGGGTGGGGGGCGCGCCCCCTACCTCATGGGCCCCTTGGATGCCCTCTGACGCCAACTCCAACTCTATATATTTGTTTTCGGAGAGAGAGAAATAAGAGAGAAGAAATCATCACATTTTACGATACGGAGCCGCCGCCAAGCCCTAAAACCTCTCGGGAGGGCTGATCTGGAGTCCGTTCGAGGCTCCGGAGAGGGGGATTCGTCGCCCTCGTCATCATCAACCATCCTCCATCACCAATTTCATGATGCTCACCGCCGTGCGTGAGTAATTCCATCGTAGGCTTGCTGGACGGTGATGGGTTGGATGAGATTTATCATGTAATCGAGTTAGTTTTGTTAGGCTTTGATCCGTAGTATCCATTATGTTCTGAGATTGATGTTGCTATGACTTTGCTATGCTTAATGCTTGTCACTAGGGCTCGAGTGCCATGATTTCAGATCTGAACCTATTATGTTTTCATGAATATATGTGAGTTCTTGATCCTATCTTGGAAGTCTATAGTCACCCACTATGTGTTATGATCCGGCAACCCCGAAGTGACAATAATCGGGACCACTCCCGGCGATGACCATAGTTTGAGGAGTTCATGTATTCACTATGTGCTAATGCTTTGTTCTGGTTCTCTATTAAAAGGAGGCCTTAATATCCCTTAGTTTCCAATAGGACCCCGCTGCCACGGGAGGGTAGGACAAAAGATGTCATGCAAGTTCTTTTCCATAAGCATGTATGACTATATACGGAATACATGCCTACATTACATTGATGAATTGGAGCTAGTTCTGTGTCACCCTATGTTATGACTGTTACATGATGAACCACATCCGACATAATTATCCATCACTGATCCGGTGCCTATGAGTTTTCCATATACTGGTTTACGCTTATTTACTTTCCTGCTGCTACTGTTACAATCACTACAAAATACCAAAAACATTACTTTTGCTGTCTTTACTTTTGTTGCTGCTACCACCACTATCATATTATTTTGCTACTAAACACTTTGCTGCAGATACTAAGTTTCCAGGTGTGGTTGAATTGACAACTCAGCTGCTAATACTGGAGAATATTCTTTGGCTCCCCTTGTGTCGAATCAATAAATTTGGGTTGAATACTCTACCCTCGAAAGCAGTTGCGATCCCCTATACTTGTGGGTTATCAAGACCAATTTCTGGCGCCGTTTCCAGGGAGCATAGCTCTATTCTTTTTGTCACTTTGGATTTATATCTGCTGGACACTATGAAGAACTTGAGAGATCCAAAAACCAAGATCTATCCCTCAACTACGAGGGGAGGTAAGGAACTGCCATCTAGCTCTGCACTTGATTCACCTTCTGTTATGAGTAAGTTTGTGACACCTACACCTGCTTCTGCTATTCGTTCTGATATGTCGCATGTTATTGATGATGCCACTTCTGCTATGCATGATACTTATGATGAAACTGCTTCTATGCCTGATACTACTGTGCCCCTTAGTGAATTTCTTGATGAACAAATTGCTAGGGCTAGAGAAAAAGAAATTATTGAATCTGAATACGATGATGATAGTGATGATGAAAATATGCCTGTTATTCCTGAGGGTTATCTTTTTGATATGTTATCTTCTATCGCTATTTTAGCTTGCAAAGGTAGATATGAGCTTAAGAGGTTATTAGTTAAATGGAACAAAGAATCACTTAGAGATAAAATGAAACCCGACCCTGCTTTTGCTACTTCACCTATTTGTGTTCCTGATAAGGATTATGAATTCTCTGTTGATCCTGATATAATTACTCTGGTTGAATCTGATCTATTTTATGGCTATGAATCTGAAACTGTTGTGGCACATCTTACTAAGTTAAATGATATAGCTGCCCTGTTCACTAATGATGAGAGATCGCGTTACTTTTATATACTCAAATTATTTACGTTCTCATTAAAGGGTGATGCTAAGATATGGTTTAATTCTCTTGATCCTGGTTGTGTGCGTAGTCCCCAGGAAATGATTTATTACTTCTCTGCTAAATATTTCCCTGCTCATAAGAAACAAGCTGCTTTGAGGGAAATATACAACTTTGTGCAAATTAAAGAAAAGAGTCTCCCACAAGCTTGGGGGAGGCTTCTCAAGTTACTTAATGCTTTGCCTGATCATCCTCTTAAGAAACCTGAAATACTTGATATCTTTTATAATGGACTAACCGATGCTTCCAGAGATTGCCTGGATAGTTGTGCTGGTTCTCTTTTCAGGGAAAGAACACCAGATGAAGCTGAAATCTTATTGAATAATATGTTAACAAATGAGAATAATTGGGCACCTCCTGAGCCAGCTCCCGAGCTAACTCCTGCTCCAATTACCGAGTCTATTTCTAAACCAACTCCGAAGAAGAGAGGTGTTCTATTCCTCAGCCCCGAAGATATGCAAGAGGCAAAGAAATCTATGAAAGAAAAAGGTATTAAAGCTGAAGATGTTAAGAATTTACCTCCTATTGAAGAAATACATGGCCTTAATATACCGCCTGTTGAAGAAACTTATGATCTTAATTCTTTATTTATTGAAGAACCTCCTGATCCCGATATCCCGACACATGTAGTAAAGGTAAATTCTCTCTATAGATATGATAAAGCTGAAGTCCCTCCTACTAAAATTTCTAGTCAGTACTTGGATGAGTTTGATAACTTTATGTTTAAGCAAGATGACTTCAATGCTTATTTTGGTAGACAATTAAAAGAAAATGCTTATATGATTAGACGCTTAGGTGATTATATGGCTAATATTAAAGGTGAACTTAAACTTGTTAGCAAACATGCTTCTACGGTTACCACTCAAGTAGAACAAGTACTTAAGGCTTAAAAAGAAGTGCTTGATGAAATGAATAGTAAGAAAAATGATTATGTTGTTAGAGTGGCTACTAGAACTGGTAGAATGACTCAGGAACCTTTGTGTCCCGAGGGCCACCCTAAGAGAATCGAGCAAGATTCTCAAAGAAATAATATTGATGTTCCTAGTTCTTCTAAAAAGAAGAAGAAGAAGAATGATAGAACTGTGCAAACTTCTAGTGAACCTATTGCTGAACCACCTGATAATCCAAATGATATCTCTATGTCTGATGCTGAAGCACAATATGGTAATGAACATGAACCTAGTAAAAATATTAATGATGATGTTCATGATGATGCTCAACCTAGTAATGACAATGATGTAGAAATTGAACCTGATGTTGATCATGATAACCCACAATCAAAGAATCAACATTATGATAAAAGAGACTTTGTTGCTAGGAAACATGGTAAAGAAAGGGAACCTTGGGTTCAGAAACCCATGCCTTTTCCTCCGAAACCATCCAAGAAAAAGGATGATGAGCATTTTGAGCGCTTTGCTGAAATGATTAGGCCTATCTTTTTGCGTATGAGATTAACTGATGTGCTCAAAACAAATACTTATGCTAAATATATGAAGGATATCATTACTAATAAAAGAAAGATACCGGAAGCTGAAATTTCCACCTTGCTTGCTAATTATACTTTTAAGGGTGGAATACCAAAGAAACTTGGAGACCCCGGAGTACCAACTATACCTTGCTCCATTAAAAGAAATTATATTAAAACTGCTTTATGTGATCTTGGAGCCGGTGTTAGTGTTATGCCTCTCTCTTTATATCGTAGACTTGATTTTAATAAGTTGACACCTACTGAAATATCTTTGCAAATGGCTGATAAATCAACTGCTATACCTGTCGGTATCTATGAGGATGTGCCTGTTGTGGTTGCAAAGGTTACTATTTTAACGGACTTTGTTATACTTGATATTCCCGAGGATGATAGTATGTTTATTATTCTTGGAAGACCTTTTCTTAATACCGCAGAGGCTGTTATTGATTGCAACAAAGGCAATGTCACTTTTCATGTTAATGGTAATGAGCATACGGTACACTTTCCGAGGAAACAACCTCAAGTTCATAGCATCAATTCTATTGGAAAAATTCCATCGATTATATTTGGTGGTTTTGAATTTCCTCTTCCTACTGTCAAAAAGAAATATGATATACTTATTATTGGGGATGTGCATATCCCCGTTGAGGTAACTTAGTGCTATTTGAAATTTCACCGGTTTCATGATTATCAGAATGAGTTTGTTAACAAGACTTGATCAACCTTGTTAGTGGACTCTTTTTGATGAGCATGAGATGGATGAAACTAGAAGCACAACCTTCTGTACCCTCTCTATACTTTCTGTTATTTATATTAAATAAAGTAAAAATAGTATTTTTTCTATCTGTTTCCTGACTTATCCGTGCAACATAAAAATATCCCAAAAATAAAAGTCCTCAGAATGACATGCCAATTTAATATGATTTTTTCGGAAATATTTGAGGATTTACTGTGCAAAAATTACCGCGGGAGGAGCTGCCACCTGTCCACGAGGGTGGTGGGCGCCCCCCTCTAGGGCGCGCCCCCCTACCTCGTGGGTCCACGGTGGCCCTCCTCCACTTATCCCAGCACCCATCTTCTTCCTCTGTCTCACACAAACCCTGTGACGCCCCCGATTCAATCGTACACTAATCATACACGCAAACGTGTATGATCAAGATCAGGGACTCACGGGAAGATATCACAACACAACTCTACAAAAAAAATAAGTCATACAAGCATCATATTACAAGCCAGGGGCCTCGAGGGCTCGAATACAAGAGCTCGATCATAGACGAGTCAGCGGTAGCAACAATATCTGAGTACAGACATAAGTTAAACAAGTTGCCATAAGATGGCTAGCACAAACTGGGATACAGATCGAAAGAGGCGCAGGCCTCCTGCCTGGGATCCTCCTAACTACTCCTGGTCGTCGTCAGCGGGCATCACGTAGTAGTAGGCACCTCCGGTGTAGTAGGAGTCGTCGTCGACGGTGGCGTCTGGCTCCTGGGCTCCAACATCTGGTTGCGACAACCAGGTAGAAGGGATAGGGGAAAAGAAGGAGAAAGCAACCGTGAGTACTCATCCAAAGTACTCGCAAGCAAGGAGCTACACTACATATGTATGCATTGGTATCAAATGGAATAAGGGTATCATATGTGGACTGAACTGCAGAATGCCGGAATAAGAGGGGGATAGCTAGTCCTATCGAAGACTACGCTTCTGGTAACCTCCATCTTGCAGCAGAAGAAGAGAGTAGATGGTAAGTTCACCAAGTAGCATCGCATAGCATAATCCTAACCGATGATCCTCCCCTCGTCGCCCTGTGAGAGAGCGATCACCGGTTGTATCTGGCACTTGGAAGGGTGTGTTTTATTAAGTATCCGGTTCTAGTTGTCATAAGGTCAAGGTACAACTCCAAGTCGTCCTGTTACCGAAGATCACGACTATTCGAATAGATTAACTTCCCTGCAGGGGTGCACCACATAACTCAACACGCTCGATCCCATTTGGCCGGACACACTTTCTAGGTCATGCCCGGCCTCGGAAGATCAACACGTCGCAGCCCTACCTAGGCACAACAGAGAGGTCAGCATGCCGGTTTAAATCCTATGGCGCAGGGGTCTGGGCCCATCGCCCATTGCACACCTGCACGTTGCGAGGGCGGCCGGAAGCAGACCTAGCCCAGCAGGCGTTCCAGTCCAATCCGGCGCGCGCCGCTCAGTCGCTGACGTCACGAAGGCTTCGGCTGATACCACGACGTCGAGTGCCCATAACTGTCCCCGCGTAGATGGTTAGTGCGTATAGGCCAGTAGCCAGACTCAGATCAAATACCAAGATCTCGTTTAACGTGTTAAGTATCTGCGAACGCCGACCAGGGCCAGGCCCACCTCTCTCCTAGGTGGTCTCAACCTGCCCTGTCGCTCCGCCACAAAGTAACAGTCAGGGGCCATCGGGAACCCAGGCCCACCTCTACCGGGATGGAGCCACCTGCCCCTTCAGCCCCCATCTCCGAACAGTATCACAGGTAAAGTAACAGTGTCAAGTATATAGTATATGCCCGTGATCACCTCCCGAAGTGATCACGGCCCAGTAGTATAGCATGGTAGACGGACAAGAGTGTAGGGCCACTGATGGAACACTAGCATCCTATACTAAGCAGTAGCAGAAGGTAAAGGTAACAACAGTAGTAGTAAGGACAGGCTATGCAGCAGTATAGGATTAACTGAAAGCAGTAACATGCTACACTACTCTAATGCAAGCAGTATAGAGAAGAATAGGCGATATCTGGTGATCAAGGGGGGCTTGCCTGGTTGTTTTGGCAAGTAGTAGGGGTCGTCTTCGATGTAGTCGAACACACGAACATCGCCAGCGGTCTCAAAGTCTACCGGAAATAAGTAACGAAGGGGAACACAATAAATAACAGAGCAATCAAATGTAACACAAAGCAAGACGCGGCAATACTTGTGCTAGGGGTGACCTAACGCAGGGATAGGTGATACCGGTGAAAGGGGAAAACATCCGGGAAAGTATCCCCGGTGTTCCGCGTTTTCGGACAGGTGAACTGGAGGGGGAAAGTTGCGAGTTCGGTATGTTAGGGATGTGTGGCGAACGAACGGGCTGTGTATCCGGGTTCGCCTCGTTGTTCTGAGCAACTTTCATGTACAAAGTATTTTCATCCGAGTTACGGATTATTTTATATTAATTTTTAAAGTTTTAACACATTTTCTAATTTACTGGATTTAATTTAATTCGAAAAATAATATATACTAATTGCTATGGGTACACAGAGAAGTGTACCCAGGGGTGTAATGTGTGGCTGACAGTGGGCCACGGTCAAAGTCAACAGTACCAGTCAAAAGTTGATTCAGTCAACGTTGACTGGTCAACATGGTCAAACGGGCCCGCATGGCATAGGCTATACCTATTCAAATAATTAAAACCAACCTAATCAAGTGGGGTTCACGTGTCATATGTATATTAGGCAATTTACTCCACTAACCTAATCCTAAAACTATCCTACCTCTAATTAACTAAGCGGCCAGAAGCAAAGCTGGCTATGCACGTAATGCACACACGCACGCCCATGGCCAAGTTACAGCAGCGGCTAGTAGCAAACAACGGCAGCAGCAGCAGCTTGTAGTAGCGCAGCGGCAAGCGCCAGCAGCAGCGGCGGCTATGAGCATGCACGGACAAGGGCGGCTGCAAGGGAGCGACCGCAGGCAAGGGTAGCAGAAGCAGCAGGTGCGCAATGGAGCAGGGGAGCGCGCGGAACGCCGTCTGAAGGCGGGCGCGACGGCCGCACGCGCGGGAGGCGGCTGCGGGTGAGCACGGCCGTCCGCGCGCGGGCACTGTGCAGGGCTTGGCCGAGGCCTGGCAGGCGCGTGGGCGCGCAGTTGGGGACACGCACGGGGCAGCCAGGAGCTAGAGAGCTCGTACGCGGACTCAAAGCTATGGCCATGGCGACTACAACGAGCATAAGGCAAAGGCTACAGCTATGGATTGAAGTTGGGAACGAGGGGAATCGGTCGGGGACCTCACCGCGAACCTGTAGAGGTGCAAAGCAAGCTCGGGGAAGGCTTGGAGGCGACAAATCGAAGCGGCGATGAGCGGCGGCCGGAGGTGGAAGAAGACTCGATGCAGGCGATGTAGTGGCGCCGAGCTTCAATGGGAGGCAGTAGAGGAAGTAGTGGGTGACGGCGAAGTCCAGGGGCACGACCTTAGGCTTCGGGGATGACGGGGAGTGCGCGAATGACGACGGCCATGGCGGTGGTGGTTCGGGTGTGTGCGGGGAGGAAGAGCGCGGCGCGAGGGGGAAGGAGTGGACGACTAGGGTTCGATCCAGGGGACGAGGGCGTCTGGGGGCGGCTCTTGTAGCCGTCGGGGAGGCGAGGATGGCCGCCACGGCGACATGCTCCGGCCACAACCGGGGGATCTCTGCCACGACCCCCCCCCCCGGTGAACAGGAAAGGAAGGGGACGGTGGCTACTTGGGCCAGCCAGTGGCCTGGATGCTCAGTTGGGCCGAACGGCCCAGGGGG
>NC_041388.1:365577979-365694353 GCF_002162155.2 Triticum dicoccoides
TGGCTACTTGGGCCAGCCGGTGGCCTGGATGCTCAGTTGGGCCGAACGGCCCAGGGGGAGCGGGGGGCTTTGCCGTTTTTTTTTAGTTGTTGTTTGTTTTTCCTTTTGCTTTTGTTTAATTTTTCTTTTACAGTTTTAGTTTAATTTCTTTAATAGTTTATAGTTTTACAAAAACATAAAAGCAAGCCTTGATTTAGTATTAATGATTATGTTACTGCCCTGTTAATCTTGGGCAACTAAATAAATAATTTATTAATTTATAAAATACCAAAGGCATATATTTAAATGTTTTACCTGATGTAATAATTATTTATGAGCATTTAAACCTTTTCTAAAATTGTGGTTTCTCCATCATAATTACTTATGATTTATTTGACACAACCCGAACATTTTAGTTTTAATTTTTTTGAAAACTTTTGTTGTTTGTCTTTATTTTAAATTTGAATTTGAATCATTTTTGAACCATCGCAAGATTAACAACAGTAACCGATGTGACGTGGTATCATTAGCGTGGAGTTACTGTAGCTTAATTATCTGAGCGTCACAATTCTCCTCCACTACAAGAAATCTCGTCCTGAGATTTAAGAGGTAGAGAGGGGGGAGATCTAGTTACGAAATTCTAACGAATCTTCTTGGTCTTGGTTGCTCTTCTCGAAGAGGTCAATCCATTATGTTGTTTTCTTCATTTCTCTGCTTCAGGTCATCATGATGAAGTCGTCATCCTTCGAGAATTCCATCGTACTTACGAATAGGTAAGGGTGGCTTGGCAACGATAGAATGCTAAGAGGGTATTCATCTGGGGTTAACCCATGAATGAACATATGAGTATCTCTCGAGTTGGAACTTAGAAAATACATCGAGAGACATAATAGTAAGCATGAGAATTTTCAAGCGGGTAGGCAAATGTTCGATGCCTGAAACGGAGTGTGAGAGGGGTTTAGTGCATCAGAATAAGTATTGCGGCTAAAACTAGAATTGATGATCTCTCGAAAGGTAGCTCGTGAATTACGTACGAAGCCACGTGTGAGGAATAACAATGGAAACATGGGGTGTACAGGAGTCAGGTTTCGATCCTGTGGAGCTGTGGGTTATGGGCCCACCATGTGGGTTAAAAGCAGGGAGGGCGTTGTCATCTTGCACGATCATGAGACCAAGGCATGTCAGAGAAGAGACTATTAGTTATGTCGGCAACAATATCGATACCAAGGGCGAGGGATGAAGAGAACTAATTTCCTGCTCGTTGAACGAGGCGGACCAATAGGCAAAGTTCTCGTCCATTGGTGGTTACCGGAATGTCATCAACAATAGTAACAGGGTCTTACTGGCAGAGTTGTTCACCGATGTGTTTGCACAAGCAGGGAATTTTTACTGCTTATATCATATAGATCATAGAAATGGTTTAAACAAACCAATGGAAAGGGAAAAGTGTCTATCAGATTTAATCAGAATAATGGAAAGAAAAATGTGTTTAAACACATAATTCAGAGATATATCCTTCCCGAGGACAAGCAGAGCATGATATCCATGACAGGATAGAAAGTAGAAAACCATTTAGGTAAGGGGAGAGGAATTTCATAACATTACCCATACAATGGTGTTGGATAATTGATAAAGAAATTTTAGCATGGTGCTTTAAATGTTCTTATCGAAGATCGGAGTACCACAGACATGCTTCGAGATAGCATTGACATGGTCTTCAAGCAAAGGTCAGACTTTGGATACACAAAGGATCCATCAGGAACAACTTATAAAATAAACCTTATGGTTTCCTCATGGAAGAATGGTTAACCTTGCTAAAAGGGAACTACAACACTAGGTCCTTCGGCCAGGTGTGCTAGGCATGTCATCACCTTACCGGGTCATGTAGAGACCAATGTTATAACTCTTGGAAATATGTCCCACCCATCATATCTGACCGAGATCCAGATCCGATTGGTGTCAGGATACCTCAGACTCTGGATGTCCGAGAAGAAAAGGTGCAACACAAATAGACGAAATGACATTACAAGATTCTCGGGAAATGAACTATGGGAGTGGGTTCCTGGAACAAAAGTTCATCATTAAACCAAGGAGGGGATGAAAAGGTGGCTGATGGGCTCAGCGACAATTCATCGAGAATTCCAAACGGATGGCTTTCCACAATAATGTGAACAAAGAGATAACACTTGTCAGATCAAATGATATAATGAGGTATGCTCGAGGAAAACATACCCAGTTAAACATTGGTTGAAAGGTGCACCCGAAATATGGACTTAGGTAGCATGACCAATGTTAGAATGGTGATTCGATAATCAATGGTCTAAGAATGAAATATCGACCATTAACTTCAAACAATAGGGTTGCTAGAAGTTTTGAATTCACACATCATAGTCCAGTTGTCGGTATTCCGGTTAGAAACAACAGGGAGGGACTAAGGAATGAACGGAGATGGCGAGAAGTAATAATATATCAAGAATTCTCAAGAGGTGGAGAAATTCTCACGACATTCTTGACATAACAGATGTTAATACTTCAAGGTAAAGAAGGACAATTGCTGGATAGCATGGATCTCAAGGGACAACACGAAACACGAACAAGTTTGTGTTGAACGGAAGGCAATAAGCTGGTCGATGATAACACCAATCATCGAGGGGCAAGGATGGTATTTCCCATCATGAATTCGATTGATATCCTGGAAGAGTTCAGAAGGTTAATGATGATCGCGACACAATTGTCGAGAGATTTCATGAAGGTGTAATCGATCGATGATGGCTTCAAGTCAAACGAATGATGAAGCGAAAGGTTAATGGAACCATGGGTACGACACAAACTTGAAATCAAGTTTGTTGTTTGAGGTGAAACGATAAGACAAGGAAGATCGACGTAAGCTTAGCTCATCGTCGAAATTGTGCTCCGAAAAGAAGGACCAGGTAGCACAGTTAAAATTTGGCATGATAATGATATTGCCGAGTAGGCTCGGAATGACGTGATCGAGTTCAGACTCTTAAGTAATTTTAGGTTACTAAGAGTTGTTGAATCGTAGTGCGGACTCAATTCAGTTGTCGGTGTCCTTGAGGGGTTCTAACAACTGAGAACCCGTTGGAAAAATGGAATCGGCAAGAATATTAGTTGATGAAGAACTCATAAGAAGTTATGTATTCCGTGGTATCCTCGAGATACCAGGGGGTAATACTCGACGACAGATCAAAGTAGAGGTTGGACTGGGGTATTGCTCTGCAGAAGACAAGTGCTTAAACTTGCACGAGAAATGGTACCTAAAAGAGAACATGGTCGAAACCACGATTGCAAAAGGCCAGATCCCAGATATAATATGAACTTATACCAAGGGAGTAATTAATTTAAGAGAAGCTTTAATGATAAGATCTACATCGTGTCCATGGGCATGAACACAAAGTTCAAGGCCGACTCCCACTTCTTCAATGCATAACCTTACATTTACCTCCCCTTTTCGAAGTTGTAGTGTTGAAAAGTTATCTGACGAAGCGTTAGCAGGGTATAACCCGCATAACTTTCGAGGTCACACAAATTAAGGAAGGCATAGGTTCAACCCGTCAGGGTATCGTGGAAACATATACCACAAGCTTTGAGAGTAAATATTACCAGCTCGAAAGCAGAGCATGGTTGGCAAAAGGAGAGGATACAAATTACCAAAGGCATTATGTATCGGAGAAAGAACTCACAAGGTGATTAATTATGAAGGACATTGTCGGATAATAATCCAACAGTGGATATGGTGATCCACAATGGAGCTGATGTGAGTGTCTATACCCAATCAGAGGAAGAAAGAATGCAAATGCATCGTTTTACAGAACATCTGAATAATTCAACGTCTAAATAACAAAGGAATTATGATTTTCAAATCAAGGGATCAGGAGCAAACGCTCTGATCAAGGATGGACAAGTTGAATAGACTTAGGGGTACAATCGATGGCAATCTGATTGGCCGAGGACCAGCTCATGTTTTAAATGACATCTGAGCCAGAAGGATGAATTCTATGATCTGAGTGAGGATTGCGAGCATTCGTAACATATTGAATCAATGGACTCAAAATGATATTGACAAAGGTTGCCAATAAGATTACTATACTTATGGGATTAACCATAATGCAAGCAAGCAAGAATTTTAGGAGCAATAGGTTGCTCAGGATTTTCGGAAGACCGAATGGTATTTCGAAGAATTTTGTGAACTGCATGAATATCTAGGGATGAGCGGATACTCGATAAATGCGAGAAATTATCCGTAGTGGTATGCATGTGGCAAAGAACTGCAAGGCAGTAGGCACAAAGTATTCTCGGGGTATCCTATAATAACAAGATCGACTGGGAATAAAATTAAGCACGACAGGTCTAAATACTTATCCATAGGGATATTTCGGTGGTAGGGAATTGCAAAAGCAATGACACAAGGTTTCGGGAGAACATCGGAGAGTATTGTCAGAATCTTCTGTTGAAGCAGTCGATCATCTGTAATGAAGGGGCTCTTCGGCAGGAAGTGATAACGAGAACCTAGAGTTAGATTTTAGCAAAATCATTTAACCCGAATAGAAAAGAGATCAGAATCCCAGAGTATAGACGAGGAATAAAAGATCCTAATACCACCCAATGGCGACGTGGGCCTGTAAGGCACACAGCCATGTTAGTAAAAGTTTTTCAATGACTAGACTCGACTTTGGCCAAGGAGTTGGAAGGGGGGATTCCTACAGGCAGTCGGCTCTCATACGAACTTTTGACGCCCCCGATTCAATCATACACTAATCATACACGCAAACGTGTACGATCAAGATCAGGGACTCACGGAAAGATATCACAACATAACTCTACAAATAAAATAAGTCATACAAGCATCATATTACAAGCCAGGGGCCTCGAGGGCTCGAATACAAGAGCTCGATCATAGACGAGTCAGCGGTAGCAACAATATCTGAGTACAGACATAAGTTAAACAAGTTGCCATAAGATGGCTAGCACAAACTGGGATACAGATCGAAAGAGGCACAGGCCTCCTGCCTGGGATCCTCCTAACTACTCCTGGTCGTCGTCAGCGGGCATCACGTAGTAGTAGGCACCTCCGGTGTAGTAGGAGTCGTCGTCGACGGTGGCGTCTGGCTCCTGGGCTCCAACATCTGGTTGCGACAACCAGGTAGAAGGGATAGGGGAAAAGAAGGAGAAAGCAACCGTGAGTACTCATCCAAAGTACTCGCAAGCAAGGAGCTACACTACATATGTATGCATTGGTATCAAATGGAATAAGGGTATCATATGTGGACTGAACTGCAGAATGCCGTAATAAGAGGGGGATAGCTAGTCCTATCGAAGACTACGCTTCTGGTAAGCTCCATCTTGCAGCAGAAGAAGAGAGTAGATGGTAAGTTCACCAAGTAGCATCGCATAGCATAATCCTAACCGATGATCCTCCCCTCGTCGCCCTGTGAGAGAGCGATCACCGGCTGTATCTGGCACTTGGAAGGGTGTGTTTTATTAAGTATCCGGTTCTAGTTGTCATAGGGTCAAGGTACAACTCCAAGTCGCCCTGTTACCGAAGATCACGGCTATTCGAATAGATTAACTTCCCTGCAGGGGTGCACCACCTAACCCAACACGCTCGATCCCATTTGGCCGGACACACTTTCCTGGGTCATGTCCGGCCTCGGAAGATCAACACGTCGCAGCCCTACCTAGGCACAACAGAGAGGTCAGCACGCCGGTCTAAATCCTATGGCGCAGGGGTCTGGGCCCATCGCCCATTGCACACCTGCACGTTGCGAGGGCGGCTGGAAGCAGACCTAGCCTAGTAGGCGTTCCAGTCCAATCCGGCGCGCGCCGCTCAGTCGCTGACGTCACGAAGGCTTCGGCTGATACCACGACATCGAGTGCCCATAACTGTCCCCGCGTAGATGGTTAGTGTGTATAGGCTAGTAGCCAGACTCAGATCAAATACCAAGATCTCGTTTAACGTGTTAAGTATCTGTGAACGCCGACCAGGGCCAGGCCCACCTCTCTCCTAGGTGGTCTCAACCTGCCCTGTCGCTCCGCCACAAAGTAATAGTCGGGGGCTGTCGGGAACCCAGGCCCACCTCTACCGGGATGGAGCCACCTGCCCCTTCAGCCACCATCTCCGAACAGTATCACAGGTAATGTAACAGTGTAAAGTATATAGTATATGCCCGTGATCACCTCCCGAAGTGATCACGGCCCAGTAGTATAGCATGGTAGACGGACAAGAGTGTAGGGCCACTGATGGAACACTAGCATCCTATACTAAGCAGTAGGATAGCAGGTAAAGGTAACAACAGTAGTAGCAAGGACAGGCTATGCAGTAGTATAGGATTAACTGAAAGCAGTAACATGCTACACTACTCTAATGCAAGCAGTGTAGAGAAGAATAGGCGATATCTGGTGATCAAGGGGGGGCTTGCCTGGTTGTTTTGGCAAGTAGTAGGGGCCGTCTTCGATGTAGTCGAACACACGAACATCGACAGCGGTCTCGAAGTCTACCGGAAATAAGTAACGGAGGGGAACACAATAAATAACAGACCAATCAAATGTAACACAAAGCAAGACGCGGCAATACGGTGTGCTAGGGGTGACCTAACGCAGGGATAGGTGATACCGGTGAAAGGGGAAAACATCCGGGAAAGTATCCCCGGTGTTCCGCGTTTTCGGACAGGTGAACTGGAGGGGGAAAGTTGCGAGTTCGGTATGTTAGGGATGTGTGGCGAACGAACGGGCTGTGTATCCAGGTTCGTCTCGTTGTTCTGAGCAACTTTCATGTACAAAGTATTTTTATCCGAGTTACGGATTATTTTATATTAATTTTTAAAGTTTTAACACATTTTCTAATTTACTGGATTTAATTTAATTCGAAAAATAATATACACTAATTGCTATGGGTACACAGAGAAGTGTACCCAGGGGTGTAATGTGTGGCTGACAGTGGGCCACGGTCAAAGTCAACAGTACCAGTCAAAAGTTAATTCAGTCAACGTTGACTGGTCAACATGGTCAAACGGGCCCGCATGGCATAGGCTATACCTATTCAAATAATTAAAACCAACCTAATCAAGTGGGGTTCACGTGTCATATGTATATTAGGCAATTTACTCCACTAACCTAATCCTAAAACTATCCTACCTCTAATTAACTAAGCGGCCAGAAGCAAAGCTGGCTATGCACGTAATGCACACACGCGCGCCCATGGCCAAGTTACAACAGCGGCTAGTAGCAAACAACGGCAGCAGCAGCAGCTTGTAGTAGCGCAGCGGCAAGCGCCAGCAGCAGCGGCGGCTATGAGCATGCACGGACAAGGGCGGCTGCAAGGGAGCGACCGCAGGCAAGGGTAGCAGAAGCAGCAGGTGCGCAACGGAGCAGGGGAGCGCGCAGAACGCCGTCTGAAGGCGGGCGCGACGGCCGCACGCGCGGGAGGCGGCTGCGGGCGAGCACGGCCGTCCGCGTGCGGGCACGGTGCAGGGCTTGGCCGGGGCCTGGCAGGCGCGTGGGCGCGCAGTTGGGGACACGCACGGGGCGGCCAGGAGCTAGAGAGCTCGTACGCGGACTCAAAGCTATGGCCATGGCGACTACAACGAGCATAAGGCAAAGGCTACAGCTACGGATTGAAGTTGGGAACGAGGGGAATCGGTCGGGGACCTCACCGCGAACCTGTAGAGGTGCAAAGCAAGCTCGGGGAAGGCTTGGAGGCGACAAATCGAAGCGGCGATGAGCGGCGGCCGGAGGTGGAAGAAGACTCGATGCAGTCGATGTAGTGGCGCCGAGCTTCAATGGGAGGCAATAGAGGAAGTAGTGGGCGACGGCGAAGTCCAGGGGCACGACCTCAGGCTTCGGGGATGACGGGGAGTGCGCGAATGACGACGGCCATGGCGGTGGTGGTTCGGGTGTGTGCGGGGAGGAAGAGCGCGGTGCGAGGGGGAAGGAGTGGACGACTAGGGTTCAATCCAGGGGACGAGGGCGTCTGGGGGCGGCTCTTGTAGCCGTCGGGGAGGCGAGGATGGCCGCCACGGCGACATGCTCCGGCCACAACCGGGGGATCTCTGCCACGACCCCCCCGGTGAACAGGAGAGGAAGGGGACGGTGGCTACTTGGGCCAGCCGGTGGCCTGGATGCTCAGTTGGGCCGAACGGCCCAGGGGGAGCGGGGGGCTTTGCCCCTTTTTTTTAGTTGTTGTTTGTTTTTCCTTTTGCTTTTGTTTAATTTTTCTTTTACAGTTTTAGTTTAGTTTCTTTAATAGTTTATAGTTTTACAAAAACATAAAAACAAGCCTTGATTTAGTATTAATGATTATGTTACTGCCCTGTTAATCTTGGGCAACTAAATAAATAATTTATTGATTTATAAAATGCCAAAGGCATGTATTTAAATGTTTTACCTGATGTAATAATTATTTATGAGCATTTAAACCTTTTCTAAAATTGTGGTTTCTCCATCGTAATTACTTATGATTTATTTGACACAACCCGAACATTTTAGTTTTAATTTTTTTGAAAACTTTTGTTGTTTGTCTTTATTTTAAATTTGAATTTGAATCATTTTTGAACCATCGCGAGATTAACAACAGTAACCGAGGTGGCGTGGTATCATTAGCATGGAGTTACTGTAGCTTAATTATCCGAGCGTCACAAACCCGAAAAATCAACTCAAGCACGAGTTCCAGCCACTTTTGCTGTGATTTTCAATCTCCTTACTCAAAGCACCTCTCGCAAAACTGCTTGGGGAGATTGTTCCTTGGTATATGACTTCTCCATTGGTCCAATTAGTTTTTTGTTCTAGTGCTTTATTCTTTGCAAATTTGTGCTGCATAGGTGACCATGTTCTTGAGCTTGCATGTCAAATTTATATGGTTCCAAGTAGTTCTAATGCTTGATATAGGCTCTAGGCACTTGTAGGAGTAGTTGCTATCAATATTATTGAGTTTGGTTTACTTTTATTTTGAAGTTACTAAAATTTCAGAATTTTTCAGAAAAAAACAATATGCTTAGGAAGATGTTCCAAGGTGGTTCCTCTAAGAAGCAAGGACCCAGGATTGCTATGCACGATGCTGACGAGGATCCACCAAGAGACGCTCCAGTACGGCCTTTCAAATGGCCGTCGGAAAATTTTATGGACCGTGCGGGAATTAAAGAATAATTCAAAGCATATTTGCGCAATGCCGGTCTTGAGTATTTTGAGGCTAACAAATGCCCCCAGTATCATGATCTCACAAGTTCATTTGTGAGCAGGTTTGAGTATTCATCTTCGCGTAATTCTCCTTCAGTCATGTTTGATCTCTATGACAAATCTTATACCATGGACTTAGAGGATTTCACTTCTGCTTGCAAACTTCCATCATGGGGTAGTGTTAGGGATCCCCCTAAATCTGAATTTAGAAACTTTCTTGCTAGTATAACTATGGGGGAATCTAGAGATATAACGCATGCTACCATAGGGAGCATTCACTTTCCTGCTATACATTATTTTGCTCTCTTCATCGATAGATGCATAAATGCTAAGGATGAAGCATGTCACATGTGTGTTCCTGATCTTAGCATTCTCAGGAGTGCTGTGTTAGGAGACCAATCTTAACATATGGGAGCCATTGTAGCTCGTAGGTTGCATCATAATAGACATAATGGAGATTTCTTTGGAGGAATTTATGCAACCCGCTTAGCCCATTTTCTTGAGATAGACATTCGTGAGGGTGATACGGAGTTTCCTCCTGCATATTTAGATTATGACTCTATGGCTTCGCACCAGTTTGTCGAGAGGCCTGAATCACCTCTCTTATATCGTCTAATTTTTGATAAACGACGCGTTTTCCGTATTACTCTCCCTGCTCCTGCGTTCTTTGATTCACAGACAAAAAGAAGATATGTTATTACCAGAGAGGAGGTAGAAGAGTACGAGAGGAGAGCGAAGGCAGCTCGACACCACGCTGCAGCTCAACAGGCGATAACCGCTGCACATCAGTATGATCCCAACTATTCTTCCTCATCACAGTACGACCCCAACAACTATTATTATGGATATCCGCAGGCCAGCCGTGGCCATAGACCAACTTAGGCCCAAAGCCTAAACTTGGGGGAGTACGTATTTCTCACCGACATTACATTTATGTTCACACACACTCATTGCTAGATGTCGGTGCTCATACTTTTTCACTGTAATATCCATGCTAGTTTATTTTCTTTTTCCTGGTTTCTTCTTGTGTGTTTGTTAAACCTTAAGAAAAACCAAAAAATAGTAGTATTTATTTTTCTGCTATAGTAGTAATAATTAAAAGAAAACCCAAAAATATTTTCTGTTCTTCTTTTGCTTGTTGGGAGCTTTCCCGTGTAAATAGTTTTATTTCTTTTCTTTTCTTTGGGGGTCAGTAGGAGAAGACCATAATTAAATTGTTGAAGTGGCTCTTATATGCATCATTGTTGATTTAACCCAGAGCCCATATTGCCTTGTCTTCTCCTGTTTGTTGAATGCTCGCAGATTCCAGGTTAGTCCAATGCACGTACACTCTTATTATTATTCACATTGTTCGGTCGTGCAAGTGAAAGGCAATTATGATGATATATGATGGACTGACTAAGATGAGAAAAGCTGGTATGAACTCGACCTCTTTTGTTTTTGTAAATATGATGAGTCCCTCATTCTTGATTCATCTTATTATGAATAAACATGTTTGCAATGACAATTAGAGATCATAGTTGCTTGTGTCATGCTTGATTAGCTATGAGTTATAATGATTTATCTTGTGTGCCAACATGCTATTGAGATGATTATGATGTGGTATGATGGGGTGGTATCCTCCTTTGAATGATTTAAGTGACTTGACTTGGCACATGTTCACGCATATAGTTGAAACAAATCAACATAGCCTTCATGATATTTATGTTCATGGTGGATTATATCCTACTCATGCTTGCATCCAATGTTTATTAATTTTCATGCATGTACATGGCTGTTGTCGCTCTCTAGTTGGTCGCTTCCCAGCCTTTTGCTAGCCTTCACTTGTACTAAGCGGGAATACTGTTTGTGCATCCAATCCCTTAAACCCCAAAGTTATTCCAGATGAGTCCACTATTGTAACGCCCGGATAATCAAGCTACAGTAATTCCACGCTAATCATGCCACGTCACCTCGATTACTGTTGCTAAACTTCTGTTAGTTCAAACCGCATCAAATTCAAATTTAAATTAATGTAAACAACAAAAGTTTTCAAAAGTTGTAACAAAAATGTTCGGGCGGTGCTGAATATTACAAGGGTAATTATAGTAAAGAAAACACAATTTTACAAAATCCTTAAATGCGCTAGAATTAATTAAAACAGAAAAGGAAAGGAAATAAACGAAAAGGGAAAATACAAACGACAAAACAAAACAAAACAGAAAAAACATAAAAGGCCCCCTTGGCCCACCTGGGCCTCGGCCCAACTGGCCGGCCCACTCGGATCGACCCACCCCACATCTAACCCCCTCTCCCCCCCCCAGTGACCTAGCCCACCCACCACTCGCCTCCCACCCCCACGATCCCTTCCCTCCACCCCCGATCCAGATTTGGATCAGGCCAAGACCGCGTCCACGACGCGAACGGTGCCCCGACGCCGCGCCCATGTCACCGCTCGCCTCCTCCTCGCTGGCGCGTTTCCCCCGGGCTACCTCGTCCTCCTCCACAACGGCCCTCCCCGAACCTCCCCGCGCCCATTGCCCCGTCCCTACGCCCCCATGTGAGCCGCCGCTTTCTCCCTCGCCCCTACCTCTGCAGCTCGCCGCCCCGCACGCGCTCCGGCCGCGTGCACGCATCTCGCCGCCGGCCCACACGCGCCTCGCCCTCCTCTCTCCCCTGTGTCGCGCAACGCGCACCCCGCCGTCCGCTGCTGCCAGCCAGCTCCCGCGGACCCCCCTCTCTGCTCGCCCGCGCTAGCGCCTGCCTTCGCCGCTGCCCGCAGCTGCTCGTTCACCGGTGGCGGTCCGCGCCCGTGTTCCCCTCTCACCACGCTCGCTCGGGCCACGCCCTTCCCCGCGTGCACCCTGCTGCGCCGCTGCCGCTGCTTCCCGCGACCTCGCCGTGCCTGACGCCGCATCGCCCCACCGCCGCAGCCGAACGCGCTCGCCACCGCCCCCTGCAAGTACCTCGCCGGCCCCACCCACGGCCCCTGTTCGCCGCCGCTCGTGCCGCCCGCATATGTTTTGCCGGCGCCGCGCCCCACCGCTGCCTATCGCCACCTCGCTGGCGTGCCCCTCCACTGCGGCGCCATCTCCAGGCGCCATCGCCGCCTCCACCGCTCGTCCTCGTCGCCATTTCGCCGCGCCACTCCGACCGCCTGGGCGGCGCCGTGGCCTCCGGCCTCCTCTGCTCCGGTGCCTGGCCGGGTACGCCCGCCCCTGGGCGTGCGCCCGCTCGGGCCACACCCGCGCGCCCGATGCCCATTTCGCCCGGCGCCCGCAACCTCCCCCTGGGCCTATGACGAACGGGGCCCACGCCCAGAACGAAAATGAAAAAAGAAGAAGAAAGAAATAATAATAACAATAATAATATAATTAATTAATTAATTAATTACAGAAATAATTAACTTAATTAATTTTGATTAATTAGACTAAACAAATAATTAAACTAATTAAACATTAGTTATCTAATTAACCTGGTTAGTTAATTAGCTAATTAATTAGTATGACAATGGGGCCCACCCTCCTAATTAATACTAATTAGGTTAATTAAAATGTGTCACTAACCAGTGGGACCCATTAGTCAGGTTGACCAGTCAACCCTGTTGACTGTTGACGTCAGCATGACATCATGCCGATGTCATAAATCCAATTTTGAATTAATTTAAATAATTAATTAAATTCCCAAAATTAATAAAATCTTTAGAAAATCATATCTCTTAATCCGTAACTCGGATTAAATTATTTTCAACATGAAAGTTGCTCAGAACAACGAGACGAATCTGGATACGCAGCTCGTTCATCCGCCACGCATCCCTAGCATAGAAAACACACAACTTTCCTCGTCCGGTTCATCTGTCCGAAAACGCGAAACACCGGGAATACTTTCCCGGATGTTTTCCCCCTTCACCGGTACCACCTCTTACCGCATTAGGGCACCCCTAGCACCGCTACTTGTCATGCATCGTCATGCATTTGTTTGCATTATATTTATTGTTTCTTCCCCCTCTTCTCTCACTAGACACCGAGACCGACGCCGCTGCTACCCAGTACAACTACGGAGTTGACGACCCCTCTCTCTTGCCAGAGCAACCAGGCAAGCCCCCCCTTTGATCACCAGATATCGCCTACTCTTCTCTATATTGCTTGCATTAGAGTAGTGTAGCATGTTACTGCTTTCTGTTAATCCTATCCTGATGCATGGCCTGTCCTTGCTACTACTGTTGTTACCTTTACCTGCAATCCTAATGCTTAGTATAGGATGCTAGTTTATCACTAGTGGCCATACATTCTTGTCCGTCTGCCATGCTATACTATCGGGCCGTGCTCACTCGGGAGGTGATCACGGGTATATACTATATACTTTATACATGATACATGTGATGACTAAAAGACGGGTCGACTCGTAGGAGTACTCGCGAGTGGATCTTTGTGGCGAAGCGACAGGGCAGGTTGAGACCACCTAGGAGAGAGGTGGGCCTGGCCCTGGTCGGCGTTCGTGGTTATTTCAAGATAACACGTTTAACGAGATCTTGGTATTTGATCTGAGTCTGGCTACTAGCCTATACGCAGGGACAGTTATGGGCACTCGATGTTGTGGTATCAGCCGAAGCCTTCGTGACGTCAGCGACTGAGCGGCGCGCGCCGGATTGGAACGTAAGCCTAGTCTTGTATTAAGGGGGCTAGTTCTGCTTCCGGCCGCCCTCGCAACGTGCAGGTGTGCAATGGGCGATGGGCCCAGACCCCTGTGCCATAGGATTTAGACCAGCGTGCTGACCTCTCTGTTGTGCCTAGGTAGGGTTGCGACGTGTTGATCTTCCGAGGTTGGGCATGACCCAGGAAAGTGTGTCCGGCCAAATGGGATCGAGCATGTTGGGTTATGTGGTGCACCCCTGCAGGGAAGTTAATCTATTCGAGTAGCCGTGATCTTCGGTAACAGGACGACTTGGAGTTGTACCTTAACCTTATGACAACTAGAACCGGATACTTAATAAAACACACCCTTCCGAGTGCCAGATACAACCGGTGATCACTCTCTAACAGGGCGATGAGGAGAGGATCACCGGGTAGGATTATGCTATGCGATGCTACTTGGAGGACTTCAGTCTACTCTCTTCCACATGCTGCAAGACGGAGGCTGCCAGAAGCGTAGTCTTCGACAGGACTAGCAATCCCCCTCTTATTCCGACATTCTGCAGTTCAGTCCTCATATGATACCCTTATTCCATTTGATACCAATGCATACATATGTAGTGTAGCTCCTTGCTTGCGAGTACTTTGGATGAGTACTCACGGTTGCTTTGCTCCCTCTTTTCCCCCTTTCTATACCCGATTGTTGCGACCAGACGTTGGAGCCCAGGAGCCCGACGCCTCCGTCAACGACGACTACTACTACTCGGGAGGTGCCTACTACTACGTGCAGCCCGCTGACGGCGACCAGGAGTAGTTTAGGAGGATCCCAGGCAGGAGGCCTGCGCCTCTTTCAATCTGTATCCCAGTTTGTACTAGCCTTCTTAACTTATGTCTGTACTCAGATCTTGTTGCTTCCGCTGACTTGTCTATGATCGAGCTCTTGTATTCGAGCCCTCGAGGCCCCTGGCTTGTAATATGATGCTTGTATGACTTATTTTATTTGTAGAGTTGTGTTGTGATATCTTCCCGTGAGTCCCTGATCTTGATCATACATGTTTGCGTGTATGATTAGTGTACGATTGAATCGGGGGCGTCACAAGTTGGTATCAGAGCCGACTGCCTGTAGGAATCCCCCTTCCACACTCCTTGGCCGAAGTCGAGTCTAGACATTACAAAAACTTTTACTAACATGGCTGTGTGCCTTACGGGCCCACGTCGCCATCTGGGTGGTATTAGGATCTTTTACTCCTTGATCCTTACTCTGGGACTCTGAACTCTCTCCTACTCGGGTTAAACGATTTTACTAACTCTAACACTAGGATCCCGTGACCATGTTCACCCCAAAGTTGGATAAGCCCTAGTTATTCTTTAGAGTAGTATTTGAACATTATCCATATTGTCATTTGACTCCTGTGAAAACATCTTTGTTTTCAGATGGAACCCACGAGGCAGGTCATGCGCCACACGACGACCATTGGTGCCTCAGGATCACCTGCTGTGTTGGTTGAGATGATGACCTATCTGGGTTATCGCTGGCACCCTGAGTACACCGTCTATGAGGAGTACCACGACTTCAACCAGGAGTAGTACCGTGCCATCGTCCACCTCTACTCTCGGGAGTATGACTCCACTACCATACTGCACACTGCTCATGGTGTTGGAGTGACTATCGACATGGCGGTCCACGATGTTGCTTATGCTGCTCTGACACGTCTTCGTGGAGAGTATCAGGAGTTGGACACCTCCCCCTTCAGGCACATTGCTATCGCATCCGATGTTGGTGCGGAGGGATACTACACTTCTGCCTACTCCACTGTCACCCGAGATCCCTTCTACCATCAGAACCTGGTTCTGCATGCTGATGGGTTGGACTGCGTAAGCACCTTCCTTTTTGAAGTAGGTAGCTAGGTCTGCTCACCGGCCGCCCACGCCACGTGCAGGAGTTCCCGGGGAGATGGCCCATGACCCTTGGGGGCATAGGTTTAGTCCAGCGTGTTGGCCTCTCTATTAAGCTTAGGTTGGGTTGCGGCATATTGTTTGGCCAAGGCCGGGCATGACCCAGGAAAGTGTGTCCGGCCGGAGTTAATCGAGCGTGGTGGGTAAGTTGGTGCACCAATGCAGGGAAGAAAACATCTATCGATAGTCTGTCCTACGGCAACGTACACTTGGAGTTGTATCCCGATCGATACAACTAGAACAGGATACTTGTGATGAGAAATGGATTATGATGATAACTGGATAGTATGGCTCTGGGATTGCTTTCTCGCAGGGAGTCGAGAAAGGATCTCTGGCCGAGGTTGATAACACTGCTACTTTACATTATGTTGATCTGTACTCTTCTATATGGTGCAAGATGCTTGAAGGTGCTTGAAGATGCTAGTCTTCGCTAGGCTAGGCTTTCCCCTTCTTTCTGGCATTCTGCAGTTTAGTCCATAGATACAACCCATTTCCTTTGATACAGATGCATACTTAGTTTAGATCTGATGTAAGTCTTGCGATTACTTTGGATGAGTACTCATGGTTGCTTTGCTACCTCTTTTCCCCCATACCCGACTGTTGCGACCAGCTGACGGATCCCAGGAGTCAGACGACACCACTGAAGACTACTGCTACCCCGAGGGTGCCTACTACTACCTAACGGCTGCTGATGACTTGGAGTAGTTAGGAGGCTCCCAGGCAGGAGGCCTTGCCTTTTCGATCGTTGTTGTTTTTGTGCTAGCCTTCTTAAGGCGAACTTGTTTAACTCATGTATGTACTCAGATATTGTTGCTTCCGCTGACTCTTGTGTTTCTCGAGCTTATGTATTCGAGCCCTCGAGGCCCCTGGCTTGTAATATAAAGCTTGTATTATTTTAAATTTGTGTCTAGAGTTGTGTTGTGATATCTTTCCGTGAGTCCTTGATCTTGATCGTACACATTTGTGTGTATGATTAGTGTACGGTCAAATCGGGGGCGTCACAGATAGGGTTTCTCTTTTTTCGGTCTCATGGTGGTGAAGCAAATATGCCCTAGATGCAATAATAAAGTTTTTATTTATATTTCCTTATATCATGATAATTGTTTATTATTCATGCTAGAATTTTATTAACCAGAAACTTAGTACATGTGTGCATACATAGACATACAGAGTGTCCCTAGTATGCCTCTACTTGACTAGCTCGTTGTAGCGACCCGACCTCAGACGGTCAAGTCTCTGTGCTTAAGTGTCATCCCTGGATCGGTATGCTGACACGCATAATACTCGAGGATTTATAACAGAGGTAAATCACATGTATAAAATAACATAAATACTATTACCTCAATCCAAATAGCGGAAGTAACAACAAGGATGTGGATTACCATCAACACCAACGACAAAGTTGAGTGTAGAAATCGTAACCCTAACGTATCACTTACTCGTCGTAAGAATCCTGCAACATGAGACGTTGCAACCACAAAGGGTCAGTACATTGAATGTACTGGAAAATTCACACCATAGGATAATGATGAATAATAGCTATCACTACATGCATATATGGCTGGTGGAAAAGCTCTATGGTTATAATGTTTTTGCGAAAAGCCAATTTTTCCCTACTACAAAGGAATATAATTTATTTAACTACAAAGTTGGTTGAAAATATTGAGAAGGTTCCTCCAACTTAATCCCAAATTAACATCAATAACCCAACAAATTATTTAAGTAACGTGATGAGATCAATATGATAATCCAAGAACCAGATACTCAAGATGTCCATAACCGGGGACACGGCTAACCATGATTAGTTTATACACTCTGTAGAGGTTTGCGCACTTTTCCCCACAAGACCCAATCTCCTCTGTTGAATTTCTCGCACTGCCGGGTGTTTGAGAAACGGATGACCGAGATACAGTCTTTCAGAAGCATTAACTCTCTACTCCGGATAGACTATACCACCTACAACCCACTACCTGCTAGTATATCTCTTCAAGAGCCTCACGCAACTTACTCAACTATGCTAGAGCCCATAATAGCTTGTGGCTGCACATGGAAGTTTCTAGCAGGAATAATCTTATGATCCCTTTGAGCCTGGGTGGCATTCCATAGGGTGATCACACGAGTCCTCTGGGTCCCCTTGGGCAAACACTGGGTTCTCCAGGTGCCCGGGCAAACCACTGGGTGCTCCAGGGTGCCCCAACCAATCCACCCAGATGTGTATTAAAGTAGCCACCTTAAGTTAACCATTAAATAATAACTCTCACATCTGTCATGAATTCTCTCAAACAAATCCACGTCTACGAGCATAGCATAGCAATATGAGCATAACGTAAAAGTAACTCACAGGGTTTGAATGCAGGGCAATATGTTACTACCTCATCAACTACTTCCTGATATCCACATGTTATCAAGTCCTAACCATGCAATGTTTGATGGTTGAAACTAATGCATAAAAACTGGGTACGAAAGGGATATGATCAAAGTGTGAACTTGCCTTGTACTGTTGATGAAGATGATTCGCACTCATAACTCTTGATATTTCTACTCGTCACACTCCATTCAATCTATCCTGAGCAAGCAATAGTAACCACACATAAGCAATCACTCAAAAGATCGGGAAGAACGAAGAAGACAGTTCAGAAAACATCAAAACCAAGAAATAACTCTTGCAATATAAAACAATTTCTAACAGTACCAAAATTATGTGAATTTGGCCTTATCAGAAAGTTTAAGTCAAGAGCTTCGATTTGCAAAAATAATCAACTAAATCGGAGTTATAAAACTCAACTTATGAACAAAAGAAGTTTGAATTGTTTTATTGGATAGAGGAGATCGTAACGAAGAAGTGGGCGTTGGTTTCATCTAATTTGGATGAATGAGTAAAAAGTTATGGCTATTTCAAAAATCAGGGCCAACTTGTTTTACGGAAGAAAAATAGCTACGGCTAAGGTCTAATGTATAAATATGTAGACTAATTGATAATAAACTATGGAAGTATAAAAAAACAAAGAAAGATACTTCTACAATAAAACAGTGCTACTTCTACAATAAAACCCAATAAAAATCATTTTAGAAATACCAAAATGATTTCAGAATTATTTCTCTCCAATTTTCTGATGTAGGGAATCATTTTACCCTATTTTCCATTTATTTTATTTTTGTATAAAAATAATTTGAATAAAACCGAAATAACTCCAAATTGAAAATAATTTCAAACGGACTTTAAATTTGAACCTTTTAAACTTCCAATTCGTATTTCATATATTTTTAAGAAGTCATTTTATCTTCTCTCATGAAAATCATTGAGTTGCTTGAAGTTTCTGAATTTGAAATATTTCCAAATAAAATTCAAATCTTTTCAAAAACCCCTTTTCATTTTATTAAATGGAAGAAATCATATCATCTTCTCTCGAGGGTTTTGTATTTGAAAAGAATTTGAATTCACGGAGATCAAAATGCAAAAAGGTGAAAGTTTGGAAAAGTCCTTTTATTCCCTCTCATTTAACTTTCAAAAAGTTTCGCATTTCACTCAGTTAATCACACAACAATCAAACAAAAAATCAATCTATCTATTTATTATAACATTCCAAAATTTAGAATTTTGGGATGTTACAAACCTACCACCCTTAAAATGAATCTCGTCCTTGAGATTCGGAGAGGCTAGCAAGAAAAAGGTTAGGGTTTTGGGGTCTCCTCAAAATCCATCAATTGTCGCAGGAGGGGGTCTGGGGTGCTACCACCCTTAGAAGCATGGCTACGGTTCCATCGAAACTCATATACTTCATCCATATTGTTAACAGTGTCAGTCTTCTCAGATTTTCAGGATAATTCCTTATCTGGGCTCTTTCGGTAGTGGCATAACCTTTTCCTCAATTCTTCTGTCTTTCATCTAGGTAAGGTTCTTCTGTGACTGGGTCTTCTTAGCTGACGGGTCTGGCACCAATACTAAACAACTATCGATATCTCATGGTGGTCAACAATTTATGGTTTCTCCTGCAGGAAATGAGTCTGGGTTGAACCTCACCGTATAACCTACGGTTGGCAAAGCTGCCTTGTACAAGGGAAAATAATTATACCATTCTAAGGTTCAAACAAGGTTTCGATCATCGTCGCTCTACTATGGGTAAGTCACTCAGATTTACCATCCCATATAGCAAGGCGAATAATAAGAGTAAGTCAGTATGGTGATCAATCCATACCGCACCCAAATCATTACCATGTATACAGTTTAGCGAATCCCGCGTTCTAACTCTCGGTCTTCCTCACAAGCATTGCAGAATTTCTCTTGTCAATGAACTAAGCTCGGATAAATCCATTGATTTTGCAAGCCAAACAAACATCTATCGTTCTTCACAACTCTCAGGTTTTGCGTTACTCTATAAGATCGTCTGCCGATAAACGTAACTTCTTCCAAGGTTTTTCCTTCAGCAAGAGTGTGCTTGCTCCTTGGCAGGTCCTGGGGCATGTGGGTTATGGCCCATCCCATTACTTGTAATCCTTGAGCTCATCCTAGGGGCAACTGATTATTTTCCAAACACCCAGCTTCCTGGCATTCTTAAATCCTTCCAATTGTATTGTCTCTCTTCCTTCTATTGGCACCAAACCAAGACGTGATTACTCAGACTCATCATGGAGTTACAATTGCTCTATATTTACAACATCATACCTCGTTTATAGCCAATAATAATTCATCTCTTCATATTCTTGGGGTATCCCGCATATCGAGATAAAATTTATACTTTTGAAGTCCACCCGTTGGAACAACATTATTCCTTTTCAGGGGTCAAATATCCTCACAGGATTCTACCACCCTTAAAATACACAAACTCATCCATAGATCATATTTCTCATATCCTCGAACATGGTCAAAATCCTTCTTCATAGAGTAACAACTCATAAAATCCAAATAGTACCCATGATACTAACTTTATTGATTCTCAAAGTATTACAATCTCTCGCTTTTCCATTACATGTCTCAACTCAATACCTTGATACAAAAGAGTTGTCCCCACTACTTCTACTACTACTACTACATTACTTCTCACAGACACAACTAATTATCACAAGTCTCCTTCTCCTTGGGACAATCCCTGGCAAAGTGCCCTGCTTCATTACAACGAAAACATATTACTTCTAACAACTCCCGAGGTTTCCTTGTGATTATATAGCCTCCTTGGGTCCTTGGCTTCCTTTTTGGGCAACTGCTGAGGTAGTGCCCTGACTCCTTGCACCTGTAACGGGTGATATGACTGAGGTCCCTCCTGGACTCCAATCGGTTTCTCTTCCTGGACCTCTCCATTCAAATCAGGGCTTCTATTTCATGTGGGTCATATTCTACTTCCTCTGCGGGAATTCTACTAGATCCCCATTCAAACAATTTTGGGAGATGTGTCCTTCTTCTCCACATGAATAGCAAGACTTAGTGCAGGGTTTACTCGGGTCTTCTTTAGGTGTGTCCTCCACCTCTTCCTTCATCACAGTTTCTTCTAAAATTTCCATGAGGGCTCCTTTCATTACTTCTTTCTTCTGCTGGTGGTTCATTGTACCATGGGGTAAATATGACACTGAGCAGGATAGTGGGTAGTCCCTTCACACAAGAAACAAGTAATCTACCTAGTTGGGCATTCTTCAACTGGGTGACTTCCTTCACAATTAGGGCATTCATCCTTGTGTTCTTTATGGGTGTGTCCTATTTCTCCACAAATCTTGCATGCACAAGGTTTCTTCATATCCTTTCCATAAGGCTTCAACTTCTGGGACACAAACCGATACTTTGGCAAAGTCAACTTAAATTCTTTCCAAGTGGTTACTCCTTGCCATCCATTGATGGTTTGGTACATCCTCCACCAAGTAGCAGCACCTCTTTCAAAGCACTGAAGAGCATGTTGGGTCATATCCTTTCCGACTATAGGGTTATTCTTCATGTGATCCTCCATGTTCTGAATCCATCGGTCCGTCTCCAATTGACTTATCAGTCCAGGGAAACATGAGTTCATCTCCATTCGTCCTCTATTGGGTCCATGGGTGTGGGGTGAGATGAGAGAGACAAAGGGGGATGCACACAATACAAACAATAGTTTTGAAGAGACATATTTTATTTGTGGCTGTCGGAAAAACATCAAACAAATGACAGCTCACAATCGTCGCATCTAACGTAGGTATATAATAGGGGCTTGGTCTTCTAAAGGTCAATGAATCTTCAAAGTCGTGAAACTCTTCGAGTCTCGTTCATGTCTCCGATGGCTTCTTTTGATCGTGCTTGTCCTTCTCAAGTTCTTTTGCCAGATCATCTCTGTCGATGCGAAGTCTCTCATGACGTATTTCAATATTCTGGGGTTGCGTTCCAAACTTCTAGGTTTCAACATCCTTGGCATGAACCATGGTCCTACTGTCCTTCAGTTCCTGACAAATCTCCAGTATCTCAAGGTTGTAGCTCCTCCAGCTTGGCTACTTTCAGCTTCTGGTTCCTGAGTTCTTCACGAAATGCTTCCTTGTCTAATACGGCTTCCTGGAGCCCCATCTTAAAATTCTTGATGTATTACACCAGATTCTGGCGATACACCAGCTAAGGTTAAAACTTCATCTTATTGATAGGTGCTCCATCGGCCTTCTACCATCCAATCCTTCCGAAGAAATGCATGCTTAGCTCAGCTCAGTGACCATAGTATAAGTGGCGATGACATCACATATAACCGTGTTTCTGCCCTTGTCATTGCCATGAGCTATCTTCCATAGTTGATATGTCCTGCCTTAGGGTTTTCTTGACAAAACTTTGAGTTCTCATGCTCCATGTTCCGGTCTTTCTCCGATACACCTTGATCTCGGGTATTGACAACTTCCTTAGTCCTCCAAGTTCCATAAGGGGTGCCTTCCTAGGTCATACAAATCTGGAAAATTCTACAGGGCCTTCAAATTCTCCTAGTCTTCGGAGTCTTCAACCGTTGTAGTTTTCATTATTATAATACACAGTAAAATCCTCTTCATTCCGAAGTGGTCTTAGTTGTCTGATATCTTGTACTTCTTGAAGTGGTCTCATCAGCCGAATCTTCATGTGGTCAAAAAGGGAAAGGGGTATAGTCTCACTAAAAGGGAATATTTGAATAAGCTCAGAAGAGAAGAGAGGTAAAAGATCCTTTTGAAAAGAAAGTTGTAGAGAAAATATTTCCTATGGGCTTGCCAGTTTCTAGGGGTCACGTCCTACAGTCAACATGTGCTCTGATACCATCTTGTAACCCGACCTCAGACGGTCAAGTCTCTGTGCTTAAGTGTCATCCCTGGATCGGTATGCTGACACACACAGTACTCGAGGATTTATAATAGAGGTAAATCACATGTATAAAATAACGTAAATACTATTACCTCAATCCAAATAGCGGAAGTATCAACAAGGTTGTGGATTCCCATCAACACCAACGGCAAAGTTGAGTGTATAAATCGTAACCCTAACGTATCACTTACTCGTCGTAAGAATCCTGCACATGTTGCAGCCACAAAGGGTTAGTACATTGAATGTACTGGCAAATTCACACCATAGGATAATGATGAATAATAGCTATCACTACATGCATATATGGCTGGTGAAAAAGCTCTATGGTTATAATGTTTTGCGAAAAGCCAAATTTTCCCTACTGCAAAGGAATATAATTTATTTAACTACAAAGTTGGTTGAAAATATTGAGAAGGTTCCTCCAACTCAATCCCAAATTAACATCAATAACCCAACAAATTATTTAAGTAACGTGATGAGATCAATATGATAATCCAAGAACCAGATACTCAAGATGTCCATAACCGGGGACACGGCTAACCATGATTAGTTTGTACACTCTGCAGAGGTTTGCGCACTTTTCCCCACAAGACCCGATCTCCTCCGTTGTATTTCTCGCACTGCCAGGTGTTTGAGAAACGGATGACCGATACACAGTCTTTCAGAAGCATTAACTCTCTACTCCGGATAGACTATACCACCTACAACCCACTACCTACTAGTCTATCTCTTCAAGAGCTTCACGCAACTTACTCAACTATGCTAGAGCCCATAATAGCTTGTGGATGCACACAGAAGTTTCTAGCATGAATAATCTTATGATCCCTTTGAGCCTGGGTGGCATCCATAGGGTGATCACACGGGTCCTCCGGGATCCCCTTGGGCAAACACTGGGTTCTCCAGGTGCCCGGGCAAACCACTGGGTGCTCCAGGGTGCTCCAACCAATCCAGCCAGATGTGTATTAAAGTAGCCACCTTTAGTTAACCATTAAATAATAACTCTCACATCTGTCATGAATTCTCTCAAACCAATCCACATCTACGAGCATAGCATAGCAATATGAGCATAACGTAAAAGTAACTCCCAGGGTTTGAATGCAGGGCAATAGGTTCCTACCTCATCAACTACTTCCCGATACCCACATGTTATCAAGTCCTAACCATGCAATGTTTGAGGGTTGAAACTAATGCATAAAAACTGGGTATGAAAGGGATATGATCAAAGTGTGAACTTGCCTTGTACCGTTTATGAAGATGATTCGCACTCATAATTCTTGATATTTCTACTCGTTACACTCCGTTCAATCTATCGTGAGCAAGCAATAGTAACCACACATAAGCAATCACTCAAAAGATCGGGAAGGACGAAGAAGACAGTTCAGAAAACATCAAAACCAACAAATAACTCTTGCAACATAAAGCAATTTCTAACAGTACCAAAATTATGTGGATTTGGCCTTATCAGAAAATTTAAGTCAAGAGCTTCGATTTCCAAAAAGAATCAAATAAATCGGAGTTATAAAACTCAAGTTATGAACAAAAGAAGTTTGAATACAATCTGTTTGAATTCCAATTTTAAAACTTTCAAAAACATGTTTAAGTTGTTTTACTGGATAGAGGAGATCGTAACGAAGAAGTGGGCGTTGGTTTCATCTAATTTGGATGAACGAGTAAAAATTTATGGTTATTTGAAAAATCAGGGCCAAGCTGTTTTACGGAAGAAAAATAGCTACGACTAAGGTCTAATGTATAAATACGTGGACTAATTGATAATAAACTACAGAAGTATAAAAAACAAAGAAAGATTGAAGGAAATATGCCCTAGAGGCAGTAATAAAGTTATTATTTATTTCCTTATATCATGATAAATGTTTATTATTCACGCTAGAGTTGTATTAACCGGAAACATAATACATGTGTGAATACATAGACAAACAGAGTGTCACTAGTATGCCTCTACTAGCTCGTTGATCAAAGATGGTTATGTTTTCTAACCATAGACATGAGTTGTCACTAGTACAAATGCCCATGCGTTGCATCGGGCGAAATATTAAGTATAAATTGCTCCATGTGCTATTATGCAACATTTTTTAATATAATTTTTGCAAATGTCAGCAATAAGGTCAATGTAACCTTTGAGTGTAGCAATTATGATCTCGACGCACCGCGATCTAGCAGTGTCCTTGCAACAGGACTGTAATGAACGAAATTGCTATCTTTCCTCTAAAAAACAGAAATAAGGCAACCTGCAAAAAGTAAGGCTCGACAATGTTTTTATTTGTGGTGACGACCGACCCTGTTTGTACTTTCTAGGTTGCAACACCAAGACAGCCCTATACAAATTATGGAATGCTGCAAGTAATTACGGATATTTTTTAACAGAGATTCTGTCGATTGTCATCACTGACCACACGTAGCTGAGTGCCTGAGTCAAAGAATAAAAGAACGTCTCAAACCAGGCAATATCAAAATGTCCGTTCATGCCCATGTAGCCACATCACATAACAACAAAACTTCATCCGAATAAAGCTCAGCAAGAAAGGGGCAAACATGGAAACATGAAACGGAAGTACATGACTATAGAATCTATCAAAGAAAAGAAAATACAGCCCTGATGGGGAAACCAGTTCATACTGTTGCACTCCAAAAAACTATTGAAGAAAACACAGAAGGTCATCTATAGCCTCTAGCAAACTTTTGAAGATAAATCAGACTAAAGACTTATCGCTTAGACTCTATCCAAACTGGAGATAAAAAGATGTAGTGAACAGTAAGAAAATTATGTGGTGTGTGAGATTAGACATTCCTAACTTTAAGCTTAAATTAGAATTCATGCATGCGAAAATACATCTCTGTGCAACATGCACGTACTATTTCTGATACCATGCTCTAACGTGTACAGTATTAAATTAGCAATGGACAATGCCTACACATGTATTGGTTAGGGGGCATCACGGATTGGATGGAGGTCTACAATAGTACCTTGCTCTGAAGTGTATTTGCTCGGATTTGGATTTGGATATGTACAAGATCAAGGAGGTCCTTACAGGGGCAGTGGAAAGGTGGGTGAATACCTGCGCAGGGCCGCAGGGCCGAGCTGGGTAGCCAGCATGGTGAGTGGAGTGGGACCAGAGCAGCGCGCTCTCCGGGATCCGGGTCGTCTCCTCCGACTTAACCTCTTCATGAAAGAAAGAAAGAAAGAAAGAAAATACCTTGGACCCAAAGAAGTTGAGTATGCACAGCAAGATAGCAACCCCTGAGAAGATACAAAACCTCGCCCAATCTCCTGCCAACCAGACGTACAAACAGAGTACACGGGACCAGCATACAGATACACTCTTCATAGCATAATAAAACAGAAGTACCAAACCATTCCAAGAAAATCTTGTAGTACAGTCTATCAGGACACAACATATACACGCATGTACACCATGATCCATGATCGTCACGGAAAATAGGCCACTCCGGCTGGCAAAGAAGTGGCAGCAAAGCGCACACTTGTCCATGTCAGGTTTCTATACTTAACATGTAGACCTCATAGTCATTCACTTATCCTCAAGATACGGTCTCTTGTGATCGTCATCTGCGCCTCCAGAGTAGCTATTTTGCTGATAGGAGAGCCCATGTCATTTAGGGTAGGACGCAAGAAGACATCTACCTCTGTCACGATATCTTTTTCTTCGTCGTCATTCACCAGAGCTTGGCCGAAAGACTGCAGTGCAGCGATGAGGACAGAGGAAGCTTCTTCTGTGTCCAAGGGATCATCATCTTCAGTTTCTGACTCATCTTGTGACAAAGAGGGATTTCAGTGCAAGCAAGAAATTGAAGTGTATGTATAGACAAAAAAATGTGCAGGGCTACAAATTCTGATGATACAACATCAATTTACTTAAGCTCTTACACGGGCAGTGAAGGTCAAGGTGAACCTAAGGAAATATCATAGTCAGCAAAAAAAAGTTGAAAGAAGACGATCAAATTAAAACCATGTAACTAAATACATAGAAGAATCTTCTTATAAATAAATCAGGCAACCAATATTTTGTCTGATATTCAAAGAGCTATGTTTGATTGACTCTTCTATATTATATGATGCTCTATGGCAACAGATAAATGAGAGCCAAAAGAGTATTATTAAAATTGAATGCATGCCTTATATATACCAAGGGTCATTCTTGAGAAAATTTGTGGCTCATGCCTCTTGACATTTAGAAGAAAATGTCGGATAATATGTAGGTGCTAGCACTTTGCAGAACGTACAAACCTTACAGGTTCACTCAAGCAAATACCACAAATCATATTTACGCACAGTAATGGTTCACAGAATTACAGAGAAATTGAGAGAGAGAGAGAGAGAGAGAGAGTGGTTCATAGAATTACAGAAAAATTGAGAGAGAGAGAGAGAGGCAACAAGTTGGAGTTCAGAGGAGAACTGCAGCAACGGGTTTGAGAAGAGCTTCAGAAGAAGTGCAGCAGCAACATCGCTAAGAGAGATGGGACAGCCACAGGCAGCAAGGAGCAGAGAGGAGAGGCAGCGGCAAGGCAAGACTACTACAAAACCTATGACTAAGTCGAACTATATATTTTTATGATTGATGGGCATACTCGCGACTTCACCCATAATATTTCAAAAAAAGTTGAATCCTTCATTTTTCAAATTTGAGCATTGGCACATATCCACTGTATGGATTAGTCATATTATCAGGCCGGGTCAGTATATTTGTAAATTTGTCACATAAATAGTTTGTCGAACCAATTCCAGTAATAATCAATAGACATGCATATCTCTGGAAAAAAAGGAACACACATGCATACAGTGGAAGTGTCTCAAGGGCCAAACTATTCTGGAAACTATAATAGCAGAAATCATATTTTTCTAAATCTGGACTAAAAGGGGATGTACGCTCACTTATCTTGGCCCGTGCACTTCCTCGAGTCCACTCGCAACATCATGGTATTCTTTCCACTCGCAACGCACAGCCAAAGTGTTCTTTCCACTCGCAATCCCACCTTGAGTCCTCGACCTGCACTTCCAAACACGTGACCATTGCAATTTGGTTATATTTCAAACCTATCTTCTGTTTGCACCATCGCTAGTGTTTTGTCCTGCAATTAACATTGTACAGCAGAACACCAAATTAATTTAGGTGAACAGATGCAACACATTCAATATTATTCGAATGTGATGTGTTATTTGCTAATGCACTCCTATAGGCTTCTTCCAGAATATATGTGCAGATATTATATCAGTGTGCTCTATATAAGTGGAACAGTCAGTAATTGACCATCGACATGAGCTTTGACTCCATGGTCACTACGTAATACAGGAAAAAGAAAAGGCCAATATTGCATTATTGCTTGACTATTACTGAAATTTGACAGGAAATCAAGTAGCGCTACCTCATCTTCTTTTAAACTCCTAGAGCATATACAACAGAAACAGAACAAAAACTAACCAAGAATATACATATCCATGTGCACCACTTTCAGAATATATGACATATTGACTCTGAGATATCTAACTTTTTTTGTTTCCATGCATTCAAGAAGCGCTCTATTACTTTCATGATCTTATTCCAAGTTTAACTTGTTTACAAAGATTAAAAACTATGCGGTAGCATGATTTTTCTATGACATCCAAAAAAATCATGGTTATTCATATCAAACAGGCAATGCAAGTAATTCTTGGTCCAATTCTAAAATGGACAGGTTTGGATCTGCTAAAGAACACTTTGTTTCTCCTGTTCCATAACCTAATGACCACACTTAAGCATAGATATGTTTGTATATATGGTAAAAGAACAGCAGGCTCGAAGTAATAAATCACAGGCAGGGAGGAAGCAATGTAGATGACGGGGGCTTAGCTTACTTGTCAGCGTAGTGGAGGAGGTAGAGGTAGGTGATGGAGCTTCTGCACCTCCATGTTCATACAACCTACGACGCACGCAAATAAGTCTGAATATACACGGCGCGAGAGGACAGGAGGATTCGACTATGACCACATGGATGTTGTCGGAGTCGACAAGCATTGGCCGTGATGGCAGGTTGTCCTACAGGTGCTCGTCCGTAGCCTCCCTTCTCTAGGCTCTCTCAGGCCGTGGTGGCGGAGATCCATCGGGGACGAATGGCCACGTCTGCAATCACTGAACCCAATGATGCCCAAGCCCGACCGCCGTTGCGTTCATGCTCCCGAGACGTCCTGAGCAGCCCTTGGATTCTCCTGGAAATCAATCAACACCTGCAAACAACAAACACCTCAATGTTATCGCACCGTTCGCCAAACCAACCTCTGGCTCAAGAAAGAGGAGTAAACAGACATCTGATGATGAACTTACCTGCCGCATCACATGGTCCGTCAGGATGTTCTGGATTTCAGGGTCCTGCATAGCTTTGCCCTGTCTCTCTTTCAGTTCCTCTGGGGTAAAGTTTGCCTCTGTTCGCCTTGTTGATCTGCTGAATATATCTGAGAACGGACATCAACGGTTAGGAGCTGCTTGGTGGAATCTAAGATGAGAAACCAGTGACTGATTGACAATCTCTTTCAGTGCTATTTACCTCTTTACACCATCAAGCAGCTCCTGGTTACTCGGGTCATGCTTTAGGCCTTCCTGATAAGTTTCCATTGCTTTGTCATACTCTTTCATGAAAAACTGGTTTGTGCCTTTCCTGATGTATCCCTTGGAGAATGTAGGATCTAGCTCGATGCACTTCTCGGCACCCCTTCAGGCTTTGGCACCCAGCTTGTGCATATACTCAAACGCCTTGTCTGCGTCCCTGGCCTTCGCGCTGACCACAAGGAGCGGCGCGAGCTCGGGATCTTACAGCGATGCAGCGGAGGCCGCCATGTGGGCCTCGACCGCGTATGCCTTGCCAGCCTCCCCGGCGCGCCGGAACGCGGCAAGCACGGGGCTGTAGGACCGGAGGCGCAGCGCGAGGCCGTACTTCTGCCGCATGGAGGAGAGGAGCCTGAAGGCTTCGTAGGCGCCCTGGGCATCTGCAGCGACGATGCAGGCGAGCGAAGTGATGGTGGCCTCGGACGGGGGTGCCCTGGCCTCTAGCATGCCGGCGAACATGCGGCGCGCGGCGGCGGCCGGGTGGACGGGGAAGACGGCGCAGTCAGCGGAGGCGAGCAGGTGGAGGAGCTGGTTGTACTGGTGCGCGGCGAGGCGGAGGTCGGGCACCGCGTCCGGGCCGGAGACGGCCGCGTCCAAGGTTCCCATGGCGGCAGCGGCGTCCCCATGGCGGCTGTAGTCGGTGAGCGTGCGCCCCTTCCAGCCGGTGGATAAGATGAAGAACACAGCGCAAAATACAGGGGTTAATTTGCAAAATCGAAACGTTTTTGCAGATCCACTTACATAGGGACTGCGGGTTGAATACAAAAAACAGTAGGGGCTTTTTTGAAAAACTACCGCGACGGTGAACCCGGAGGCTCAATCCGTACTTTATTATTAGGGAGAGATTTGATTAACGGGATCACATCATTCATCATTAGGAGAATGATGTGATTGACTTGACTCATTCCGTTAGCTTAGCACTTGATCGTTTAGTTTGTTGCTATTGCTTTCTTCATGACTTATACATGTTCCTATGACTACGAGATTATGCAACCCCCGTTTACCGGAGGAACACTTTGTGTGCTACCAAACGTCACAACGTAACTGGGTGATTATAAAGGTGCTCTACAGGTGTCTCCGAAGGTACTTGTAGGGTTGGCGTATTTCGAGATTAGGATTTGTCACTCCGATTATCGGAGAGGTATCTCTGAGCCCTCTCGGTAATGCACATCACCTAAGCCTTGCAAGCATTGCAACTAATGAGTTAGTTGCGGGATGATGTATTACGGAACGAGTAAAGAGACTTGCCGGTAACGAGATTGAACTAGGTATTGAGATGCCGACGATCGAATCTCGGGCAAGTAACATACCGATGACAAAGGGAACAACGTATGTTGTTATGCGGTCTGACCGATAAAGATCTTCGTAGAATATGTAGGAGCCAATATGAGCATCCAAGTTCCGCTATTGGTTATTGACCGGAGACGTGTCTCGATCATGTCTACATTGTTCTCGAACCCATAGGGTCCGCACGCTTGACGTTATGACAACAGTTTCATTATGAGTTTATATGTTTTGATGTACCGAAGGTTGTTCGGAGTCCTGGATGTGATCACAGACATGACGAGGAGTCTCGAAATGGTCGAGACATGAAGATTAATATATTGGAAGCCTATGTTTGGACATCGAAAGTGTTCTGGGTGAAATCGGCATTTTATCGGAGTACCGGGAGGTTACCGGAACCCCCCGGTAACCTAATGGGCCTTAATGGGCCTAGTGGAGGAAGTGGAGAGGAGGCCATGGGGCAGCCGCGTGCCCCTCCCCCCAAGTACGAATTGGACAAGGAGGGGGGGCGGCGCCCCCCCTTTCCTTTCCCCTCTCTCTCTCCTTCCCCCCAAGTCCTAGTCCAACATGGAAAAGGGGGGAGTCCTACTCCCGGTAGGAGTAGGACTCCTCCTGGCGCGTCCCTTGCCTGGCCGCACCTCCTTCCCCTTGCTCCTTTATATACGGGGGCAGGGGGGCACCCCATAGACACAACAATTGATCATTGATCTCTTAGCCGTGTGCGGTGCCCCCCTCCACCATAATCCTCGATAATATTGTAGCGGTGCTTAGGCGAAGCCCTGCAACGGTAGAACATCAAGATCGTCACCACGCCGTCGTGCTGGCGGAACTCTTCCCCGACATTCTGCTGGATCGGAGTCCGGGGATCGTCATCGAGCTGAACGTGTGCTAGAACTCGGAGGTGCCGTAGTTTCGGTGCTTGATCGGTCGGGCCGTGAAGACGTACGACTACATCAACCGCGTTGTTATAACGCTTCCGCTTTTGGTCTACGAGGGTACGTGGACAACACTCTCCCATCTCATTGCTATGCATCACCATGATCTTGCGTGTGCGTAGGAATTTTTTTGAAATTGCTACGTTCCCCAACAGTGGCATCCAAGACAGGTTTTATGCGTTGATGTAATATGCACGAGTAGAACACAAGTGAGTTGTGGCGATATAAGTCATACTGCTTACTAGCATGTCACACTTTGGTTTGGCGGTCTTGTTGGATGAAGCAGCCCGGACCGACATTATGCGTACGCTTACGCGAGACTGGTTTTACCGCCGTGCTATGCACACAGGTGACTAGCGGGTGTCAATTTCTCCAACTTTAGTTGAACCGAGTGTGGCTACGCCCAGTCCTTGCAAAGGTTAAAATAGCACCAACTTGACAAACTATCGTTGTGGTTTTGATGCGTAGGTAAGAACGGTTCTTGCTAAGCCCAGTAGCAGCCACGTAAAACTTGCAACAACAAAGTAGAGGACGTCTAACTTGTTTTTGCAGGGCATGTTGTGATGTGATATGGTCAAGACATGATGAGATATAAGTTGTTGTATGAGATGATCATGTTTTGTTGAAGTTATCGCCAACTGGCAAAAGCCTTATGGTTGTCTCTCTATTGCATAAGATGCAAGCGCCAAATAATTGCTTTACTTTATCGCTATGCGATAGCAATAGTTGCAAGAGCAATAGTTGGCGAGACGACCATGTGACGACACATTGATATAGATCAAGATGATGGAGATCATGGTGTCATGCCAGTGACGATGGAGATCATGATGATGCTTTGGAGATAGAGATCAAAGGCAAAAGATGATGATGGCCATATCATGTCACATATTTTGATTGCATGAGATGTTTATCTTTTATACATCTTACTTTGCTTAGTTATGACGGTAGCATTATAAGATGACCTCTCACTAAATTTCAAGATAAAAGTGTTCTCCCTGAGTATGGACCGTTGCCAAAGTTCGTCGTGCCCAGACACCATGTGATGATCGGGTGTGATAAGCTCTACGTCCATCTACAATGGGTGCAAGCCAGTTTTGCACACGCAGAATACTCAGGTTAAACTTGACGAGCCTAGCATATGCAGATATGGCCTCGGAACACTGAGACCGAATGGTCGAGCGTGAATCATATAGTAGATATGATCAACATAGTGATGTTCACCATTGAAAACTACTCCATTTCACGTGATGATCGGTTATGGTTTAGTTGATTTGGATCACGTGATCACTTAGATGATTAGAGGGATGTCTATCTAAGTGGGAGTTCTTAAGTAATATGATTAATTGAACTTTAATTTATCATGAACTTAGTCCTGGTAGTATTAGCATATCTATGTTGTAGATCAATAGCTCGCGATGTTGCTCCCCGTTTAATTTTTATATGTTCCTAGAGAAAACTAAGTTGAAAGATGATCGTAGCAATGATGCGGACTGGGTCCGTGATCTGAGGTTTATTCTCATTGCTGCATAGAAGAATTATGTCCTTGATGCACCGCTAGGTGACTGACCTATTGCAGGAGCAGATGCAAACGTTATGAACGTTTGGCTAGCTCAATATGATGGCTACTTGATAGTTTAGTGCACCATGCTTAACAGCTTAGAATCGGGATTTCAAAGACATTTTGAACGTCATGGACCATATGAGATGTTCCAGGAGTTGAAATTAATATTTCAAGCAAATACCCGAGTTGAGAGATATGAAGTATCCAACAAGTTCTATAGCTAAAAGATGGAGGAGAATAGCTCAAGCAGTAAGCATCTGCTCAGATTGTCTGGGTACTACAATCGCTTGAATCAAGTGGGAGTTAATCTTCCAGATAAAATAGTGACTGACAGAATTCTCTAGTCACCATCACCAAGTTAGTAGAACTTAGTGATGAACTATAATATGCAAGGGATGACGAAAACAATTCCCAAGCTCTTCGCGATGCAAAAATCGGCGAAGGTAGAAATCAAGAAAAACATCAAGTGTTGATGGTTGACAAGACCACTAGTTTCAAGAGAAAGGGCAAAGGGAAGAAGGGGAACTTCAAGAAGAACGACAAACAAGTTGCTGCTCTAATGAAGAAACCCAAGTAGGGACCTAAGCCTAAGACTAAGTGCTTCTACTGCAAAGGGACTGGTCACTATAAGCGGAACTACCCCAAGTGTTTGGTGGATAAGAAGGATGGCAAAGTGAACAAAGCTATATTTGATATACATGTTATTGATGTGTACTTTACTAGTGTTTATAGAAACCCCTCGGTATTTGATACTGGTTCAGTTGCTAAGAGTAGTAACTCGAAATGGGAGTTGCAAAATAAACAGAGACTAGTTAAGGGTGAAGTGACGATGTGTGTTGGAAGTGGTTCCAAGATTGATATGATCATCATCGCACACTCCCTATACTTTCAGGATTAGTGTTGAACCTAAATAAATGTTATTTGGTGTTTGTGTTGAGCATAAATATGATTGGATCATGTTTATTGCAATACGGTTATTTAATGTAAGTTAGAGAATAATTGGTGTTCTGTTTACATGAATAAAACCTTCTATGGTCATACACCCAATGAAAATGGTTTGTTGGATCTCGATCGTGGTGATACACATTTTCATAATATTGAAGCCAAAAAATGCAAAGTTAATAATGATAGTGCAACTTATTTGTGGCACTGCCATTTAGGTCATATTGGTGTAAAGCGCATGAAGAAAATCCATGCTAATGGGCTTTTGGAATCACTTGATTATGAATCAGTTGATACTTGCGAACCATGCCTCATGGGCAAGATGACTAAGACTCCGTTCTCCAGAACAATGGAGCGAGCAACAGATTTGTTGGAAATCATACATACTGATGTATGTGGTCCGATGAATATTGAGGCTCGCGGCAAGTATCATTATTTTCTGATCTTCACAGATGATTTGAGCAGATATGAGTATATCTACTTGATGAAACACAAGTCTGAAATTTGAAAAGTTCAAAGAATTTCAGAGTGAAGTGGAGAATCATCGTAACAAAAATAAAAGTTTCTACGATATGATCGCAGAAGTAAAATATTTGAGTTACGAGTTTGGCCTTCAGTTAAAACAATGTGAAATAGTTTCACTACTCACGCCACCTGGAACACCACAGTGTAATGGTGTGTCCAAACATCATAACCGTGCTTTATTAGATATGGTGCGATCTATGATGTCTCTTACCGATTACCACTATCGTTTTGGGGTTATCCATTAGAGACAGCTACATTCATGTTAAATAGGGCACCATCTAAATCCGTTGAGATGACACCGTATGAACTGTGGTTTGGCAAGAAACCTAAGCTGTCGTTTCTTAAAGTTTGGGACTGCGATGCTTATGTGAAAAAGTTTCAACATGATAAGCTCGAACCCAAATCGGAGAAGTAAATCTTCATAGGATACCCAAAAGAAAATGTTGGGTACACCTTCTATCACATATCCGAAGGCAAGATATTCATTGCTGAGAATGGATCCTTTCTAGAGAAGGAGTTTCTCTCGAAAGAAGTGAGTGGGAGGAAAGTAGAACTTGATGAGGTAACTGTACCTGCTCCCTTATTGGAAAATAGTTCATTACATAAATCTGTTCCTGTAAATACTACACCAATTAGTGAGTAAGCTAATGATGATGATCATGTAACTTCAGATCAAGTTACTACCGAACCTCGTAGGTAAACCAGAGTGAGATCCGCACCAGAGTGGTACGATAATCCTGTTCTGGAGGTCATGTTACTTGACCATGACGAGCCTATGAACTATGAGGAAGCGATGATGAGCCTAGATTCCGCGAAATGGCTTGAGGCCATGAAATCTGAGATGAGATCAATGTATGAGAACAAATTATGGACTTTGATTGACTTGCCCATGGCTCGGCGAGCCATTGAGATTAAATGGATCTTCAAGAGGAAGACGGACGCTGATAGTAGTGTTACTATCTACAAAGCTAGAATTGTCACAAAAAGGTTTTAGACAAGTTCAAGGTGTTGACTACGATGAGAGTTTCTCACTCGTATCTATGCTTAAGTCTGTCCGAATCATGTTAGCAATTGCCGCATTTTTTGAAATCTGGCAAATGGATAAACAAAACTGCATTCCTTAATGGATTTATTAAAGAAGAGTTGTATATGATGCAACCAGAAGGTTTTGTCAATCCTAAAGGTACTAACAAAATATGCAAGCTCTAGCGATCCATCTATGGACTGGTGCAAGCATCTCGGAGTTGGAATATACGCTTTGATAAGTTGATCAAAGCATATAGTTTTATACAGACTTGCGGTGAAGCCTGTATTTACAAGAAAGTGAGTGGGAGCACTACATCATTTCTGATAAGTATATGTGAATGACATATTGTTGATCGAAGATAATGTAGAATTATTCTGCAAAGCATAAAGAAATGTTTGAAAGGAGTTTTTCAAAGAAAGACCTCGGTGAAGCTGCTTACATATTGAGCATCAAGATATATAGAGATAATCAAGACGCTTGATAAGTTTTTCAATGAGTACATACCTTGACAAGATTTTGAAGTAGTTCATAATGGAACAGTCAAAGGAGTTCTTGCATGTGTTACAAGGTGTGAAGTTGAGTAAGACTCAAAACCCGACCACGACAGAACATAGGGAGAGAATGAAAGTCATTCCCTATGCCTCAGCCATAGGTTCTATAAAGTATGCCATGCTGTGTACTAGACCTATTGTATACCCTGCCCTGAGTTTGGCAAAGGAGTACAATAGTGACCTAGGAGTAGATCACTGGACATTGGTCAAAATTATCCTTAGTGGAATAAGGATATGTTTCTCGATTATGGAGGTGACAAAAGGTTCATCGTAAAGGGTTACGTCGATGCAAGTTTTGACACTGATCTAGATGACTCTAAGTCTCAATCTGGATACATATTGAAAGTTGGAGCAATTAGCTAGAGTAGCTCCATGCAGAGCATTGTTGACATAGAAATTTCCAAAATACGTATGGATCTGAATGTGGCAGACCCGTTGACTAAACTTCCCTCACAAGCAAAACATGATCATACCTTAGTACTCTTTGGGTATTAATCACATAGCGATGTGAACTAGATTATTGACTCTAGTAAACCCTTTGGGTGTTGGTCACATGACGATGTGAACTATGGGTGTTAATCACATGGTGATGTGAACTATTGATGTTAAATCACATGGCGATGTGAACTAGATTATTGACTCTAGCGCAAGTGGGAGACTGATGGAAATATGCCCTAGAGGCAATAATAAAGTTATTATTTATTTCCTTATATCATGATAAATGTTTATTATTCATGCTAGAATTGTATTAACCGGAAACATAATACATGTGTGAATACATAGACAAACAGAGTGTCACTAGTATGCCTCTACTTGACTAGCTCGTTGACCAAAGATGGTTATGTTTCCTAACCATAGACAAAGAGTTGTCATTTGATTGACGGGGTCACATCATTAGGAGAATGATGTGATTGACTTGACCCATTCTGTTAGCTTAGCACTTGATCGTTTAGTTTGTTGCTATTGCTTTCTTCATGACTTATACATGTTCCTATGACTATGAGATTATGCAACCCCCGATTACCGGAGGAACACTTTGTGTGCTACCAAACGTCACAATGTAACTGGGTGATTATAAAGGTGCTCTACAGGTGTCTCCGAAGGTACTTGTTGGGTTGGCGTATTTCGATATTAGTATTTGTCACTCCGATTGTCGGAGAGGTATCTCTGGGCCCTCTCGGTAAAGCACATCACCTAAGCCTTGCAAGCATTGCAACTAATGAGTTAGTTGCGGGATGATGTATTACGGAACGAGTAAAGAGACTTGCCGGTAACGAGATTGAACTAGGTATTGAGATGCCGACGATCGAATCTTGGGCAAGTAACATACCGATGACAAAGGGAACAACGCATGTTGTTATGCGGTCTGACCGATAAAGATCTTCGTAGAATATGTAGGAGCCAATATGAGCATCCAAGTTCCGCTATTGGTTATTGACCGGAGACGTGTCTCGGTCATGTCTACATTGTTCTCGAACCCGTAGGGTCCGCACGCTTAACGTTACGATGACAGTTTCCTTATGAGTTTATATGTTTTGATGTACTGAAGGTTGTTCGGAGTCCCGGATGTGATCACGGACATGACGAGGAGTCTCGAAATGGTCGAGACATGAAGATTGATATATTGGAAGCCTATGTTTGGACATCGGAAGTGTTCCGGGTGAAATCGGCATTTTATCGGAGTACTGGGAGGTTACCGGAACCCCTCGGTAACCTAATGGGCCTTAATGGGCCTAGTGGAGGAAGTGGAGAGGAGGCCAAGGGGCAGCCGCGCGCCCCTCCCCCCAAGTCCGAATTGGACAAGGAGGGGGGCGGCGCCCCCCCTTTCCTTTCCCCTCTCTCTCTCCTTCCCCCCCAAGTCCTAGTCCAACATGGAAAAGGGGGGAGTCCTACTCCCGGTAGGAGTAGGACTCCTCCTGGCGAGCCCCTTGCTTGGCCGCACCTCCTTCCCCTTGCTCCTTTATATACGGGGGCAGGGGGCACCCCATAGACACAACAATTGATCATTGATCTTTTAGCCGTGTGCGGTGCCCCCCTCCACCATAATCCTCGATAATATTGTAGCGGTGCTTAGGCGAAGCCCTACAACGGTAGAACATCAAGATCGTCACCACGCCGTCGTGCTGGCGGAACTCTTCCCCGACATTCTGCTAGATCGGAGTCCGGGATCGTCATCGTGCTGAACGTGTGCTAGAATCCGGAGGTGCCGTAGTTTCGATGCTTGATCGGTCGGGCCGTGAAGACGTACGACTACATCAACCGCGTTGTTATAACGCTTCTGCTTTCGGTCTACGAGGGTACGTCGACAAAACTCTCCCATCTTGTTGCTATGCATCACCATGATCTTGCGTGTGCGTAGGAATTTTTTTGAAATTGCTACGTTCCCCAACAAAGATACCTTTATAAGGCAGAGAAAAGACGACTTTGGAGAGAAGAGACAATTTCCAGAAGTCGCGCTGGAGAGGAGAAATATATTTTTCTTAAATGAATCTAGTCAAACCAAAATATTGATTTAACCCAAATCGGATGATTTTTGAGGCTCTATGGGTCTATATTTATAGGTGGAAAAGAGGTTTAAGGGTCAAAGGCTAGGCAATGCGAGACTAAACGTAGACGAAAATATACGAAACAGAGAAGAAAAAGGCTAACGCCTCGCACGGGCCTAAAGGCCTCGGCCGGCCGCGCGCCGTACACGTGCTGCATTTTTTTCTTCTGAAATTTGTTAAAAAAACTAAACATTAACGAAAATAAAATAAATAAAAAAGACAAAATAAAACAAAAGAAAAACGGGCCGGCCTGCTGCTATGCTATGCATGTGAGCGGCGGTTAGTTCCAGGCGCACACGTATATTTTTCCTTTTTTATATAGAAACAAAAAAAGAAAACTACATAATGATACAACAACAAACAACAACAAAGCCTTTAGTCCCAAACAAGTTGGGGTAGGCTAGAGGTGAAACCCATAAGATCTCGCAACCAACTCATGGCTCTGGCACATGGATAGCAAGCTTCCACGCACCCCTGTCCATAGCTAGCTCTTTGGTGATACTCCAATCCTTCAGGTCTCTCTTAACGGACTCCTCCCATGTCAAATTCGGTCTACCCCACCCTCTCTTGACATTCTCCGCACGCTTTAGCCGTCCACTATGCACCGGAGCTTCTGGAGGCCTGCGCTGAATATGCCCAAACCATCTCAGACGATGTTGGACAAGCTTCTCTTCAATTGGTGCTACCCCAACTCTATCTCGTATATCATCATTCCGGACTCGATCCTTCCTCGTGTGGCCACACATCCATCTCAACATACGCATCTCCGCCACACCTAACTATTGAACATGTCGCCTTTTAGTCGGCCAACACTCAGCGCCGTGCAACATTGCGGGTCGAACCGCCGTCCTGTAGAACTTGCCTTTTTTGCTTTTGTGGCACTCTCTTGTCATAGAGAATGCCAGAAGCTTGGCGCCACTTCATCCATCTGGCTTTGATTCGATGGTTCACACCTTCATCAATACCCCCATCCTCCTGCAGCATTGACCCCAAATACCGAAAGGTGTCCTTCTGAGGCACCACCTGGCCATCAAGGCTAACCTCCTCCTCACACCTAGTAGTACTGAAACCGCACATCATGTACTCGGTTTTAGTTCTACTAAGCCTAAACCCTTTCGATTCCAAGGTTTGTCTCCATAACTCTAACTTCCTATTTACCCTCGTCCGACTATCGTCAACTAGCACCACATCATCCGCAAAGAGCATACACCATGGGATATCTCCTTGTATATCCCTTGTGACCTCATCCATCACCAATGCAAAAAGATAAGGGCTCAAAGCTGACCCCTGATGCAGTCCTATCTTAATCGGGAAGTCATCAGTGTCGACATCACTTGTTCGAACACTTGTCACAACATTATCATACATGTCCTTGATGAGGGTAATGTACTTTGCTAGGACTTTGTGTTTCTCCAAGGCCCAGCACATGACATTCCACGGTATCTTATCATAGGCCTTCTCCAAGTCAATGAACACCATATGAAAGTCCTTCTTTTGCTCCCTATATCTCTCCATAAGTTGTCGTACCAAGAAAATGGCTTCCATGGTCAACCTCCCAGGCATGAAACCAAACTGATTTTTGGTCACGCTTGTCATTCTTCTTAAGCGGTGCTCAATGACTCTCTCCCATAGCTTCATTGTATGGCTCATCAGCTTAATTCCATGGTAATTAGTACAACTCTGAACATCCCCCTTGTTCTTGAAGATTGGTACTAATATACTCCGTCTCCATTCTTCTGGCATCTTGTTTGCCCGAAAAATGAGGTTGAAAAGCTTGGTTAGCCATACTATCGCTATGTCCCCGAGATCTTTCCATACCTCAATGGGGATACAATCAGGGCCCATCGCCTTGCCTCCTTTCATCCTTTTTAAAGCCTCCTTGACCTCAGACTCCTGGATTCGCCGCACAAAACGCATGCTGGTCTCATCGAAGGAGTCGTCCAGTTCAATGGTAGAACTCTCATTCTCCCCATTGAACAACTTGTCGAAGTACTCCCGCTATCTATGCTTAATCTCCTCGTCCTTCACCAAGAGTTGGCCTGCTCCGTCCTTGATGCATTTGACTTGGCCAATATCCCTCGTCTTCCTCTCTCAGATCTTGGCCATCTTATAGATGTCCCTTTCACCTTCCTTCGTGCCTAACCATTGGTAGAGGTCCTCATATGCCCGACCCCTTGCTTCACCAACAGCTCGCTTTGCGGCCTTCTTCGCCATCTTGTACTTGTCTATGTTGTCTGCACTCCTATCCAGGTATAGGCGTTTGAAGTAATCTTTCTTCTCTTTAATCGCCTTCTGGACATCATTATTCCACTACCAGGTATCCTTATCTTCGCTTCTCCTTCCCCTGGACACTCCAAGCTCCTCCGAGGCCACCTTACGAATGCAAGTCGCCATCTTCGTCCACACATTGTTCGCATCTCCTCCTTCCTCCCAAGGGCCCTCCTTAATGACCCTCTCCTTGAACGCTAGAGCTACCTCCCCCTTGAGCTTCCACCACTTCGTTCTAGCGACTTTGGCACGCTTATCCCGCTGGACACGAATCCGAAAGCGGAAGTCAGCAACCACCATCTTATGCTGGGGTACAACACTCTCTCCAGGTATCACCTTATAGTCTAGGCACACACGCCTATCTTCTCTTCTCGAGAGGATGAAATCAATCTGGCTAGAGTGTTGGCCACTACTAAAAGTCACCAGATGTGATTCTCTCTTGTACATTTCTCTAGTGCTAAATAAAGTTTACAAAATATCAAATAATTCAAACAGTGCAACTTCTACAATAAAACCCAATAAAAATCATTTTAGAAATACCAAAATGATTTCAAAATTATTTCTCTCCAATTTTCTGATGTAGGGAATCATTTTACCCTATTTTCCATTTGTTTTATTTTTGGAGAAAATTAATTTGAATAAAACCCAAATAACTCCAAATTGAAAACAATTTCAAACGGACTTTAAATTTGATCCTTTTAAACTTTCAACTTGTATTTCATATATTTTGAAGAAGTCATTTTATCTTTTCTCATGAAAATCATTGAGTTTCTTAAAGTTTCTGAATTTGAAATATTTCCAAATAAAATTCAAATCTATTCAAAAACCCCTTTTCATTTAATTAAATGGAAGAAGTCATATCATCTTCTCTCGAGGGTTTTATATTTGAAAAGAATTTTAATTCACGGAGATCAAAATGAAAAAAGGTGAAAGTTTGGGAAAGTCCTTTTATTCCCTCTCATTTAACTTTCAAAAAGTTTCGAATTTCACTCAATTAATCACACAACAATCAAACAGACAATCAATCTATCTATTTATTATAACATTCCAAAATTTAGAATTTTGGGATGTTACACTCGTTAATCCAAGATGGTTAAGTTTCCTAGCCATGGACATGTGTTGTCATTTGATGAACGGGATCACATAATTAGCGAATGATGTGATGGACAAGACCCATCCGTCAGCTTAGCACTATGATCGTTTAGTTTATTACTATTGCTTTCTTCATGACTTATATATGTTCTTGTGACTATGAGATTATGCAACTCCCGAATACCGGAGGAACACCTTGTGTGCTATCAAAGGTCACAACGTAACTGGGTGATTATAAAGATGCTCTACAGGTGTCTCTGATGGTGTTTGTTGAGTTGGCATAGATCGAGATTATGATTTGTCACTCCGATTGCCAGAGAGGTATCTCTGGGCCCTCTCGGTAATGCACATCACTATAAGCCTTGCAAGCAAAGTGACTAATGAGTTAGTCACGGGATGATGCATTATAGAACGAGTAAAGAGACTTGCCAGTAATGAGATTGAACTATGTATGATAATACCGACGATCGAATCTCGGGCAAGTAACATACCGATGACAAAGGGAACAACGTATGTTGTTATGCGGTTTGACCGATAAAGATCTTCATAGAATATGTAGGAACCAATATGAGCATCCAGTTTCCGCTATTGGTTATTGACCGGAGATGAGTCTCGGTCATGTCTACATAGTTCTTGAACCCGTAGGGTCCGCACGCTTAACGTTCGATGATGATATGTATTGTGAGTTATGTGATTTGATGTACCGAAGGTTGTTCGGAGTCCCGGATGTGATACGAACATGACGAGGAGTCTCGAATGGTCGATACATAAAGATTGATATATTGGAAGGTTATGTTTGGACACCGGAAAGGTTTCAGATTGGTTCGGGCATTTTTTGGAGTACCAGGGGGTTACCGGAACCCCCCGAGGGGTTAATGGGCCTTCATGGGCTTTAGTGGAAGAGAGGAGGAGGCGGCCAAGTGGAGGGGCACGCCCCCAAGCCCAATCCGAATTAGGGAGGGGGTCAGTGATCACCCACAAGTATAGGGGATTTCAACAATTTTCGAGGGTAGAGTATTCAACCCAAATTTATTGATTCGACGCAAGGGGAGCCAAAGAATATTCTCAAGTATTAGCAGTTGAGTGTTCAATTCAACCACACCTGGAAACTTAATATCTACAGCAAAGTATTTAGTAGCAAAGTAATATGATAGTGGCGGTAACGATAGCAAAAGTAATAGTTTTGGTTTTATAGTGATTGTAACAGTAGCAACGGAAAAGTAAATAAGCGAAGATCAATAAATGAAAAGCTCATAGGAAATGGATTAGTTATGGATAATTATGTCGGATGCGATTCCTCATGCAACAGTTATAACCTAGGGTGACACAGAACTAGCTCCAGTTCATCAATGTAATGTAGGCATGTATTCCGAATATAGTCATACGTGCTTATGGGAAAGAACTTGCATGCCATCTTTTGTCCTACCTTCCCGTGGCAGCGGGGTCCTATTGGAAACTAAGGGATATTATGGCCTCCTTTTAATAGAGTACCGGACCAAAGCATTAACACTTAGTGAATACATGTGTTGGGGAACGCTGTAATTTCAAAAAAAATTCCTACGCACACGCAAGATCCATCTAGGTGATGCATAGCAACAAGAGGGAAGAGTGTTGTCCACGTACCCTCATAGACCGAAAGCGGAAGCGTTATGACAACGTGGTTGATGTAGTCGTACGTCTTCACGATCCAATCGATCCTAGCACCGAAGGTACGACACCTCCGCGATCTGCACACGTTCAGCTCGGTGACGTCCCATGAACTCTAGATCCAGCTGAGGTCGAGGGAGAGTTTTGTCAGCACGACGGCATGGTGATGGTGATGATGAAGCTACCAACGCAGGGCTTTGCCTAAGCACTACAACGATATGACTGAGGTGAAAATCTATGGAGGGGGGCACCGCACACGGCTAAACAATCAACTTGTGTGTCTATGGGGTGCCCCCTGGCCACGTATATAAAGGAGGGGAGGGAAGAGGTGGCCGGCCCTAAGGGGGCACACCAGGTGTGGGGAATCCTACTAGGACTCCCCAGGCCAAGTAGGATTCCCCTCCTCTTTCCTATTCGGAGTAGGAGAGAAGGAAAGAGAGGGAGAGGGAGAAGGAAAGGGGGGCCGCGCCCCACCCCTTGTCTAGTTCGGTTTGGGCAGGGGGGAGGCGCGTGCCACCGCTTGGCCCTTCTCCCCTCTCTCCACTAAAGCCCAATAAGGCCCATTACTTCTCCGAGTGAATTCCCGTAAATCCCCGGTACTCCGAAAAATACCCGAATCACTCGGAACCTTTCCGATGTTCGAATATAGCCTTCCAATATATCAATCTTTACGTCTCGACCATTTCGAGACTCCTCGTCATGTCCCTGATCTTATCCGGGACTCTGAACAACCGTTGGCGCATTAAATCACAAAATTCATAATACCAATCATCATCGAACGTTAAGCGTGCGGACCCTACGGGTTCGAGAACTATGTAGACATGACCGAGACACATCTCCGGTCAATAGCCAATAGCGGAACCTAGATGCTCATATTGGCTCCTACATATTCTACGAAGATGTTTATCGGTCAAACCGCATAACAACATACGCTGTTCCCTTTGTCATCGGTATGTTACTTGCCCGAGATTCGATCATCGGTATCATCATACCTAGTTCAATCTCGTTACCGGCAAGTCTCTTTACTCGTTCCATAATGCAACATCCCGCAACTAACTCATTAGTCACATTGCTTGCAAGGCTTATAGTGATGTGCATTACCGAGAGGGCCCAGAGATATCTCTCCGATACACGGAGTGACAAATCCTAATCTTGATCTATGCCAACTCAACAAACACCATCGGAGACACCAGTAGAGCATCTTTATAATCACCCAGTTACGTTGTGACGTTTGATAGCACACTAAGTGTTGGGGATATGGTTACTGGAGGTAAACCGGCTAGGATTGGCCGAGTTAGCTCCATGAAGATAGAAGCCCATGAAGATGTGAAGATGGTGGCGCTTTACGAAGACCCAAGGCCCAAAGGCGGGTTAAAGCCTGTAGATGTGAACCGACTTTATCATATAAAATTGTATTGTAAGTTAGAGGAATAGAGACCGAGCCGGACACCACTATGACCCGGCCTCGGGGCTCTGTAAACCAGTGGGTGTCAACCTATGTATATAAAGGGACGACCCGACTGCGGTTTGAGGACAACAGACAACAACTCGGGAGCCAGGCAAAGCGGATTCGCTCCCTGGTCATCGAAACCCTAGCAATACCAATCACAACTATATGTAGGCTTTTACCTTCATCGAAGCGGCCGAACTAGTATAAAACCCCTCGTGTCGCCTTGTCCGGTTTAACCCCTTTAAGCTAACCCGTAGCGATGGCTCCATGACTAAGTCCTTTCACGAGGACATCTGCCGTGACAAACCCATGACAGTTGGCGAACACCATGGGGCTATCGCACGATGGTTTCGAGTTCTTGAAGGGCAGCTTTGATGGACTCAAGGGATATGCTGTGGGCCGGATGGCGAAAAGTCATCGCGGCAAGCTCTACGTCGATGACGCGGGATGGGGCCCCGAGGCCAGTTTAATCGAATACGGGTGCCGGGTCTCCTTTGGTGGGACTCATGTCTTCATCGGCAAGATCGGCGAGCCGGGCCCTGAGCCGGACACCTGCGCCGACATCATCGAGACGGCTCAGCGTGCAAGCCCTTCCCCGGTTCAGGCGGCAGCAAGGCATGTTTTTGTAGGTGTTATCCGTGGAGCAGAATATGAGGAAGGACTGGCATCTGATGGGGAAATTGTTGTCTGCTCTGATGACGAGTCTTCAACTGGAGAAACCGAATCGCTATATCAGTTGCAGGACAGCCGGATTAGCGGAGGTTCCGATGGCAACAGTATTCCAGACCCCCTTGATCTGCCAAACCGGGTCGCTATCTTTATGGCCGGCACACAATCAGCACCCCACTCATCATCCGCCGTGGTAATGCTCTCTGGTTTGGCAACAACAACACCGACGGGAGCAGGGGGCTCTGTGCCACCTCTGACTCAAGTTTTGTCTGACTTGTTCGACGCTTTGGCAGCATTGATGGCCGCAGAGGTGGACGCAGCAGCCCGGGATCAGCACAATGCGGAGATCGCAAAGGTGAAAGATCAGATAACTCAAGCTAAAGCAGACCTAGCAGCAGAGAACGCTAGGATGGCTACAGAACGGGCCGAGTTGGAAGCTCAGGCCTATCGGCTTAGGCTGGATCAGAAGATTCCGGTCGCATCTCCCGCCGAGTTATGAGCCAAGAAATCTCTTCAACACGCCAGGAGCAGGAACTAGTAACCAGCCAGTATTAAACCGGACGGAGGCGCCAGGAACTGGAGCGCCGGTTCAGCCACGCATGATGGACCCGCCTCGTCAGAACAACATTGTGCCACAGTATGTTCCGACACCCCCGGGGCATTACTCCAACCCATTGGACAACATAGTCGTCGCCGCTTCACGATTGGCAGCCCTCCCGACCGATGGCGAGTCACCAGTTGCGATTGAGGCACGACGGGCCAGAGAGCTCCTTCAAACAGCGTTAAACCAGCAACAAGCTTATTGTACGATCGAAAGTATGTCTAGAGGGGGTGGGGTGATTAGACTACTTGACCAAATAAAAATCTATCCTTTTCCCAATTTTAGTCTTTTGCAGATTTTAGCTATCTTAGCACAAGTCAAGCAATCTTAACACAATTCAAGCAATCATGCAAAGAGTCTATGAGCAGCGGAAAGTAAAGCATGCAACTTGCAAGAATGTAAAGGGAAGGGTTTGGAGAATTCAAACGCAATTGGAGACACGGATGTTTTTGTCATGGTTCCGATAGGTGGTGCTATCGTACATCCACGTTGATGGAGACTTCAACCCACGGAGGGTAATGGTTGCGCGAGTCCACGGAGGGCTCCACCCACGAAGGGTCCACGAAGAAGCAACCTTGTATATCCCATCATGGCCATCGCCCATGAAGGACTTGCCTCACTAGCGGTAGATCTTCATGAAGTAGGCGATCTCCTTGCCCTTACAAACTCCTTGGTTCAACTCCACAATCTTTGTCGGAGGCTCCCAAGTGACACCTAGCCAATCTACGAGACACCACTCTCCAAGAAGTAACAAACGATGTGTTGATGATGAACTCCTTGCTCTTGTGCTTCAAATGATAGTCTCCCCAACACTCAACTCTCTCTCACAGGATATGGATTTGGTGGAAAGAAGGTTTGAGTGGAAAGCAACTTGGGGAAGGCTAGAGATCAAGATTCATATGGTAGGAATGGAATATCTTGGCCTCAACACATGAGTAGGTGGTTCTCTCTCAGAAAATGTGTATTGGAAGTGTACGTATGTTCTGATGGCTCTCTCTTCTAATGAAGAGTGGGTGGAGGGGTATATATAGCCTCCACACAAAAACTAACCGTTACACACAATTTCCCAATCTCGGTGAGACCGAAGTGAAAGACTCGGTCAGACCGATTCAGCAAACCTACTGACCGTTAGGATTTTCGGTGGGACTGAGATGCAACTCGGTAGGACCAATATGGTTACGGTTAGGGCATAACGTAATCTGGGTGTGACCGATTACACAAACTCGGTGGGACCGATTTTGGTAATAAGCTAACCAGAGAGTTGGTCAAGTAAACTTGGTGGGACCGATCTCTCATTTCGGTGGGACCGAAATGTTACGAAAGAGAAACAAAGAGTTTACATTGCAATCTCGGTGGGACTGATCGCTCATCTCGGTAGGACCGAAACGTTACGAAGGGAAACATAGATATTACCACCCCATCTCGGTGTGACCAAAATCCCTATCGGTGAGACCGATTTGCCTAGGGTTTGTGGTAGTGGCTATGACATTTGAAACTCGGTGGCGCCGGATAGAAAGAATCGGTGGGGCCGAGTTTGACTTTTGGTTTAGGTCATATGTGGATGTGGGAAGGTAGTTGAGGGTTTTGGAGCATATCACTAAGCACTATGAAGCAAGAACCTCATTAAACAACACCTCATCCCTCCTTGATAGTATTGGCTTTTCCTATAGACTCAATGTGATCTTGGATCACTAAAATATAAAATGTAGAGTCTTGAGCTTTGAGCTTGAGCCAATCTTTTTGTCCTTAATATTTTGAGGGGTTCACTTTCCTCATCCATGCCATGCCATTCATTGAGCTTTTCCTGAAATATTAATCTTGGAATAGCATTAGCTCAATGAGGTATATGTTGTTAGGAATTACCAAAACCACGTAGGGATAGTTGCACTTTCAATCTCCCCCTTTTTGGTAATTGATGACAACTTATAGATCAAAGCTTCGACAATTGATAATAAGAGTGAAAAACATTGTCTCTTTGAGAAGTGTGTGAAAGGCAAGAGCTCCTCCTAAATTTGTGCATAGTTTATGGTTTGCTTTGGACTACAAATGGACAAAGAGTTAGGCTCATGGGTTACTCTTCCATGTCACATACATCTTGGTGGAGCGCTCAAAATGATAATAATTAAATACATGCACTCATCACCAAGCAAAGTGAATGATCATATAGGGATAAAAGGATAATGTCATCCAACAAGCATTAATGTAGCATATGATCAAACACATGATCATCCAAGTATCACGCAGACAGAAAGTATATCTCAAACAAGCAAAGCAAATAAAGTTCAACCACCAAAGCAAGAAAGAATAAAAAGCAACGCTCTGTCTCGAAGCCTATGATTCATACATTTTTCTCCCCCTTTGGCAACAAGTTACCAAAAAGTTCCTAGAAAATGCATAGCACTAGATCGTCTCTCAGGCTTGGTCTTCAGGTGGTGGTGTCTGGATAACTCCAAGAATGAAGGCTTCAGTCGATAGATGGAGCTGATGGAGTAGGTGCTGGAGCTGGTGGCACCGAAGCTGTAGCTGGTGCAGATGACGTGGCTCTGGTGTCTGGAACAGGCACTGCAGCAGACCTCTGAGCTCTAGGCACTCTAGAAAATGCATCGGTGGTTGTCTTGCCCTTCCTCTCCTGCATATCATCTTGAAGTTGCTCCACAATAGACTGAATCTCAGTTACCTTCACATCCAAGTCATAGAACTTTTGCTCTACGATTCTTTCCAAGCTCTCCTGGTTTTGAGTTAGGGTGGCCAGTCCCTTCTCAATCCTCAGAGTAGATGCAATCAGGTAGCCAAGCTGATCTTGCTTGCTCTTCAGGAGATACTGAGATGCTTCTTCAGTAGTTGGCATCCTTGCAGCCTTTTCAGCTTTTGCCTTCTCCTTCTTGGCTTGTGCATGCACAGAAGATGGTTCATCCTCATTCATAACCACAATGTTGTCCTCGAAGTTTGGATAAATAGGCATGTGCTCCTTGTCCAGCAGATATGTACCAGTGCCCATCTTGGAGTTGATCAGCTCCTGGATTTGTGGGGCATACCCACAACTCCTCTTTTGATCTACAGCTGTCCTATTGATAGTTTCAACTATTAGGCTCATGACTTTGAACTTCTGTGGGACATCAAAGATGTGAAGCAAGTTAATTGCATGGCCTCTGATCATCTTGTGATCACCTGACTTTGGCAAGAGAGTGTGCCTGAGGATCCAGTTGATGGTTGGCAAGCCTGACAAAAGGTAATGTACAGATCCAAACTTATGTATCTCAAGAGCAGCATATAGGATCTCCTTGTACATGTGTGCCATTGTGTTGTGATCCTTCTTCCTGTTGGCATAGACATCCAAGTCATCTTCACTCTCTTTTGGGGCATTGATCAACTTGGCCCATTCAGCAACCGTGGACTGGTACCTCGTACCTTTAGACATCTAGACAATCCTTCCATCTGGGTAGAAATGAGCTGTGGAGTAGAACTGCATGATGAGCTCATCATTCCATTTTGTGAGCTTCTGAGCCACAAACTCATCAACTCCACAAGCCTTGAAACTGTCATGTACACATGGATAGTGATCCTCATTCTCCTTGATGTAGTCCCAGTCGACCCATCTCATGTCACACACTATGGGCTTCTTGTCAAGCAACACTATCTCATAGAAGTCCTGTTGTTCCTTTGTATGGAACCTGTAATCCACAGCAGTCCTCCTCCTGGTGGCATATGGATCAGACTCTCTCCATAGCCTCAGACCTGAGTGCTTCCTTATCTTCATGTTCTCAGCAACTGGATGAGCATCATTGTGATCTGGGATTTTTGGCTTCAGCTTCCTCAAGACATGTGACTCATCATCTTCTTCTTCCATGTCAGCTTCAGGCACTGGGGCCTTGTTCTTTTCCTCAGCAGGGATGTTCCTGGTGCTCCTCTTCGGTTTTGGTTCTAGAGCTGGAGCAGCAGCCTTTGGAGCAGTCTTAGGCTTAGATGGAACGGCCCCTGCCCTGATGGCATCACCCATAAGCTTCTGAGCTTTGGGTGCTGGTGCATCATCTTCTTCCTCTTCCTCTTTAGAATCTCTCATGATTGAGGACCTCCCAAGCACTCTAGCAGTGGTGTTTTTGACCCTCTCCTTCCTCTTCTTCCCTTCTGCAGCAGCCTCTTTGGGTTCAGATTCCAAAGGGACTTGAGTAGATGCTCTGGCCTTAGACATTGGAATTCTCTTTGCAGGCATCTTGGTTTTCATGCCAGGCTTAGTGGCAGCAGCAGTGCTATATTCCTTCTTAACCACTTTCTTCTTGGAAGTGGCCTCATCCTCAACTGCCACATAGTCTTCATCCTCAGATTCAGAGGTCTTCTTCTTTCTGGCCCTTGTGGCGGTTTTGGGTAAGTTGCTTGGGGTGCTCCTGCTACCATCATCTGAACTGCTAGAGGTACTAGTGCCCTCACTCAGGTGAACCTGCTCCTCTGACCTGTTCTGGCTGTCACTCTGATCAGACATATTGCAAACACTGATAGCAGACCCTGTGAATAGATATAGATGAGATAGAATGGATGAGCATCACAAAAATGCAGAGGTTTTTGCAAAAGAATGAGTCAAAAACTTAGTTTTAGTTTTCCACATAAAGCATTTCGGATCAACTGATTTGTAAACTCGGTGATACCGAAGCAGCTATTGGAAGCTAAACTGGTGAACTCGGTCAGACCGAGTCACAGTTCGGTGGCACCGAGACTGCTAGGGTTTCACAAAGTCCTCAACTCGGTCACACCAATTTGCAATTCTCGGTCAGACCGAAAATTACATGTGCAATGGCCTGAGCTGAATCGGTGGTACCGAGTTCCAAAACTTGGTGGGTCCGAGATGGTTTCGGCGGAAACCTAACCCTATATTCTCAATTCATGACTAAACTACGAAGTGTTTTGACTGGATAAGAATGATCTCAATCATTGCAAGATACATGGCGAACACAATGTGCTAGGAATCAGATGGGGATAGCACAATGATCGAGTTCGTACCCTAGTTCGGCGATGAACTCGCTATGGCGGCAACGGTGGGGATGATTCCCGTTGACGGCGGCTGGCGACGAGGAAGACGATCCGGAGACCCTCGAGGTAGAGCGGGCTAAGCGCGGGTCGAGGAGGTTCGGAAAGTTTTCCAAAATTTGACCCGTGGGTATATATAGCCCGACCCTGTCGGTGTGACCGAGTGGAACAACTCGGTGGCACCGAGATTCATAACTGCAAGCAGTTGCTCAAACTTGGTGTGACCGAAAGGTTTGAATCGGTTGCACCGAGGTTGAAAACCTAGATCGACTTAGTGATCTCGGTATGACCGAAATGGGTGAATCGGTCAGACCAAAATGCACAAAGAAGTTTTGAAAGTTTAAGTCTATGACAAATCGGGGACTCCGAGTGCTCCTCACATAGAGTGGTTTGAATCTGACTTGATCAAATTTTGTGATGCAACATGAATAGAGTTTGAGACGAGAAAAGAATAGATAGCTAGAGAAGGTTCTTAGGCATTCTTGTCCATCCACTTGGCCAAAAGAAAGGAAACCAATCAATCAAAACAACAAGTGGATGTCCTCGAATGAGTAAATTATGCGACCAACATGCTCACACAATAAAATGGCAAATGAAATATGTGGCAAAGCATGCACAAACAATTCTAGCATCTATCAAGCAATTGGAGATGACTAGGTCATCTATATATGAGTATATTGACTTAGGAGTCAAATGAGAACATTTGATCATAGGTCATACTCATCGTTTAAGCTCAAGTGGGGTTACCACTTTTACATAAAGCATTGTTGTGTTCACACCATTAGAGTTGCTTTAACTCAATTGTTAGAGTAAAGCTCCCCCTAGATGTGAGATCCCCCCTAAGAGGGATGAACTAACCTTGGGTTTTGTCGATGATGACTTCATGTAGGTGTTGAAGATGTGGATGCTCTATGTTGATGTAGATCATTTGGAGCTATCCTTTGGAGTGAGTTGCACTTTCAATACCTACACGGGTTGGTCCCACAAGGAACAAACAAGGGTATCCATAGACATAGAGTGATGCACACACAAGATGATGTCTATGAAAGCTTTAGGTTACCTTGTCCCTTGTCTTACCAACAAGAGAGTTTGTGACTCCTTGAACTAGTGCAAGATGTGGAAGTTGATTGCACTTGTTCTTGCCAAAATGATAAGAGTGAAGTATGTTGGCGGAGTCACCCTCAATAACTCTTCTAGTTCTTCTTCTTCGGGATCCACACCACCTTGATGGGAATCCTCGGAGTTGTAGTTGTACTTGATGAAGTGGAACTCGACGTAGTCTTGGGAACCCACTTGACCAAGGCCTTAGGAGCTTCTTCGAATGCATCAATTTCCTCTTGAAGCTTATCCCTGACTTTTTGCTTCTGGTCTTGTGGTGGAAGATCATCTTGAGCTTGTGTCCCTTTGGATGAAGTAGGATCATACTTCTCTTGTTGAGGAACAAACTTCATCTTGGGGTATTGATCTTCTTCCCACTCAACTCCATTGGCATTGAACTTTTGTTCAAAACCAATACCTTGATTCTTCCGGTGCCTTCCTTGCTTGCGTACAATTTCCTCGAATTGCTTACTCCCGGCAAGGCTCTTGTAAACACCTTGCTCTATAATTCCCTTCAATAAGCTATTTTCTTGCTCAAGTTTAACTTGGCTAAGAGAATCATTAGTGGAATTAAGAGAACTACTAGAAGCAACAACATTGGGTTTAGCATGATTATTGTTACTACTAGAGGAAGACTCTTTCTTGTTCTTATTACTAGACTTGAATTGAGGCATGTAAGTGGATAAGAGTAAATGCTTGGCAATGTCAGAAGAACTTTTCTTGCGAAGATCATCATTGATTGCCTTTAAGACCTCATGCTCTTGCTCAAGGTTGAGCTTTTCAAAATGTAATTTCTCATGAGTCCTTAAAAGTTCTCGATGATCTCCTAAGATAGTTTCATGAGCTAAGTTCAGAGTGTTTAGTTCTTTAGTTAGAGATTCAATCTTCTCCTTATCATTGTCATTCATTTAATTATAATATTCATCACTATAGTTGTCAACAAGTAACTCATCATCACCTAACAAGTCATCTTCATTACTATTGAAATCAACATACTCGGGTTGTGATACCTTTGGACCTTTGGCCATGAAGAATCTTCCAATTCCTTCATTTGGTGAATCAAATATGTCGTAGGAGTTGGTTGACACAAGTGCTAGTCCGGCAACACCTTCATCTTGAGTATATTCGGAGTCGGAGTGATAGCTTCTCTCGGAGTCATTGTCGGAGTCGGAGCTGGATACCCATTCACCAACATGAGCTTGATGTCTTCGTTTTGTGTAGCTCCTTCATGACTTGTCCTTCCTTTCTGAATCCTTTCTTCTCCGAGGGTGTCTTCGTTCATATTGATCATCCCTACTCCTTCTCTCCCTTGATGGTGATTATTCTCTTCTACTTCTTCTTTTGGGAGAATCTTCTCTTCTCTTGTGGGGAGCCGTACACTCATTGGAGTAGTGTCCGGGTCTTCCACAATTGTAGCAGTTTTGCTCTCTACTAGAAGATCTTTTGTCATTGTAGGACCTTGACTTGGAACTTCTATCCTTGCTTCTACTCTTGTAGAACTTGTTGAAGTTCTTCACCATTAGGCTCAATTCTTCATTGAAGGTTTGTTTCTCACTTGATGATGTGAGGGCTTCACATGAGGCTTTGTAAGCACCACTTGACTTGTTATGGAGCTCCTCCTTATCCTTGAGTGACATCTCATGAGCAACGATTCTTCCAATGACTTCCGTTGGCTTGAGATCTTTGTAATTTGGCATCATTTGGATCAATGTGCATACGGTATCGTATTTTCCATCCAAGGCTCTTAGGATCTTCTTGAGGATGAATTTGTCGGTCATCTCTTCACTTCCTAAGCCGGCAATCTCATTTGTGATAAGAGCAATCCTAGAGTACATTTCAGCGACACCTTCACCATCCTTCATTTTGAACTTTTCAAGTTGACTTTGAAGCACATCCAACTTGGATTCCTTGACGGAGTCGGTACCTTCATGCATATCAATCAAAGTATCCCAAATTTCCTTTGCATTCTCAAGACGACTGATTTTGTTGAATTCTTCAGGGCACAATCCGTTGAAGAGGATATCATAAGCTTGAGCATTGTATTATAGAGTCTTCAACTCATCCGAGGTAGCTTCACGATTCGGTTCTCTCCCATCAAAGAATTCACCTTGCAAGCCAACACACACAATAGCCCAAACGGCGGGGTTATGTCCAAGAATATGCATTTTCATCTTATGCTTCTAACTAGCAAAATTAGTACCATCAAAGTAAGGACCTCTACGGTGATAATTTCCCTCGCTAGACGCCATACTCTCCTAGGTTGTGAAACCAAGGCTATGACCACCAAAGGCTATGGAAATCAAAGAAAATGGAGACCAAAGCTCTTATACCACTTATAGGATCGAAAGTATGTCTAGAGGGGGGGGTGATTAGACTACTTGACCAAATAAAAATCTATCCTTTTCCCAATTTTAGTCTTTGACAGATTTTAGCTATCTTAGCACAAGTCAAGCAATCTTAACACAATTCAAGCAAGCATGCAAAGAGTCCATGACCAGCGGAAAGTAAAGCATGCAACTTGCAAGAATGTAAAGGGAAGGGTTTGGAGAATTCAAACACAATTGGAGACACAGATGTTTTTGTCGTGGTTCCGATAGTTTGTGCTATCGTACATCCACGTTGATGGAGACTCCAACCCACGGAGGGTAACGGTTGCACGAGTCCACGGAGTGCTCCACCCACAAAGGGTCCACGAAGAAGCAACCTTGTCTATCCCATCATGGCCATCGCCCACGAAGGACTTGCCTCACTAGCGGTAGATCTTCATGAAGTAGGCGATATCCTTGCCCTTACAAACTCCTTGGTTCAACTCCACAATCTTTGTCGGAGGCTCCCAAGTGACACCTAGCCAATCTACGAGACACCACTCTCCAAGAAGTAACAAATGGTGTGTTGATGATGAACTCCTTGCTCTTGTGCTTCAAATGATAGTCTCCCCAACACTCAACTCTCTCTCACAGGATATGGATTTGGTGGAAAAAAGGTTTGAGTGGAAAGCAACTTGGGGAAGGCTAGAGATCAAGATTCATATGGTAGGAATGGAATATCTTGGCCTCAACACATGAGTAGGTGGTTCTCTCTCAGAAAATGTGTATTGGAAGTGTACATATGTTCTGATGGCTCTCTCTTCTAATGAAGAGTGGGTGGAGGGGTATATATAGCCTCCACACAAAAACTAACCGTTACACACAATTTCCCAATCTCGGTGAGACCGAAGTGAAAGACTCGGTCAGAACGATTCAGCAAACCTACTGACCGTTAGGATTTTCGGTGGGACTGAGATGCAACTCGGTAGGACCAATATGGTTAGGGTTAGGGCATAACGTAATCTGGGTGTGACCGATTACACAAACTCGGTGGGATCGATTTTGGTAATAAGGTAACCAGAGAGTTGGTCAAGTAAACTCGGTGGGACCGATCTCTCATTTCGGTGGGACCGAAATGTTACGAAAGAGAAACAAAGAGTTTACATTGCAATCTCGGTGGGACCGATCGCTCATCTCAGTAGGACCGAAACGTTACGAAGGGAAACATAGAGATTACCATCCCATCTCGGTGTGACCAAAATCCCTATCGGTGAGACCGATTTGCCTAGGGTTTGTGGCAGTGGCTATGACATTTGAAACTCGGTGGCGCCGGATAGAAAGAATCGGTGGGGCCGAGTTTGACTTTTGGTTTAGGTCATATGTGGATGTGGGAAGGTAGTTGAGGGTTTTGGAGCATATCACTAAGCACTATGAAGCAAGAACCTCATTAAACAACACCTCATCCCTCCTTGATAGTATTGGCTTTTCCTATAGACTCAATGTGATCTTGGATCACTAAAATATAAAATGTAGAGTCTTGAGCTTTGAGCTTGAGCCAATCTTTTTGTCCTTAATATTTTGAGGGGTCCACTTTCCTTATCCATGCCATGCCATTCATTGAGCTTTTCCTGAAATATTAATCTTGGAATAGCATTAGCTCAATGAGCTATATGTTGTTAGGAATTACCAAAACCACCTAGGGATAGTTGCACTTTAACTTATTCGCATAGTCGTGAGAGGATTCATTCCACCCCCCGCCCGAGCCGGAGCTACAGCAGGCACGTTGAGGACGAACCGGCCGTGTCCAGCAGTGCACGTCGCCGTAATTCGCCGCGGGGACACAACCCGGCAGGTGGAGGGGCTAATGCGCAGGATGTGGTGGACCATGGTCGTGCACGTCGATAGGCCGAATTAGCAGCTCTGCATGGAGCTCGTCAACCTACTCCGGTTCACCCTACCGCTTCATTAGAGCCGGGTGCGGTATTCAGTTCTTTAGGGGTGCCGTGTCTCACCCCCGCTTTGCGTAATGTGCGGCTGCCGAAGGATTTTAAGGTCCCTCGTAAGCTACCCAATTACACCGCCGATTTGCAGCCAGAGGCATGGGTTGAAATCTACGGGATGGCAATGGAGATGTTAGATGTGGATAAAGCGGTGTGTGCTAAATACTTCACCATGATGTTGGAAGGGACAACTCGTACTTGGTTGAAGAGCTTACCAGCTTACTCTGTCGGATCATGGGCCGAGTTGAAGAACCGGTTTATCCAGAATTTTAAGGATACCTGTAAGCAGCCGATGTCAATTGTAGACCTGGCCGCTTGTGTACAAGATGATGGGGAGTCTACAACCCATTGGGTTAAGTGGGTCTCAGTTATTCTGCATTCATTGGATCGCATCAATTCGGATACCGCAGTGTTAACATTGGAGGGCAATTGCCGGTTTCTGCCGCTCAAACAGAAGTTAGGAAGGCTCAAATGTCACTGCAATGATATGTCAACACTTATGGCCGCTTTGGTTAAGTATGCCGATTCAGATAATACCAAAGACCCTGACTCACAAGAGAACAAACCAGGGAAAGGAAAGAAAAACGGCAACACCAAGGGGCAACAGCATAACCCGGCAGGTCATGGGAATAATGGTAAGTGCAAGGCCGACAATAGTTTGGACTTTGTGGCTCACACCAATGCTCAGGATAACGGTCAGCGCCGTAAGGGCAAGCAGCCCCAGAGGGGCGGAGGTTCAGGCCCCAATCTGGAGCGCCTGTTAAACCAACCTTGTCCAAAGCATGGGTCAAAGGAGAAGCCAGAGTCACATCTTTGGAAGGATTGTTATATCATGCGAGAATTCAAGAATTCCAATATGTTTCAGTATGACAATGGCCTGCTCGGCAGTTCAGGAGGTGGTTTTCACGGGTCGGGTTACGGAGGCGGCAGATCCGGTTCAGGATTTCAGGGCAATCAAACCGGGCACAACAACCAAGGGAACCAGGGCAACCAGGGAGGTTACAACCATCAGGGGAACCAGCAGCAACAGCAGTCGGGTTACCAGAGCAATCCGAAGCAGTTAAATAGTGGGCAGTATCATGTCTTCACCATTAGCTTGTGCAAGCGTGATCAGAAGCTTCACAAGAGGGCTGTGAACTCTGTTGAACCGGCGGTGCCTCAGTATTTGCGCTGGTCTGAGCAACCCATTTTATGGAGGAGAGAGAATCACCCACCCCGGGTTGACAATCCGGGTCATCTAGCCTTAGTGGTGGCACCTCAGGTTGGGGGGTATAAGTTCACCAAGGTGCTCATGGATGGGGAAAGTAGTATCAACATTCTATATTATGATACCTTCTATCGTATGGGGCTGACAGATAAGAATCTTAAATCGTCAAACACCATTTTTCATGGTGTGGTGCCTGGTAAGTGTACATATCCAGTGGGCAAGATAGCACTAGAGGTGGCTTTTGGAGATGATCATGATTCAAGATCAGAAACATTGACTTTTGAGGTGGTAAAAATAAAAAGTCTGTATCACGCTCTGTTTGGGCGACCGGCTTACGCCAAGTTCATGGTGAGGCCGTGGTATGTTTATCTGCAGCTTAAGATGCCAGGTCATAAGGGGACCATTACAGTACATGGGAGCAGGAATATCGCTTTGGAATGTGAGGAAGGTGATGCGGCTTATGCTGAGTCGGTTTATGCCACGGAAGAGCTAAAGTTTTACAAAGACGAGGTTGATCCGGCAGACATGACTTCTTTAAAAAAGCCAACTACAGAACATGATCCGGCATTGAAGTTTAAATCGGCCACATATACTATGATGGTTGATTTTGTTCCTGGCGATTCATCCAAACAGTTCAGCATCAGCGCTAACCTGGATCCCAAATAGGAAAGCGCGCTCATCGAGTTCATCCGTGAGAACTGGGACACCTTTGCATGGAAGCCTTTTGACATGCCAGGTGTATCGAGGGAACTCGCTGAGCACACACTTAACATTGATCCTAAGTTTAAACCGGTCAGACAGTTTCTCCGCCGCTTCAATTAAGAAAGGCGCAAGGCTATTGGTGAAGAGGTAGCTCGGTTGTTGGCCGCAGGGTTTATCGTGGAGGTCTTTCACCCGGAGTGGTTGGCTAATCCGGTGCTGGTTCTCAAGAAAAATGGCACTTGGCGTATGTGTGTGGACTACACAGACTTGAACAAGGCTTGCCCAGCAGATCCCTTTGCCCTCCCTCGTATTGATCAGATTATTGATGCTATGGCGGGTTGTGACCGCTTGTGTTTTTTGGATGCTTATTCCGGTTATCATCAGATCAAAATGGCAGTTAAGGACCAGGAGAAGACAACTTCTATAACTCCCTTTGGAGCCTTCTGCTATGTCTCCATGCCCTTTGGGCTCAAGAGTGCCCAGGCGACTTATCAACGTTGTGTTCAGAATTGTCTTCATAAGCAGATTGGGCGGAATGTACATGCATATGTGGATGATATTATGATAAAGTCCAGGAAAGAGGAAACATTGATAGATGACCTGAGAGAAACCTTTGACAACCTCTGGGTTTACAAGATGATGCTCAATCCGGACAAATGTGTCTTTGGTGTCCCGACAGGCAAACTCTTGGGCTTTCTGGTGTCAAACCAGGGCATTGAGGCTAATCCGGAAAAAATTTCAGCAATTACATCTTTGGCTAAACCGGCGTGTGTCAATGACGTTCAACGTTTGGCCGGTCGGATTGCGGCTTTGAGCCAGTTTATCAGTCGTCTCGGGGAGAAAGCTATCCCTTAATATCAAATGCTAAAGAAAAAAGATGACTTTGTTTGGAGCGAGGCGGCTGATAAAGCGTTTGAGGATCTGAAGAGGCAGTTAGGTGAACCGCCTGCGCTTGCAGCTCCGATCGATAAAGAGCCTTTACTACTATACGTGGCTGCTAATGCCAGAGCTGTTAGCGTGGCTATTGTTGTGGAGCGCAAGGAGGCTGGAAAGGAATATCCGGTTCAACGGCCGGTTTATTATATCAGTGAGGTGCTTATTGAATCAAAGCAGAGGTATCCACATTGGCAGAAGCTGGTGTATGGGGTATTTATGGCAAGCCGGAAGCTCAAACATTATTTTCAGGGTCATCCTATCACAGTGGTCAGTTCAGCCCCTCTGGGAGATATCATTCAAAACAGAGAAGCAACTGGCCGTATTGCCAAGTGGGCTATTGAGCTTGGACCTCACGGGCTCAAATACACACCTCGCACAATGATTAAATCCCAAGCACTCGTGGACTTCATCAATGATTGGACAGAGTTGCAGGCACCAGAGGAAAAGCCAGATAACACGTATTGGACTATTCACTTTGATGGATCCAGACAGTTGGAGGGCTCGGGGGCTGGAGTCATACTAACTTCCCCATGAGGTGACAAGTTTTGTTATGTCCTCCGTTTAATGTTCCCTTGTACTAACAATGCAGCTGAGTACGAGGCCTTACTCCACGGTCTTTGGATGGCAAAGGAGATGAACATAAGCCAGGTTAAGTGCTTTGGTGACTCAGATTTGGTGGCTCAATAGGTGTCTGACACTTGAGATTCTAAAGACCCACTCATGGCAGCATACCGGTGAGAGGTGGACATGGTGGCTGGGCACTTCAAGGGTTATCAAGTTGACCATATAGATCGGCGAAAGAATGAAGCGGCAGACGCTTTAAGCCGCCTTGGTTATCAGCATAAACCGGTCCCACCAAATGTCTTCCTTGACGTACTATATAACTCGTCGGTCAAGATACCAACAGAGGAGGAGTTGGCTATTCAGGACCCGGAGGCCCAATTGGTGGCAGCTTTGCATGTCATACCAGATTGGACAATCCCGTATCTAGCCTACATGAACTGGGGCGGGTTACCGGAGGATGAAACCTCGGCCCGACAGATAATCTGGCGTTCCAAGTCAATGACCATAATCAATGGGGAGTTACATCGGTACAGCATCACAGGAGCAATTCAGCATTGTGTATCTCCTCAAGAGGGTTGTGAGATTTTGCGCGAAATCCACGAAGGAGATTGCGGTCACCATGCCGGTTCAAAATCATTGGTGGCTAAGGCTTTTCATCACGGTTTCTATTGGTTAACAGCTCACGCTGATGCTGAGGATTTAGTCAAAAGATGTGACGGTTGTCAAAAATTTGCACGCCGCGCTCATATTCCGGCTCAGGAGTTGAGGATGATTCCAATAACTTTGCCGTTTGCGACCAGGGGGCTCGATATGGTTGGACCCTTTAAGAGATCCAAGGACAAAAAGACCCACTTGTTAGTGGCAGTTGAAAAATTCACCAAATGGGTGGAAGTAGAGCCAGTCAGTAAGTGTGATGCGGCCACGGTGGTTCAGCTCATAAAAAAGGTGATATTCCGGTTTGGCTTTCCACACAGTATTATAACTGATAATCTTATATTTACTAATTAGAGGCATCATATGAAGCTCCACGTTAATCCACATCATTAAAAGTATGTTAGTCATTCTTAATCATCCGATCTATGTAATTGATCTATCTTGACCCTCCAATTTGTGTTACACGTGTGGCAAAAAAAATAACCAATCTGGACATAAACCTGACCCAACATGCACATAATTAACATCAGAACTAATTGGAGGCATCATATGAAGCTCCACGTTAATCCATATCATTAAAAGTATGTTAGTCATTCTTAATCATCTGATCTATGTAATTGATCTATCTTCACCCTCCAATTTGTGTTACACCTGTGGCAAAAAAATAACCAATTTGGACATAAATCTGACCCAACATGCACATAATTAACATTAGAAAAAAATATTTTTATTAACAAAAACGTTATAAGAGTCCTGATCTACAAGAAAAACAAACACTGTTATAAGAGACCATGTCTCACAAGAAACAAGACCATCAGCACAGTTGTCAAAAAAAAACAGAACCATGAGCACGTTTCCCAAAGAAAGGACATCACCATGTTCCCCTTCTCTCACGTATAGATTCAATCTTTGGTGAAAAAAAACAAAGGAAGCTCCACCCATAAAAACTCCACCGATCGATAAAAAAAGAGGACCATGAGCACGTTTCCTAAACAAAAGGCCATCGCCACGTTCCTCTCCTTTCAGGTACAGATTCATTCTTTGGTGAAAAAAGGGAAGCCTCCACCCATAAAATCTAGATATATAGAAAAAAGGGGGAAAATATCCCACCTTCACGGATGGGAAAAAATCTTCCATGATTCGGTTATGGCACATCACAATGCCTCTACCCAACCTTGACTGCGGATATAAAAAGGAAAAAAGACATCCCCGTCAACTCCTACAGTAAACTGCCACGTCCGTCTCCTCCCCTTCAATATTCCTGCACCTACCAGTAGAGATTGATGGTGGCACGCCATCTCTGATCGTTGAGTTGTATTCTATGATGGATGACCTTCCGCTTCTGTTCTCCTGCATGCTACCACCATGGGAAAATCAAGATTGAAACCAGCATCTATTGCTTGATGTAAACGGGCCTTCAGGTTTGGTCTCATTGCTTGGATGAAATAAGTGGGTGCAATCATTTATGGTTGGGTTCTCCCATTGTCCCAGCAATTTTACATGTTGGATGTCGCGACGTGTCCGGCGCCTCCGATCAAGGTACATTAGTGATCATTGTTGTTATTATGATATATTTAGGTGCCTGACGCCTCCGATAAAAATATTGATATATTCTAGGGTTTGAAAATGGCAGATCGAATCATATACAAGACACATATATATCTGGATTATACAAGACACACGTATATGTGGATTATGTAATGGTCGAATCACATTCATATGCACATAAATGCTAGAAATAAAAGAAAATACTTACGTACGAAATAATGAAGGGCATCAACTGTGAGGTATATTTGATTTAAACCATAGCAACCGCTATTTTCTACACTTGAATGTGCATACATTTACATGTCATGGCTTCTGTTAGCCTTAGCCACGTTGGAGACAGGAACACATGGCCTAAATATAGATATATGTCAAAGTTAGATACATGGGAAACATGCTCCAAGCATGCAAGCATGTGTGTATGTCCATTAAAAATAGAAATTAAATACTCCCTCTAATCAAATAAATTGACGCAGTCTCAAGAAAATAGTTTAAATAGATTTGTGTACATATTCATGAGAATATGTCGAGTTATGTCAGAGCCTTTGGAATAACAATACTAAACTGAATGTAAATAGAGATCTAACTGATCAAGAAAAACAATGGTAAAAAATAAATAAGTATTATTAGAATGTATCACCATGAAACAATTTAGTGACTGCTTATGATTATCAAACACTAATTTTGTAGTCTTTAAATCGCTAGCCCGTGCAGGTGCACGGGCTGACGACTAGTGGTACTAATCTGTCAAAGGGAGAGATGGAGGAATTTTGCCAACGTGAGCACATCCGGCTTGATTTAGCATTGGTGGCTCACCCCCAATCTAATGGTCAAGCGGAGAGGGAAAATCAAGATATTTTGAGAGGTATTAAACCCTGGCTCATGGTTCCTTTGAAGCGGACACTGGGCTGTTGGGTGGAGGAATTGCCCTCTGTGTTATGGAGCATCAACACCACACCTAACAGATCTATGGGTTACACACCTTTCTTCATGGTTTATAGAGCGGAGGCAGTTCTTCCTAGTGAAATTCATCACGACTCACCCCGTGTAGTAGCTTATATTGAAGCTGATAATGAGACGGGACGTTAGGACTCACTGGACCCTTTGGATGAGGAGCGTGATCTCACAACAGCACATTCGGCGATTTATCAACAAGATCTCTGACGTTATCACAGCCGCCAGGTTAAGACCAGAACCTTTCAAGAGGGCGATCTGGTGCTCTGGCTCATCCAGGACCAGACTGATATGCACAAGTTATCCCCACCTTGGGAAGGACCTTTTGTGGTCAGCAAGAATCTACACAACGGGTCATACTACCTCATTGATGTTCGAGAGCACAAAGACTCACGTAAATCGGAGGAGGAGACCAAGAGGCCGTGGAATATAGCTCTTCTTCGGCCTTACTATACTTGAGCCACATGCTCTTCTTATGTACATACTTATGACAATGTATATATTATATAATAAACCGGAGCCTCGAATAAAGCGGGGTCTCTGTTCTTTTTTACATCATGTGTGAGCATACAAAGAGCTTCTACTGACAAAGCGGAGTTTTGTTAAACCGGCCTTTACGGTCGCACTAATATAAATAACATCACTAGGGGGCTTGGTCATATCTGAACCATAGCTACACCTTTTGATCGGTATAAAACCAAAAAGGGATATCACTAGGGGGCTTGGTTGTTTTCACACCAGCGCTACACCTCTTGATAGGCTTTAAACCAAAAGGAAATTATGTGGAGCCAAAGAGAATTTGTTGCATTAAGCACAATTCAAACATGGGTAACCACTGAGCATAGCTCACATATTACCTGGGGGCTCCTTGCTTCTCAAAGAACAGTGAGCTTGAACCCTTGTAATAGGCTATCAAGCCAGGCTTGGAAGCCAGGTGTATTCACCTAAAACTCCAGGTTATCCTGCCTCTTTAAGTAAGCCACTCCGTCCAGGTAAACCTGGTATGACCCATCGAACGTTTGACAAGTCAATCCCATGGACCCTGAACTTGTCAAAGTTAAAACAGTGATTGGTTAAAGATTGAGGTCCATCTTAACAGGCTTTGCAAAAACGGTTTAACTTAGCGGCCTGGCAGCCCATGAAAAGCCTCGATTTAGGGCCTGGCAGCCCATGAAAAGCCTTGTGTATTTTTTGTCTTTGTGATTTTTTATGATAAGGGATTTATAGATATTTTTTTGATAAACAGGTGTTCTTTCCAACCCGTCATGCCTTTCAACGCTTAGTTGTCAGTACATGATCAGTTTTATATCAGTAGTATATTCTTCCGATCTGGTTTTTTGATTACATATCACCAGTATTATGCAGCTATTATAGCTCCAAATGGTTTTTATATGAACCGGCAAAAGGGCAATGAATTGACGATGCTATGGATTGGTGTTCTTCACCTTTATCATACAAGCAGTTGGTCAGCTAAACGAGGTATGTCATAGATAGTATTTAGCTTATCTCGTTCAAATAAATCTTGGATATCCATCCAAGTTATGTATGGCTTTTGGGCATCATGACCCGTCTAGTGGTAAACCACTAGGATGCTTTCTAGTTCTTATATGCAGGAACATAAAGTATAATGGATTATGCATAAATAGATTCCAAAGGTGGAGCAAGTTTTCACAATATCAAGCAATGCAAAGCATGCTTGATGGCATGACAGATAAAGGTGTTTCTGCTATCCTATACAAGAAGCTTCAAAATGGCTCCAATTGAATAATTGTTTCAAGCAGTGGCACACTGTAGCTGATAAACCGGTTGCCGGTTTAGGATGCTTCATCGGGACGGCTTGACGATTGAGGGTCATCTGGTGCAATCACCTCTTCTTCATCCCTCCACAGACGCTGGAAATCAACCGTTGACCAATCGATTCCGTTTAAAGCTTGAAACATGGCTTCTTCATGGATAAGGCTGGAGGGGTTAATATCAGGAGAGTAAGTATTCTTACGGATTGGAGGCACAAGTTCTTCGACTTCATGGATTTTGGCAGGCTGTCTCTTTCCTTAGCGTCGTAAACCAGCTAGAAATGAGATAAGTCTGTGTCCTCCGCCAGTTTGCTGGTTATTGGCCGCATCTCCTTTGTCAGCCTTCGGAGATCATCATTGTTGAAGTTTGAACCGTCCTCCTTCACACCTAGATATCCTTTAATGATGTCATCCGCTTCAAGATCCGGAATCCATGCCTTGGCCCGGATTAGTGCGGTCATCGCTCCTAATCTTGTGGCTGCCTTCTTCAGTTCGGTAATCCGGGCTGGTAGCATGGCTAGCTTCTCAAGGGTTTCTTTTATCAGTGATGGCGCCAGCTTGTTGTAGGCTGTAGTGAAAATAGCACGCTGGGATCCAGAGTATAGCTGTTCTATTAAGGTGTAAGCCGCTTTAAGCTTCATCCGCATATCAACGCCCAGATAAGCAATACAAGTTCCTGTGATGGTTTAATATCAGCAAACTGGTAAATGATAAGATCTCATGAATTGGACAAACAGCATAAGGAGGTACTTACCGAACACAGCGGATGTCATGGCGTCAATCTGCCGCTTCAAGCCGGTCAGTTTGTCTACAACTGGCTTCAGGGCTACTTCTGCGTCTTCAACTTTCTTGGTTAGACCGGCCTTTTCGGCTTCCCAGTCAGCATGCTCCTTGTTAAAAGTCTCTTTTAACTTCTCCATAGCTGCCAGGGCATTGGTCAGCTCCTCCTTGGTTTTCACAGCCTCTGCTTGTTGGGACTTCATGTTCTCTTGAAGATCAGCGGTTCGAGCATCCCTATTACTTAGCTCGGCCTGCAAAGGCGAAGATATGTCAACAACAGGATATGTATTTTCTAAGTACTAAGCGTATAACAAGTTATGCACTTCGTACTTGGGGGCTAATGCCTATTTGCTCTATTATCAACAAATCTTTCACAAGTCTCAAGTACAATGCAAGCATTATCCTTAACACTTGGGGGCTAATGTACATCTGTTCAAAACTGACACATGGATTCAAGACCCGGGTTACCTCGCAAAGCTAAAACGGCCCTTGGGGGCTACACTGATGAAAGCTACATGACTACACTAATAAAGTATTGGTTTTGTTTTTACTGAGGACTTGACATATTGAGGATAAGCATGTAAGGATTAAGGTATTACAAAGTCCCGGTTTAAGATTAACATCATAAAACGGCCCTTGGGGGCTACTTGGGCTGATGTTTAGACTTTGGAATCAAGAAATGAAAGGAGATGAAAATACCTCATAGCGTTCCTTCATCAGTTTCACCAAACCGGCTTCATAATCACGGTTTGAGTGCAGACGGTTTAAAAAACCAGAGTGGAGTTCTTCAGTGCTGAGATGAGCATAACTTGACAAATCAGTGTTCCATTTACCCTTCTCCATGGCAGCACGCTCTTCTTTGGCACTATGTTTGGCCAAAATTACAGGAAGGCCAGGAGAGCTGTGGCCCATGCCAGTAATGATAACATCATCTCCTTGGCCTCCAGTAGTTTTTACGGGTGATGGTGGAGTACCAGTAACTCTCACCGGACTAGCCCAAATTAGAGCTGCCGGTTCAGTATCAGTAACAGCAGTATCAGCTTCTATTTGTTTGTCGATATTCTGGTCTTGAGGGGGTGGCTCATCAAGGGTAGCTTCAAGATGGGGACCCTCCGGTTCACGAGTTTGGTCCGGTTCACCTATTTGCTCCTGTTCGAGAACTACCTGGTCTTCAGACGGATTGTTCACCCGAGCTTTTTTGCTGGGTCTGGCTTTGTCTCTGCAAACAAAAATACAAGAGGTGAAAATTTAGCATACTATTCAAGATATGCAAAACATTTGAATAAAGGGTTTGAGTACTTACCCAGCTACAGTTTTGAGAGGAGGGAGTTGGGTCGCTGTTGACTCGCCAGGATGAGGGAGGTGTCACCTGATAATTTGAAACTGACGGATTAAGAGGTTGTCGGAAATAACCTGCCTTGGGACAAGAATTGTCAGAAGTGGGGGATACCTCAGATCCGCGCTTCCGAACCGGGGTGTCAGGTAAACCGGCCGAAGTGACCTGTTGGCCGCTGTGCCGTGTTGTCCGGCGAGCCTCGTGCTGCCGCGTCTTCAAAATAAATGTTGGATCCAAGTAAGCAAGAGGATGAGAAAATCTTACTTTCCGGACCACTTGACGGGTTTTTTGTGTTGGCATAGAGTCTGAACTGGAGGAAAGGGTAATTACCTCTACGTCATCAGCCTGGCTACCTTCCACGTCCTCCTGATAAAGATCATTGTTAATGAGGTGCATGAAAAGGGAGCCAAGTGAGTCAATTTCTACCTCAACTTCCGGTTCATTTGCATCTTCATCAAGTTCCATGTTGATACGTTCAGCTGTTTTCCGCTTTGAGGTTTTCTTGACGGCTTTTGTTTTGAGACGGGATGGCTTTGCCGCTTTATCTGCGGATTTCCTCTTCCAGAATGGATCATCACCCTGTTTATAAACAAATAGAAGAATGTTTACGGGTAGAACAATTTAAAAAGATGTCAAAGATAAAAAGGAAGGATAGTACTTACAGCAGGCGGTTTATTTTGTGTGTAGAAGGGGTTCAAGCTGGTTCGGCGACAGACATATTCCAATTCATTCAAAATTTTCTTAACACCTTCAGTGACCTCTTCATCGGCTAACTGAATGTTGATGTGGCGTTGGGGGTCTTCTAATTCACTGGTGTAGTCACACATTAAATCGGAGCAGCGGCTTAATGGCAAGATGCTCCAAGATATCCAACAATGCACAAAGTCGACGCCCGATAAACCGTTGGCCATAAAGGCTCGGAGCTTGGCGAGTTGAGGGGCATATGCGGCCCATTCCGCAGAACTTAAATGTTACGGCAACGGATGAGTGTTGGAAAGCCGGTGGTCATGATAGCCTGGCAAAGGGTTCTCATCTTCAGCAGAGGTATCCTTACAGTAGAACCAAGTCTGGTTCCAGTCCTTAGGGTGACTGTGCAGCTTGGCATGAGGGAACTCAACTTCTTTCTGCTTTTGAATAGAGACGCCACCAAGTTTAGTGTTGGGACTGTTTACAAATTCTATGCGCCGGTTCAGATGAAAAAAATCCCGGAACAGCTCAGCAGTTGGTTCTTCTTGTAAGTGCACTTCACAGAAGACTTGGAAGTTGCATAGATTGGACACCGAGTTGGGTCCTATATCTTGAGGATGGAGTTGGAAACTGGCAAGAACATCTCGGAAAAACTTCGACCTGGGCGGTTTGAAACCATGGCCTATGTGGTTGACAAAGACCACTACCTCACCCTACCTCGGGGTAGGAGGATTCTCTGTTCCTGGAACTCGCCATCGAATCTCAGTTTTTTTGGGCAAAGTGCCAATATTGACCATCCCGTTCAACTGTTCTTCGGTAACCCAGGAAGGAGCCCAGTTGCAAGCATAAAACTGTTTGGCCATTGTGAACAAAAAGCTGAAAAGGAAATACCGGTTTACAAATCATTCATGGTGGTACGCAAGGAGCGACGGAATAACGATATACAACTACGTAAAATTGCGTAAACCAGAGGCTGATACAATAATGAATGACAAGGTCATATCAGAACAAAGGTATACACATGTTGTTAAACCGGATTATAACAAACAGATGTAAAAGGGTTTGCCGGTTTACCAGGGGACTAATGGTATGTGATATGTTGTTCTTACAAAGGTAAACCGCCTATGTGGTAAAGAGGATATAGATCCAATATAAAAATGACTAAGTAAGGTGAAACAAGTTCCACAAGGGGACATGGAAATTTTGGATCTACTAAAAGACAGGAAAGAAAAAATATTTTGACCTAAAAGGGTTGGACCCAAAGCAGTTCGTAATGATTCAGATCAGTTTTTCGCGTACAAAAGGTTTGTTGTGCTAGTGGAAAGTAAACCATTACGAGCAATATATCAAGCTTGAAGTTTTTATCCATAGATAAGAAGGAACAAGGAAGAGGCACACTGGAGCCCTGATGAACTTCGATGAACTGCGAAGAACGAGGGAACCCTAAAACAGATCTACAAAGGGGGGAAGGGGAAGACTTACAGAGACTGATGGAAGCAACAAAGGAGCGCCGTAGCTTTCTGGCGCAACCAGGTTGATGCAGCGGCCAGCGGAGAGACGGATGCAAAGCTCAGTGGCGGCGGCGGCGCTCAGGGACAGAGATGTCGCAAGGAGGAAGAAGAGATGAAGGAGATGAAGGGGAAAAAAAGAGAAGGGCCCGTGGTCCTATTTATAAGGTGAACCGATAAGCGACAGGTGTGTAAATCAAGGAGCTGGAAATGGATAGTTAATAAGGATGTCGCCTTGAGGGTTGAACATTCATTAATGAAGGGTATCTTCGGCTTCAACGGGTAGATGACGTCATAACGATTTACTGCGGATTTAAAGGATGACGTCACGACGATTTACCAAATTTATAGGAAGGTGCCAGGGCAAGAATTTTTCTAAGTATTGAAGATTGACATGAACAAGTCCAAATCAATCTGGGGCCTAATGTTGGGGATATGGTTACTGGAGGTAAACCGGCTAGGAGTCGCCGGGTTAGCTCCGTGAAGGTAGAAGCCCATGAAGATGTGAAGATGGTGGCGCTTTACGAAGACCTAAGGCCCAAAGGCGGGTTAAAGCCTGCAGATGTGAACCGACTTTATCATATAAACTTGTATTGTAAGTTTGAGGAATAGAGACCAAGCCGGACACCACTATGACCTAGCCTCGAGACTCTGTAAACCGGCGGGCTTCAACCTATGTATATAAAGGGACGACCCGACTGCGGTTTTAGGACAACATACAACAACTCGAGAGCCACGCAAAGCGGATTGGCTCCCTGGTCATCGAAACCCTAGCAATACCAATCACAACTAGATGTAGGCTTTTACCTTCATCGAAGGGGCCGAACTAGTATAAAACCACTCGTGTCCCCTTGTCCAATTTAACCCCTTTAAGCTAACCCGTAGCGATGGCTCCATGACTAAGTCCTTTCACGAGGACATCTGCCGTGACAAACCCACGACACTATGTGTTCCTCCGATATTCGGGAGTTGCATAATCTCATGGTCATAGGAATATGTATAACTCATGAAGAAAGTAATAGCAATAAACTAAACCATCATACTGCTAATCTAATGGATGGATCTTATCCATCACATCATTCTCTAATGATGTGATCCCGTTCATCAAATGACAACACATGTTCACGGCTAGGAAACTTAACCATCTTTGATTAACGAGCTAGCCAAGTAGAGGCATACTAGGGACACTCTATTTTCCTATGTATTCACACATGTACTAAGTTTCCGGTTAATACAATTCTAGCATGAATAATAAACTTTTATCATGATATAAGGAAATATAAATAAGAACTTTATTATTGCCTCTAGGGCATATTTCCTTCAACATGAACTCCTCAAACTACGGTCATCACCGGTAAGTATCCCGATTATTGTCACTTCGGGGTTAACGGATCATAACACATAATAGGTGACTATAGACTTGCAAGATAGGATCAAGAACTCACATATATTCATGAAAACATAATAGGTTCAGATCTGCAATCATGGCACTCGGGCCCTAGTGACAAGCATTAAGCATAGCAAAGTCATAGCAACATCAATCTCAGAACATAGTGGATACTAGGGATCAAACCCTAACAAAACTAACTCGATTACATGATAAATCTTATCCAACCCATCACCGTCCAGCAAGCCTACGATGGAATTACTCATGCACAGCGGTGAGCATCATGAAATTGGTGATGGAGGAAGGTTGACGATGACGATGGCGACGGATTCCCCTCTCCGGAGCCCCGAATGGACTCCAGATCAGCCCTCCCAAGAGAGATTAGGGCTTGGCAGCGGCTCCGTATCGTAAAACACGATGAATCCTTCTCCCTGATTTTTTTCTCCCCGAACTTGAATATATGGAGTTGGAGTTGAGGTCGGTGGAGCACCAGGGGAGAGAATTCCTTATTTGGCCCTTTCTTAAAATTTGGTTCCTTTTTTGGCACAAAAAACTTCATTTTCCCTTCTTGACACTTCAACTTCATTTTGTTCCCTACGTGACACTTTCATCCATTTTTCCATCCGATGGTGTTAACTATGATGTACAAAGACAATTTTACCCCTGGTGGTAATATATGTCACCAAAAAAGGGAAGAGAAGGAGCGTGAATATGAATGTATGAAAGTGTTGTGCATGGGAGATTCCATGTTCAAATATTCATATGCACCAGCGCCCGACTAGTCGCGTTGCACAGCTCCATCCACGAGAGCGCGACACTCAGTTGCTCACGCACGAGTACGTACAAAGCTAGCACAAGAAGCATGCAAGCTAGCAGCCTGATTGATTTCACCTGAATAGAGAACACACATCTTGCTAGCACCTCACATGCGTACGTAAACCAGTAAAAGCTAGCTCTTAATCGATCGGATCAATTCGATCTCGATGGAATACTTCCGTAACTATCCTGCTGATTCGTGTATATACATGGTAGTGAGGAGATATTTTTTGGAATGATTCAATGGAGACATTTTACTCGATGGTGGCATGAGCTTGTGCAGCAAATTGAGGCGGGAACACAGCTCAGGGACATCATCCGTCGAGGTCTAAATTATCACCCGCATGATTAATCTGCACAAATTTATACACTATAGTCTATAGTAGAAGCTAAATGGGTAGTTATTATTCCACTCGTCCTATTATTATTAGTCCCTCGCAATTTTTTTGATGATTAGTCATATAGTACATTTTTTATTTATCCAATCATGACAAAATATACCACATTACCTCTTTGTTTGCATGTGAATAATCTGGTCACATACTACACTAGGGGTAAAAGTGTCTTTTTATGTCAGACTTAACACCGTTACTAGCAAATCTGACGGAAGTCTCACATAGGGAACAAAATAAAGTCTACGTGTCAAAAAAGGAAGAAAATACTTTTTTGGGACAAAAAGGGAAGCAAATTTTAAGAAAAGGCCAAATGAGGAATTCTCTCGCCCACGAGGCAGGGGGGCGCGCCAGGGTAGGCGCGCCCTCACCCTCGTGGACAGGGTGTGGGCCCCCTTGCCTTGATTCTTTTGCTACTATCTTTTATATATTCCAAAAATATTATCCATTTATTTTCAGGTCATTCCGAGAACTTTTATTTCTGCACAAAAATAACACCATGGCAATTCTGTTGAAAACAGCGTCAGTCCGGGTTAGTTCCATTCAAATCATGCAAGTTAGAGTCCAAAACAAGGGCAAAAGTGTTTGAAAAAGTAGATACGATGGAGACGTATCAACTCCCCCAAGCTTAAACCTTTGCTTGTCCTCAAGCAATTCAGTTGATAAACTGAAAGTGATAAAGAAAAACTTTTGCAAACTTTGTTTGCTCTTGTTGTTGCAAATATGTAAAGCCAGCATTCAAGTTTTCAGCAAAGATTATGAACTAACCATATTCACAATAACATTTAGGTCTCATGTTTTACTCATATCAATGACATAATCAACTAGCGAGCAATAATAATAAATCTCGGATGACAACACTTTCCCAAAACAATCATAATATGATATAACAAGATGGTATCTCGCTAGCCCTTTCTGAGACCGCAAAACATAAATGCAGAGCACCCCTGAAGATCAAGGGCTAACTGGAAATTGTAATTCATGGTAAAAGTGATCCAGTCACAGTCATACTCAATGTAAACTAATAATAATACATGCAAATGACAGCGGTGCTCTCCAGCTGGTGCTTTTTAATAACAAGATGATGACTCAACATAAAAGTAAATAGATAGGCCCTTCATAGAGGGAAGTAGGGATTTGTAGAGGTACCAGAGCTCCGTTTTGAAATAGAGATGAATAATATTTTGAGCGGTATACTTGAATTTTCAACATAACAACCGAGAGATCTCGATATCTTCCATGCTACACACAATATAGGCTGTTCCCAAGCAGAATGGTAAAGTTTATACCCCCCACCACCAACAAGCATCAATCCATGGCTTGCCTGAAACAACGGGTGCCTCCAACTAACAACAATCCTGGGGGAGTTTTTGTTTGCAATTATTTTGATTTGGTTTGAGCATCGGACTGGGCATCCCGGTGACCAGCCATTTTCTCGTGAGTGGGGAGCGGAGTCCACTCCTCTTGAGAATAACCCGCCTAGCATGGAAGATACAGACATCCCTAGTTGATACATGAGCTATTCGAGCGTACAAAACATAATTCCATTTGAAGGTTTAGAATTTGGCACATACAAATTTACTTGGAACGGCAGGTAGATACCACATATAGGATGGTATGGTGGACTCATATGGAATAACTTTTGGGGTTTATGGGGTTGGATGCACAAGCAGTATTCCCGCTTAGTACAAGTGAAGGCTAGAAAGAGACTGGGAGGCGACCAGCTGGAGAGCGACAACAGTCATGAACATGCATTAAAATTAATCAACACTGGATGCAAGCATGAGTAGGATATAATTCACCATGAACATAAATATCGTGGAGGCTATGTTGATTTTGTTTCAACTACATGCGTGAACATGTGCCAAGTCAAGCCACTCGAATCGTTCAAAGGAGGATACCACCCTATCATACAACATCACAACCATTTTAATAGCATGTTGGCACGCAAGGTAAACCATTATAAACTCCTAGCAAATTAAGCATGGCATGAGCAACTATAATCTGTAATTGTCATTGCAAACATGTTTCATTCATAATAGGCTGAATCGGGAACGATGAACTAATCATATTTACAAAAACAAGAGAGGTCAAGTTCATACCAGCTTCTCTCATCTCAATCAGTCCATCATATATCGTCATTATTTCCTTTCACTTGCACAACCGAATAGTGTGGATAATAATAATAGTGCACGTGCATTGGACTAAGCTGGAATCTGCAAGCATTCAATTCAAGGGAGAAGACAAGGTAATATGGGCTCTTTGTTAGATCAATAATAATGCATATGAGAGCCACTCAACATTTTCATCATGGTATTCTCCTCTCGACCCCAAAGAAAAAGAAAAGAAACAAAACTATTTACATAGGAAAGCTCCCAACAAGCAAAAGAAGAACGAGAAATCTTTTTGGGTTTTCTTTTTAACTACTACTGCTACTACAGGCATGGAAAGTAAACTAGCTAAAAGCTACAACTAATTTTTTTTCGTTTTTCTTAAGGTTTTTAAAACACACAAGAAGAAAGCTTAAAAAGAAAATAAACTAGCATGGATATTACAATGAAAAAGTATGAGCACCGACAACTGGCATGAGTGTGTGAACATGAATGTAATGTCGCTGAGAAATACGCAATCCCCCAAGCTTAGGCTTTTGGCCTAAGTTGGTCTATGCCCACGGATCGAAGCTGCCCTCTCTGGATCAGGCTCTGGAGCTGATGTCAGGCTCCGGTAGGCATGAATGGCCTCTGGCAGAACAAGGTACATGCCTGAAAATATGTTGAACAAAGAAGGAGCAGGCAAGGTAATAGTCTCAATGTAGTCTTTATCAAATATCAATCTATAGCTAAACAACTTCTTCTTATTCTTAACAATAAAATCATGTGCTACCATACTGTTATAATCTAGAAAAAATATGAGGCAACAACTTTTCCTCTTTCTCATAATGCCTAATAGGTATGTTAAACTGTGCAGCAAGGCGCGAGGCGAAGATGCCTCCTAAGACGGGACCCTTTGTACGGTTCAGATTTAACTGTTTAGCAACAATAGCGCCTAAACTGAAAGTGGTATCACGAAACAAAGCATGGCGCAAAATAACAATATCAGGGGCACTAAGATTTCCACAGTTCCCGCGACCAATTAAGCATCTACTAGCAAATATTGCGAAGTATCATAGAACAGGAAAATGTATGCTAGTGATCCTTGCATCAGAAACTTTCCTCGTTTCCCCTACAACAATCATATCAATAAATCCCTCCACATCATTACGATGTGGTTCCTCTATGCTGCCCTCAAAGGGTATCCTACAAACCCGACAAAAATCATAAAGTGACATCTCCTTATGCTCATCATATAAATAAAATTCCATCGAAGGTGGCGATCTCCTAGCATGGAAATGAAAATTTTGCACAAAAATATTGGTGAGTAGGAGATACTTTCCACGCTAGTCGTGGAGGAAGTCGGTGAGGCCTGCATTCTCAGCCAAATAATAAAAATCTTCATAAATCCCGGCTTCTCTCAAGAACTCATCACGAGGCCATTCACACAGTCGAACCTCCGGAGTGCGAGGGAGATTATATTTAGGATTATTATTTTCTTCACTTTGCTTATCCTTCGAGCTTCGGCTCGAAGAGCCCCTCAAAAATCTCTTCATCTTATTCTGAAAATTTCTGAAATTTTTAGTAACTTAAAAATAAAAGTGAACCAAACTCAACAAGATTGATAGCAACTACCCCTACAAGTGCCTAGAGGCCATATCATGCATTAAAAATACTTTTGACCATACAAATTTGACATGCAAGCTCAAGAACAGGGTCACCTAAGCAACAAAAATTCGCAATAAATAAAGCACTAGAACAAAAACTAATTGGACCATTGGAGGAGTCACATACCGAAGAATAATCCCCCAAAGCAGTTTTGTGAATGGAGCTTTGAGCAAGGAGATCGAAAATGGCAGCAAGATGAGCTAGAACTCGGGTTTGAGCTCGTGGATGATTTTTTCTAGAGGAAGACGAAGTGTGTGGGTGCAAGAATAAGTGGATGGGGCCCAAATGGGGTCCACGAGGCAGGGGGTGCGCCCAGGGGGTAGGGCACATGGTGGGTCCCCCTGGTGTGTTCTCAGTGCCAATAATTCTTAAATGTTCCAGAAAAAATCATATTAAATTTTCAGTACATTTGGAGAACTTTTATTTTTGGGGTATTTTTTATTGCAAGGATAATTCAGAAAACAGACAGAAAATACTATTTTTGCTTTATTTAAACTAAATAACAGAAAGTAAAAAGAGGGTACAGAAAGTTGTGCTTTCTAACTTCATCCATCTCATGCTCATCAAAAGGAGTCCACTAACAAGGTTGACCAAGTCTTGTTACCAAACTCATTTCGAATAACATGAAACCAGAGAAATTTGAAATAACACTAGGTTACCTCAACGGGGATATGCACATCCCCAACAATAAGAATATCGTATTTCTTCTTGACAGTAGGAAGAGGAAATTCAAAACCTCCAATAGTAATCGTTGAAAATTTTCCAATAGAATTGATACTGTGGACTTGAGGTTGTTTCCTCGGAAAGTGTACCGTATGCTCATTACCATTAACATGAAAAGTGACATTGCCTTTGTTGTAATCAATAACAGCCCCTGCAGTATTCAAAAAGGGTCCACCAAGAATAATAGACATACTATTATCCTCGGGAATATCAAGAATAACAAAGTCCATTAAAATAGTAACGTTTGCAACCACAACAGGCACATCCTCACAAATACCGACAGGTATAGCAGTTGATTTATCAACCATTTGCAAAGATATTTCAGTAGGTGTCAACTTATTCAAATCAAGTCTACGATATAAAGAGAGAGGCATAACACTAACACCGGCTCCAAGATCACATAAAGCAGTTTTATCATAGTTTCTTTTAATGGAGCATGGTATAGTTGGTACTCCTGGATCTCCAAGTTTCTTTGGTATTCCACCCTTAAAAGTGTAATTAGCAAGCATGGTGGAAATTTCAGCTTCCGGTATCTTTCTTTTATTAGTAACAATATCTTTGATATACTTAGCATAAGGATTCATTTTAAGCATATAAGTCAAACGTATACGCAAAAAGATAGGTTTAATCATTTCAGCAAAGCGCTCAAAATCCTCATCATCCTTTTTCTTGGATGGTTTAGGAGGAAAAGGCTTGGGTTTCTGAACCCATGGTTCTCTTTCTTTACCGTGCTTCCTAGCAACAAAGTCTCTCTTATCATAACGTTGATTCTTCGATTGTGGGTTATCAAGATCAACAACAGGTTCAATCTCTATATCATTATCACTACTAGGTTGAGCATCAACATGAACATCATCATTAATATTGTCACTAGGTTCATGTTCATTACCAGATTGTGTTTCAGCATTAGAAATATAAATATTAGTGGGATTCTCAGGTGTGTCAACAACAGGTTCACTAGAAGCATGCAAAGTCGTATCAATTTTCTTTTTCTTCTTCCTAGAAGAACTAGGTGCATCAACATTAGTTCTCTAAGAATCTTGCTCGATTCTCTTAGGGTGGCCCTCAGGATACAAAGGTTCCAGAGTCATTTTACCCCCTCTAGTCATAACTGTAACATCCCAAATTTTCAATTTGGAATGTTACACATAGATCACTCATGCATATCATATTTTATTGCATTTCGTTTCTCGATCCTTGAAAACCTAAGCAACTCAAGGACCCTCGGAGAGAGTTGGGGATTTCATTGTTTTCATATTTGAATTTTATCAAATATTGAAACGAGGATTTTGGTTTTAATTATTTTTCTCTCTGAAAATATTTCATATTAAAATATATGAGAGGAGATAATATGACTTCTCCAAAATAATTGAAATATTGGAGGAAACATATTAAAATCAAATATTTGATTTTATTGCTATTTTATTCGCATTAGAAAAATTGCACGTTTTTCAAAATTGCATTTTTGGGCCAAGAAAATGTTCATCTTGTTCTAAATATTTTATTTAGACGGTGAAAATTTGTTTTGGCATTTTTAGATTTTTATTTTATTTTCTAGGATTTATTTAAGTTCCGGCGAAATTATTTAAAAAAAACTCCAGCCCCGACTGGGCCGAAGCCCAGCCGAGCCAGGCTGGCCCGCTGCGCCGCCACCGCCTGCCCCTTCCCCAAGCCGACCCCGCCCCCCTCCTTTATGTGCCGCCCTGCCTAGCGCCGCCGCCTTCCGCCGTTGCCGCCGACGCCACCCAGCCCCGCTGGAGCCCCGCGCCCCGCCGGATCCGACGAGGTAGCCGCCGCCGCCGGTTTTCTCTAGAAAACCGATCCAGTTTTTCTTTTGAAAACCCTAGGTTCATTTTTTAGAAAATATCGTTTTTTCTGGTTTAGTTTAGTTAGCGGACGTTCGTCCGTACGTTCGTTTTAATGAACGGTTTTCGCTCGTTAGTTACCAATACCGAACGTTCGTTCGTTAGCCTGTTCGTCAGTTTTTCTTTTTCTTGGGTTTTTCGCAATTATTTTCGATCGCGATTTCTGATCCGATTTTCGTTTAAGTTTATCTTTTCGCTTGTTTGTCGGAATCAGGCGATTCAAGCGCCTAGATCTTCGTCTCGAAACCCTCTTTCTGTTTAATCAACTTGAACAAGATTTTGGTACTGTAAAATTTGACTTTAGTCCAGATTAGTAAACGGATCTTGTTGCTTTCGCAGTTTGAGTTTTGTTGCTCTGTTTGATTTGATTCTTTTCGCAAACCAGAGTTCTCAAGTGGAACTTTCTGGTTAGATCTTCTTATTTGAGATTTACCCGTGTTTCTTTGCTTGATTTCTTATGTATGCTATTGTTTGTTTGCCATAGAACACCCGGAGTGCGAAGCGTGCTACTACGAGTCCCTAGGTTTTGCGGATCGTCAGCAAGGCAAGTAACACTTTGATCATACTCCTTTCATACCCAGTTTTTATGCATTAGTTCCAATCCTCAAACATTGCATGATTAGGATGTGATTAACATGTGGGTTGGGAAGTAGTTGATGAGGTAGAACCTATTGCCCTGTTATATTCAAACCTTGGGAGTTACTTCTACGTATTGCTTATATTGCTATGCTATGCTCGTAGACGTGGTTTGGGTGAGTGAATCCATGAAAAATGTGAGATTGTTAATTAATGGTTCAACTTAAGGTGGCACCTTTAATACACATCTAGGTGGATTGCTTGTCGGGCACCTGGAGAACCCGGTGTTGTCATAGGATATCCCGGAGTACCCGTGTGATCATCCTAAGGTCCGCCACCCAGGCTCAAAGGGAACCGAGATATTTTCATGCTAGAAACTTCCGTGTGCAGCCACAAGCTATTATGGGCTCTAGCATAGTTGAGGAAGTTGCGTGAAGCTCCTGAAGAGGTGGATCAGCAGGTAGAGGGATGTAGGTTGGTATGGTCTGCCCGGAGTAAGGAGTTAATGCTTCTGAAAGATTGTGCCTCGATCATCCGTTTCTCAAACACCATGTAGTGCGAGAAATTCAACGGAGGAGATTGAGGCTTGTGGGGAAAAGTGCGCAAACCTCTGCAGAGTGTATAAACTAATCATGGTTAGCGGTGTCCCCACTTATGGACATCTTGAGTATCTAGTACTTGGAGTATCCTAAGTATCTCATCACTATTAAATAATATTGTTGGGTTGTTAACTACTTTAATTGGAATTGAGTTGGAGGAACCTTCTCAATGATGTTTCAACTACTATGATAGTTAAATAAATTTATTCCTTTGTTGTAGGGAAGAATTGGCTTTTCGCAAAAACCATAACCATAGAGCTTTCCACCAGCCAAATATGTATGTAGTGATAGCATTATTCTGTTCTTTCTCTACCGTGATATCTTGCCAGCATATTCCATGTGCTGACCCGTTTTCGGGATGCAACGTATTATGTTGCAGACTTTTCAGACGAGGAGTAAGGTTCGTTAGGTCGTTGCCGTGCAACTCAGCTATGCCGTTGGAGTTGATGGACTCACTTTATCTTCCAAACCTTCAGCTGTTACCGTATTAGATGGCTTAAGCCATATTTACTGTAATAAGTTCTCTTTTGAGAGATCCGATGTAATAAGTGTGTGATTGCTACTTTGTTATAAATCCTTAGAGTACTCTGTGTGTCAGCATTACCGATCCAGGGATGACACTGAAGCATAGAGACTTAACCATTTGAGGTCGGGTCACTACAAGATGGTATCAGAGCACACGCTGAGTGTAGGACACGACCACTAAGCTAAAGCCCTAGATCACCATTCTCTTCTCATTTCTGACTCCTCTCCATTTTCTATTCTTTAGGATGGCGAACACAAGGAACAAGTTTGCACAACCGGATGAAGAAGCACCTTTTGGACGACACTTGAAGGAAGTCATTAGGTACCTGAACATTGGAATACCAAGCTTCACCGGGACTTACAATGCAACTTTACCAGAAGAGGAGCGATGGATGATTCAAGTTCAAGTTCCAGGAAGGACATTCACGGCAGTCACTAAGCCCATAGAGTTTTCCTTTGATGCACCAACCTGGATTCTAGGAAAGAGTATGGCAGCTCACATCACCGTGGTACGCATTGGAGAAGTTTATCATAAGGAGCTTAAGGATACTATCTATCAGATTTGTGGGTGCCGTGACGAGCAATGGGAGACGATCAGCACGAGGAAGGATAGATCAATTGCAGCCTTCATCTAGGAGTTAAACCAGCACATTCGTCGCCAGGAGAACCAAATGTGCGCAGGAATGATAGATCTGAAGAAGGTGATGACTAGGATCACGGAACTGGAGGAAGAACTTAAGGATACACGTGAAGATTATGAGGAGGAAATCGTCGTACTAGTGGAGAAGAATGACGATCTGGAAAGGAAGCTAGGAGTAATCATGGGAGACCCCGCACCAGGAGGAGAAGACGAAGAACCCAAGGAGATTCGTCTAGAGTACTACATCATCATCATCATCGACGACACCAACTCGGACCCCGACGATAGCGATGATGACTATGAAGATGAAGCTGGAGCAGACATCATGGAGTCTTCGACCGATCAATATTTTTAGTAGACCACCACATCAGTAGTAGTATTCCACCATGTATATAGTATAGTCCGATCACTTTTGTAACGATAGTTAGATCGATTGTATGCACTTGCTTGATTGATTGAGTGAAATGGTTGTGTTTGTCTCATGTGCATATGGGTAGTGTTTTTCTCATTAGACCTCATTCTATTCTAATCTCTCCCCTCTAAACCCATCATATGCCTTTGAGATGTGACCCCGGATTTACTTTCCCACCGGAGCTCACTCAGTTCATCCAGCAACATAATACCCTGATGCAGTTGTTAGTTCAGAACCAAGGCAACAACAACAACAACCCACCGTCACCACCACCAGTTGACAACTTAGCTCGCTTTCTGAGGTTGCAGCCGCCGGTGTTTTCCAGTAGCACCGAGCCGATAGTGGCAGATGATTGGCTCCATAGGATTGGAAGGGAGTTAACCACTGCAGGATGTACAGATGCTGAGAAGGTGCGTTTTGCCACACATCAGTTGGATGGACCAGCAGCCTCATGGTGGGAGAATTACACTGTCACCAACCCTATAGCCACTATTACATGGGACCAGTTTTAGCAAGCTTTCCGTACAGCTCATGTGTCAACTGGAGCTATGATTATGAAGAAGCGTGAGTTTCACAACTTACGCCAGGGGAACCATACTGTGGCTCAATACGTAGATGAGTTTATCAAGTTATCTCGCTATGCCCCTGACGATGTGTCCACAGATGCCGCAAAGCACGAGAAGTTTATGGAAGGGCTGAATGATGAGATGAGCATGTAGTTGATGGTGGCAACATTCAACAACTACCAGGAGTTGGTACATAAAGCTCTTATGATTGAAGGGAAGCAGCAGCAGATTGAGAGCCGTAAGAGGAAGTATGGACAAGGAAGGTATAATTCAGGAGCTCAGCAGAAGCCTCGCCTAACCCCGAACTCGGGAGGACTTGTTCATAACCATGGAGGCCACCCCCACAATGGAGGAAGTACCCATAATCATACTGGCCCAAGGAATGGGAATAGGAATGGAGCAAGCAACAATCAGAACCGCCCCAATCTAGCCACACCCGCCAAGAGAGACCTAAGCCACATTACTTGTTTCAAGTGTAGGAAGACTGGACACTATGCCATGGAGTGCCCTGAAGCGAAGAATGCTAACAGTAATAGGAGCGCTGGAAAGAAGCCCAATCCATTCAACAAAGGACAAGTGAACCACGTTAACGTGGAGGAGGTTGAAGAGCAGCCAGACGCAGTTATTGGTAAGTTTTTGGTTAAGTCTTTTACCGCCCTTGTTCTTTTTGATACTGGTGCACCGCATTCATACATATCAAGGGAATTCATGGATAAGTTTAAACTACCAACCCAAACCCTTAGGACCCCTCTGTTAGTGAGTTCACCTGGGGCAGAGTATATGGCTAGTCGATGGTGCGACCAGATACCCTTAACCATTGGTAGCCATGTTTTTCTGTCCGACCTAATAATCTCGGAGTCACAAGGATTGGATGTGATATTAGGCATGGACTGGATGTCAAAGTATGGAGGAAGCATTGGCTATGCTAGTAAGTCGATTTTCTCACCACCCCGGAGGGAAAAAGGATCAAGTATGTATCTAGGCATGCACCTAGGAGGAGCCAAGTAAATACCCTCACGGGAGTTGTTCAGGAGGAAGTGCCTGTAGTGAAGGATTACCCGGATGTTTTTCCAGAGGAGTTACCAGGCATGCCATCGGATCGAGACATTGAGTTTTTGATAGAGCTATTGCCAGGTACAGGGCCAATATCAAAGAGACCATACCGGATGCCCGCAAATGATCTAGAGGAGATTAAGAAACAGATCAAGGAGTTATTGGAGAAAGGTTACATTCGACAGAGTTCATCACCATGGGGAGCCCCAGTGCTTTTGGTTGAGAAGAAGGATAAGTCTCTAAGAATGGTTGTTGATTATCGTGCGTTAAATGAAGTGACGATCAAGAACAAATACCCACTGCCGATGATCAATGATTTGTTTAACCAACTGCAAGGAGCTAAAGTGTTTTCAAAGATCGATCTGCGATCAGGATATCACCAGTTGAAGATACGAGAGAAGGATATACCAAAGACAGCATTCACCACACGGTACGGGTTGTATGAATATACGGTCATGTCGTTTGGACTGACTAACGCCCCTGCCTACTTCATGAGCATGATGAACAAAGTGTTCATGGAATATTTGGATAAGTTTGTTGTAGTGTTCATTGATGATATAATGGTATACTCGAAGAATGAGGAGGAGCACAAAGAGCATTTGCGTTTAGTTCTCGAGAAACTGAGGGAACATCAGCTGTATGCCAAGTTTAGCAAATGTGAGTTTTGGCTGAAGGAAGTCAGATTCCTTGGACATGTTATATCAGGAGAAGGTGTAGCAGTAGATCCCACCAAGGTTCAGTCAGTCACGGAATGGTTGGCACCCACTTCAGTTAGCGAGATCCGCAGTTTTCTTGGACTCGCGGGATACTATCGGAGATTCATTGAGAATTTTTCCAAGATTGTGAAGCCAATGATGGAGTTATTGAAAAAGGATACGAAGTTTAAATGGACGGAAGATTGTGAGGCGAGTTTTTAGGAGTTAAAGAAACATTTGACTACAGCCCAGTGTTGATTCTGCCGGATATATGTAAGGAGTTCCAAGTGTATTGCGATGCTTCTCGCCTAGGACTTGGAAGTGTGCTTATGCAGGACGGAAGAGTTGTTTCATATGCCTCACGACAACTAAAACCGCACGAAGTGAATTATGCCACACATGATTTGGAGTTAGCAGCCGTAGTGCATGCGTTGAAGACCTGGAGACATTACCTTATTGGAAATCGTTGTGATGTGTGCACGGTTCATAAGAGTTTGAAGTACATTTTCACACAGAAGGAGCTAAACCTTAGGCAGAGAAGATTGTTGGAGCTTATAAAGGATTATGACATGAAGCTTCACTATCATCCAAGAAAGTCCAATGTCGTAGCAGACGCTTTGAGTCGGAAGAGTTATGCTAACACCCTAGTAAGCACGGGATTGCCAAAGGAGTTAGCAGAGGATCTCAGGGAACTTCGATTGGAGATTGTTCCTAGAGGTTTTGTTGCAACAATGGAAGTGTAGTCTACATTGTTAGGAAAGATTCGAGAAGCTCAGCAGGATGACAAAGAGATTGCCGAGATAAAAGAGAAAATGAGCGAAGGAAAGGCCAAAGGTTTTCGTGAGGATGAGCACGACACCTTATGGTTTGAGGACCGTGTTTATGTGCCCAATAACACAGAGATCAGGAAGTTAATACTTCAGGAGGCTCATGACTCACCATACTCGATACACCTTGGAAACACCAAGATGTATTTGGATTTGAAGGAACGTTTCTGGTGGACTGGTATGAAGAAGGATATTGCCGAGTATGTAGCCGTATGCGATGTGTGTCAAAGAGTGAAGGCAGAGCATCAAAGGCCGGCAGGATTGTTACAACCTATGCCAATACCCGAATGGAAGTGGGATAAACTTGGCATGGATTTCATCACCGGATTTCCCAGGACCAAATCAGGATGTGATTATATATGGGTAGTAGTGGATCGCTTGACCAAAGTAGCTCACTTTATCCTAGTGAAAACCACCTATACAAGTACAAAGTTGGCCAAGATATATATGACCAGGATCGTATGTCTACATGGAGTTCCGAGGAACATTGTATCAGATAGGGGAACACAGTTTACTTCAAATTTTTGGCATCAGCTGCACCAAACTTTGGGGACAAGGTTGGAGTTCAGTACGGCGTTTCACCCGCAGACAGATGGACATACCGAGAGAGTCAACCTGATCCTGGAGGACATGTTGAGGGCCTGTGCGCTAGATTATGGATCTAGTTGGGATGAAAATTTGCCCTACGCGGAGTTCTCATACAACAATAGCTACCAAGACAGTTTGAAGATGGCACCATTTGAAGCCCTGTATGGACGAAGGTGTAGAACACCGTTGATGTGGGATGAAGTCGGAGACCGACAGTTGTTTGGACCAGATTTGATCAAGGAGTCTGAAGAGAAAGTTAAGCTGATCCGAGATAGACTAAAGGTGGCTCAGTCCAGGCAGAAGAGTTATGCAGATTCGAAACGCAAGGAGGTAACCCATGAAATTAGAGACAAAGCATATCTGCGAGTGTCACCCTTGCGAGGAGTGAAACGTTTTGGAGTTAAGGGAAAATTAGCCCCGAGATTTGTAGGACCGTATCATGTTTTGGAACGTATGGGGGCAGTTGCCTGCAAGTTGGAGTTACCTGAAGGACTATCAGGAGTTCATGATGTATTTCATGTTTCACAGCTGAAGAAGTGTCATGCTAAGATGGCCAATATATCGTTAAGAGATACAACACCCTTGGAGGTGATTCAGTTGGACAGTGATTTTACCTATGAGGAGAAGCCAGTCAGGATTCTTGAATTTGCCAGCTGAGTCACCCGCAGTAAGGTCATCAAGTGTTGCAAAGTTCAGTGGAGCCACCATACCGAGGATGAAGCCAACTGGGAACGAGAGGATGATCTTCGCAAAGACCACCCACACCTATTTTCTAACCAACCCGAATCTCGAGGGCGAGATTCATCTTAAGGGGGGTAGGTTTGTAACATCCCAAATTTTCAATTTGGAATGTTATACATAGATCATTCATGCATATCATATTTTGCTGCATTTCATTTCTCGATCCTCGAAAACCTAAGCAACTCAAGGACCCTCGGAGAGAGTTGGGGATTTCATTGTTTTCATATTTGAATTTTATCAAATATTGAAATGAGGATTTTGGTTTTAATTATTTTTCTCTTCGAAAATATTTCATATTAAAATATATGAGAGGAGATAATATGATTTCTCCAAAATAATTGAAATATTGTAGGAAAAATACTAAAATCAAATATTTGATTTAATCGGATTTTATTGCTATTTTATACGCATTAGAAAAATTGCACGTTTTTCAAAATTGCATTTTAGGGCCAAGAAAATGTTCATCTTGTTCTAAATATTTTATTTAGATGGTGAAAATTTGTTTGGCATTTTTAGTTTTTATTTTATGTTATAGGATTTATTTAAGTTCCAGCGAAATTATTTTAAAAAAACTCTAGCGCCCGACTGGGCCGAAGCCCAGCCGAGCCAAGCCGGCCCGCCGCACCGCCACCGCCACCGCCTTCCTCGCGCGCCCGTGCCCGCACCGGACTCTGCCAGAGTCCGGGAGTCCGCCGCCGCCCCGGTTTCCCCTTCCCCAAGCCGACCCCGCCCCCCCTTTATATGCCGCCCGCCCCGCCGCCACCACCCCGTCCCGCCCGCAGCCGTAGCAACAACGGCCGCCGCCGCCGCTGCCCTTTGCCATCGTCGCCGCCGACGTCACCCAGCCCCGCCGGAGCCCCGCGCCCCGCCGGAGCCCCGCGCCCCGCCGGATCTGACGAGGTAGCTGCCGCCGCCGGTTTTTCTTTTGAAAACCCTAGGCTCGTTTTTTAGAATAGATCAGTTTTTTTCCGGTTTAGTTTATTTAGCGGACGTTCGTCCATACGTTCGTCTTAACGAACGGTTTTCGCTCGTTAGTTACAGATAATGAACGTTCGTTCGTTAGCCCGTTCTTCAGTTTTTCTTTTTCTTGGGTTTTTCGCGATTATTTTCGATAGCAATTTCTGATCCGATTTTTGTTTCAGTTTATCTTTTCGCTCGTTTGTCAGAATCAGGCGATTAAAGCGCCTTGGTCTTCGTCTCGAAACCCTCTTTCTGTTTAATTAACTTGAACAAGATTTTGGTACTGTAAAATTTGACTTTAGTCTAGATTAGTAAATGGATCTTGTTGCTTTCGCAGTTTGAGTTTTGTTGCTCCGTTTGATTTGATTCTTTTCGCAAACCGGAGTTCTTAAGTTGAACTTTCTAGTTAGATCTTCTTATTTGAGATTTACCCGTGTTTCTTTGCTTGATTGCTTATGTATGCTATTGTTTGTTTGCGATAGAACACCCGGAGTGCGAAGCGTGCTACTACGAGTCCCTAGGTTTTGTGGGTCGTCAGCAAGGCAAGTAACACTTTGATCATACTCCTTTCATACCCAGTTTTTATGCATTAGTTCCAATCCTCAAACATTGCATGATTAGGATGTGATTAACATGTGGGTTGGGAAGTAGTTGATGAGGTAGAACCTATTGCCCTGTTATATTCAAACCTTGGGAAGTTACTTCTACGTATTGCTTATATTGCTATGCTATGCTCATAGACGTGGTTTGGGTGAGTGAATCCATGACAGATGTGAGATTGTTAATTAATGGTTCAACATATGGTGGCACCTTCAATACACATCTAGGTGGATTGCTTGTCGGGCACCTGGAGAACCCAGTGTTGTCCTAGGATATCCCAGAGTACCCGTGTGATCGTCCTAAGGTCCGCCACCCAGGCTCAAAGGGAACTGAGATATTTTCATGCTAGAAACTTCCGTGTGCAGCCACAAGCTATTATGGGCTCTAGCATAGTTAAGTAAGTTGCGTGAAGCTCCTGAAGAGGTGGATCAGCAGGTAGAGGGATGTAGGTTGGTATGGTCTGCCCGGAGTAAGGAGTTAATGCTTCTAAAAGATTGTGTCTCGGTCATCCATTTCTCAAACACCATGTAGTGCGAGAAATTCAACGGAGGAGATCGAGTCTTGTGGGGAAAAGTGCGCAAACCTCTACAGAGTGTATAAACTAATCATAGTTAGCCGTGTCCCCGGTTTTGGACATCTTGAGTATCTAGTACTTGGAGTATCCTAAGTATCTCATCACTATTGAATAATATTGTTGGGTTGTTAACTACTTTAATTGGGATTGAGTTGGAGGAACCTTCTAAATGATGTTTCAACTACCATGATAGTTAAATAAAATTTATTCCTCTGTTGTAGGGAAAAATTGGCTTTTCGCAAAAACCATAACCATAGAGCTTTCCACCAGCCAAATATGCATGTAGTGATAGCATTATTCTGTTCTTGCTCTACCGTGATATCTTGCCAGCATATTCCATGTGTTGACCCATTTTCGGGCTGCAACGTATTATGTTGCAGACTTTTCAGATGAGGAGTAAGGTTCGTTAGGGTGTTGCCGTGCATCTCAGCTATGCCGTTGGAGTTGATGGACTCACTTTATCTTCCAAGCCTTCCGCTGTTACCGTATTAGAAGGCCTTAAGCCATATTTATTGTAATAAGTTCTCTTTTGAGACATTCGATGTAATAAGTGTGTGATTGCTACTCTGTTATAAATCCTTTGAGTACTGTGTGTGCCAGCATTACCGATCCTGGGATGACACTGAAGCACAGAGACATGACCGTTTGAGGTCGGGTCGCTACCATAACTCTAACAACATTATCATTTTTCTTATTATTTAATTCATTGAGAAAATCATTCTGAGCTTTAAGTACTTGTTCTACTTGAGTGGTAACCATAGAAGCATGCTTAATAATGAGTTTAAGTTCACCTTTAACTCTAGTCATATAATCACTCAAGTGTTCAATCATATAAGCATTACGTTTCAATTGTCTACCAACATAAGCATTGAAGTGTTCTTGTTTAACCATAAAGTTATCAAACTCATCCAAGCATTGGCTAGCAAACTTAGTAGATGGGATTTCACATTTATCAAATCTATAGAGAGAATTTACTTTTACTACCTGTGTTGGGTTATCAAGACCATGTATTTCTTCAATAGGTGGTAAATTCTTAACATCTTCAGTTTTAATACCTTTTTCTTTCATAGATTTCTTTGCCTCTTGCATATCTTCAGGACTGAGAAATAGAATACCCCTTTTCTTCAGAGTTGGCTTAGGAGTTGGTTCAAGAAGTGTTCAATCATTTTCATTACTCAACATATTATTCAATAGCAATTAAGCTTGATCAACAGTTCTTTACCTGAAAACACAACCAGCACAACTATCCAGGTGGTCTCTGGAAGCATCAGTTAGTCCATTATAAAAGATATCAAGTATTTCATTTTTCTTGAGAGGATGATCAGGCAAAGCATTAAGTAATTGGAGAAGCTTCCCCAAGCTTGTGGGAGACTCTATTCTTTAATTTGCACAAAATTATATATTTCCCTTAAGGCATCTTGTTTCTTATGAGCGGGGAAATATTTAGCAGATAAGTAATAAATCATATCCTGGGGACTACGCACACAGCCAGGATCAAGAGAATTAAACCAAGTTTTAGCATCACCCTTTAATGAGAACGGAAACACCTTATGGATAAAGTAATAGCGAGTTTTCTCATCATTAGTGAACAGGGTGGCTATATCATTTAATTTAGTAAGATGTGCCACAACAGTTTCAGATTCATAGCCATAAAAAGGATCAGATTCAACCAAAGTAATTAACTCCGGTTCGACAGAGAAATCATAATCCTTATCGGAAATAAAGATAGGTGAAGTAGTAAAAGTAGGGTCATTTTTCATTCTAGCATTCAAAGACTTTTCTTTAAGCTTAACTAATAATTGCTTAAGATCATGTCTATCATTGCAAGCTAAGAAGTCTCTAGCAGTTCCTTCATCCATAACATAACCCTCATGCATAACAGGTAATTCATATCTAGGGGAGAATCTTCATCATCACTTTCATCAATATTATCAATTTCAATAATTTCATTCTCTCTAACCCTGGCAAGTTGTTCATCAAGAAATTCACGTAGTGGTACAGTATTATCAAGCATAGAAGCAGTTTCATCATAAGTATCATGCAAAGCAGAAGTGGCATCATCAATAACATGTGACATATCAGAATGAATAGCAGGAATAGGTGTCGCAAGTTTACTCAAAACAGAAGGTGAATCAAGTGCAGAGCTAGATGGCAGTTCTTTACCTCCCGTCGTAGTTGAGGGAAAAACCTTGGTTCTTTTATTTTTGAAGTTCTTCATAGTGATCAGCAGATATAAATCCCAAGTGACTCAAAGAATAGAGCTATGCTCCCCGGCAACGGCGCCAGAAAATAGTCTTGATAACCCACAAGTATAGGGGATCGCAACAGCTTTCGAGGGTAGAGTATTCAACCCAAATTTATTGATTCGATACAAGGGGAGCCAAAGAATATTCTCAAGTATTAGCAGTTGAGTTGTCAATTCAACCACACCTAGAAACTTAATATCTGTAGCAAAGTAATATTATAGTAGCGGTAACGGTAGCAAAAGTAAGAGTTTTGGTTTTATAGTGATTGTAACAGTAGTAACAGGAAAGTAAATAAGCGAAGATTAATGTATGAAAAGTTCGTAGGCAATGGATCAGTGATGGATAATTATGTCGGATGCGATTCCTCATGCAACAGTTATAACCTAGGGTGACACATAACTAGCTCCAGTTCATCAATGTAATGTAGGCATGTATTCCGAATATAGTCATACGTGCTTATGGACAAGAACTTGCATGACATCTTTTTTCCTACCCTCCCGTGGAAGCAGGGTCCTATTGGAAACTAAGGGATATTAAGGCCTCCTTTTAGTAGAGTACCGGACCAAAGCATTAACGGATCATAACACATAATAGGTGACTATAGACTTGCAAGATAGGATCACGAACTCACATATATTCATGAAAACATAATAGGTTCATATCCGAAATCATGGCACTCGGGCCCTAGTGACAAGCATTAAGCATAGCAAAGTCATAGCAACATCAATCTCAGAACATAGTGGATACTAGGGATCAAACCCTACCAAAACTAACTTGATTACATGATAAATCTCATCCAACCCATCACCGTCCAGCAAGCCTATGATGGAATTACTCACGCACGGCGGTGATCATCATGAAATTGGTGATGGAGGAAGGTTGATGATGACGATGGTGATGAATTCCCCTCTCCAGAGCCCCGAACGGACTCCAGATCAGCCCTCCCAAGAGAGATTAGGGCTTGGCGGTGGCTCCGTATCGTAAAACGTGATGAATCCTTCTCCCTGATTTTTTCTCCCTGAAAGTGAATACATGGAGTTGGAGTTGAGGTCGTTGGAGCACCAGGGGCCACGAGGCAGGGGGCGCGCCCAGGGGGGTAGGCACGCCCCACCATCGTGGACAGGGTGTGGCCCCCTTGTCCTTGATTCTTTCGCCAGTATTTTTTATATATTCCAAAAATATTCTCTGTTGATTTTCAAGTCATTCAGAGAAATTTTATTTCTGCACAAAAATAACACCATGACAATTCTATTGAAAACAACGTCAGTCCGGATTAGTTCCATTCAAATCATGCAAGTTAGAGTCCAAAACAAGGGAAAAGTGTTTGGAAAAGTAGATACGATGGAGACATATCAGCCGGCCCCCCTTTCCTTCTCTCCTTCTTCCCTTTCCTTCCCCTCCTAGTTGGACTAGGAAAGGGGGGAACCTACTCCTAGTAGGAGTAGGATTCCCTCCCTTAGGACGCGCCCCATGAGGCCGGCCGACCCCCCTCCACTCCTTTATATACAGGGGAGGGGGCACCCCATAGAGACACAAGTTTATTTCTTAGCCATGTGCGGTGCCCCCCTCCACAATTTCCACCTCGGACATATTGTCGTAGTGCTTAGGCGAAGCCCAGCGTCGGTAACTTCATCATCACCATCAACAAGCCGTCGTGCTGACGAAACTCTCCCTCGGCCTCAGCTGGATCTAGAGTTCAAGGGACATCACCGAGCTGAACGTGAGCAGATCGCGGAGGTGCCGTGTGTTCGGTACTTGATCAGTTGGATCGCGAAGACGTTCGACTACATCAACCGCGTTACTTAACGCTGCCACTTTCAGTCTACGAGGGTACGTGGACACACTCTCCCCGCTCATTGCTATGCTCTTCCTAGATAGATCTTGTGTGATCGTAGGCAAATTTTGATATACTACATTCCCCAACAGTGGCATCCGAGCCAGGTCTATGCGTAGATGTTATATGCACGAGTAGAATTCAAAGAGTTGTGGGCGATAATAGTCATACTGCTTCCCAGCATGTCATACTTTGATTCAGCGGTATTGTTGGATGAAGCGGCCCAGACCGACATTACATGACCGCGTTCGTGAGACTGGTTCTAACGCCGTGCTTCACAAGAAGGTGGCTAGTGGGTGTCTGTTTCTCCAACTTTAGTTGAATCGAGTTTGACTACGCCTGGTCCTTTGTAACGCCCCAAGACTGATGCGCCAGGTGTCTTCCAGTTATTCACTGTCTTTGCCATGTCATTCGCTTGTGTGTTGCATCTTGTCATGTCATCATGTGCATTGCATCATCATGTTTTCAAAACTTGCATCCGTCCCGGCCTCCCCGTTCCTTCCGTTGTCCGTTCTGAGTCCAGACACCCTTGCACGCACCCGCGGCACGTCCGAAATATTATTTTATAAGTGGCCGGAAAATGTTCTCAGAATGGGTTGAAAGTTGGCGCGTGGTCTTATTATAGCGTAGATAGACCGCCTGTCCAGTTTCATCACATTTGGAGTCCGTTTGACGCCCAAACGGATAACAAAAGCGGCAATATAGTCGGTCTAAGGTCGGACGTTTTCGGTCTTTGGAAATAGTCGCCGGGCCTCTCCTCTTCTCTTTTCTCAGCCCTTTGCCTTCTGCACTACCTCTCACCGCTAGGCCCTACCTAACCTCTCTCGTCAGCCCGCGGACCTGCTCCCGCGCGCGTCTGAAATTTGTCCCGGATCCGTCCCGGACTGTCGCCACCGTTGTGTCCAGATCATCCCCAAACATCTACAAAACGTCACCATTTTCTTATTTGGATTTACTAACATATTTTTCTCGACCGCTCGATTACGATCAGAGGGACGAGGTAGCCCCTAACCTAAACTGTGATGTATATATACTCCACTTCTAGTCTATTTTGGACAAACCCTGAAATCAAGGAGAGCTGTCCCATCGTGCCGCCACTCCACCTAAATCCTCTCGGGATCCCCTCCGCAGCCTCCTCCCACCTCTCTTCGGATCCAGATTCGGCCAACCACCACAAGCTCTTCCCACCCGATCTGGACCACCGGATCTCAGATCCGACGGCCCAGAGAGCCTGTGCACCTGCAGCTTCTCCCAGCTCCCGCACGGGCCGAGAGCCTCCTCCCGCTCGACCGCGTTGGCGAGCGCCACCGCCGGAGATGCCCCGTCCGCCGCCCGAACCTGCCAAGACGAGCAGATGAGTCACCGCCTGTCTCCTTTTCTCCCCCTGTTTTTCCTCTCTTCCTCCTCTAACCTCTCCCTCTCGTTTGATTCCTTCTCTGCCAGGAAATGAAAGGGGCTCGCGCCCTGATGCTGTGGCCGCCGGCGACCGAAGCCGTTGTGTGCCCTCTCCTTCCCGTCACCTACCTCGCCGTCCAGACACCGCAGGCTGTCCTCGTTGCCCCTCTCCTTCCCGTTCTATCTCCCTCCTTCTGGTTCTTCTCTATCTCTCTCATGTTGCTTTCTCTCTTCCACTGTCACGAACAGGAGGCAAACGCCATGGACGACCTTCCCACGTCCCTGCCCAAGGGTTCCCGGCCCGCCTCCTCCGGCCACCTCCCCACCGCATCGCCCATCGGATCCGCCCTTCTGCTCCATCCCGCCATTCGTCGGAATCCCTGTGTCCCCGCCGTTGACTGCGTCCCTGCCACCGTCTTCTGCTGCGTCTTTGAACGAGCGCTGACCTCGCCCGCTCGAGCCCTTCCTTCAACCGCACGCGTCTGGGTCGCTCCCCCCATTGCCAGAACCGGCCCAGCTGCCAGCCCAGCGGCGCCCGGCCTGCCTTGGCCTCTCCCTCTCCGTAAACTGGGCATGGCCCATGGGTGAGGCCACCCCAGCGCCACACCTTTTTTCCTTCCTGCTGTTGGGCTTGTCCCAAATTCGGCTCGCTTCTATATTTTCCCAGATTCTACGAATTTATCTTTTATTCCAGTAAAACAGTTTTGCAGTAACACCCTTGAACTTCATGCATATTTTAACTCACAAACTAAGCATCACATGTAAAAACTTAATATACGAAAAATGCTTAGAATCTTGTCTAGTTTAATAATATGCAACTTTCACCTATGTTTAAAATGTTTAAAATGCTGTTTGAGTAAATTTGCTTAAATGTCATGCTAAAATGCTTTATTTCATAACTAAATAACCGTAGCTCCAAACCTAACAAACTTTATATGTAAATGGGGTAGAAAAAAGTCTAGATTAACATGGTGACATTGATTTGCAAGTTTAACAACTCTAAAATTGTGTTTAGGGCAGAACAGTACCAAACCTTAAAAATATGCATATGGGGTTTTAACGGAATTGTTGTTCGTTATTTCCGGCCTCATTTAAACTTGCCTAGATAGGTAGTTATCATTTGCTTCACCCCCTTGCCATGCTAGCCAACATTTAATATTGTTGAGTACCTAATGAGAGAGAACTAAATAAGTCATGTGGTGTTTTTCTTCAATATGCAACTCCGTGGCATATTGAGCTCCACTTAATTTGTTTTGTTGTTTGTTGCACGTTGCCATGCCATGCTTCATTAAACCGGACATGCATCATACTTGGTTGTGCATCATGCCATGTTTATGTGATGGTTGTTTACTATGTTGTCTGCTTCTTTCCGGTGTTGCTTCTCCGGGTTGGTTCCGATAACGTCGCGTTTGTGAGGACCCGTTCGACTATGTCCGTTTGTCTTCTTCAAGGAATCATTCTTCTTCCTTGCGAGATTTCAGGCAAGATGACCATACCCTCGAAATCACTTCTATCTTTGCTTGCTAGTTGCGCGCTCTTTTGCTATGCCTATGATGCGATACCTACCACTTGCTTATCATGCCTCCCATATTATTGAGCCAAGCCTCTAACCCACCTTGTCTTAGCAAACCGTTGTGTGGCTATGTTACCGCTGTGCTCAGCCCCTCTTATAGTGTTGTTAGTTGCAAGTGAAGATTGGAGCTTGTTCCATGTTGGAACATGGATATTTTGTTGGGATATCACAATATCTCTTATTTAATTAATGCATCTATATACTTGGTAAAGGGTGGAAGGATCGGCCTTATGCCTGGTGTTTTGTTCCACTCTTGCCGCCCTACTTTCCGTCATATCGGTGTTATGTTCCCGGATTCTGCGTTCCTTACGCGGTTGGGTTATAATGGGAAACCCTTGACAGTTCGCCTGGAATAAAACTCCTCCAGCAATGCCCAACATTGGTTTTACCATTCGCCACCTAGCCTCTTTTTCCCTTGGGTTTCGTGAACTCAAGGGTCATCTTTATTTTAACCCCCCTGGGCCAGTGCTCCCCTGAGTGTTGGTCCGAACTGAGCAGCCTGCGGGGCCACCTCGGGGAAACTTGAGGGTTGGTTTTACTTGTAGCTAGTCTCATCTGAGTGTGCCCTGAGAACGAGATATGTGCAGCTCCTATCGGGATTTGTCGGCACATTTGGGCGGTGTTGCTGGACTTGTTTTACCATTGTCGAGATGTCTTGTAACCGGGATTCCGAGTCTGATCGGGACTTCCCACTAGAAGGAATATTCTTCGTTGACCGTGAGAGCTTGTGATGGGCTAAGTTAGGACTCCCCTGCAGGGATTGAACTTTCAAAAGCCGTGCCCGCGGTTATGGGCAGATGGTAATTTGTTAATGTCCGGTTGTAGAAAACCTGAAGTGGACCTTAATTAAAATACATCAACCGCGTGTGTTACTATGATGGTCTCTTCTCAGCGGAGTCCGAGAAGTGAACACGGTGTTGGAGTAATGCTTGACGTAGGTTGTTCTAAGATCACTTCTTGATCATAGTTGTTAGACCGTGCTTTGCCTTCTCTTCTCGCTCTCTTTTGCGTATGTTAGCCACCATATATGCTAGTCGCTTGCTGCAGCTCCACCTCTTACCTTTTACCCTTCCTATAAGCTTAAATAGTCTTGATTGCGAGGGTGTGAGATTGCTGAGTCCCCGTGACTCACAGATACTCCCAAAGCCAGTTTGCAGGTGCCGTTGAACCAAGCAGGTGACGCAACCAAGCTCAAGGAGGAGCTTGATGAAGATCTTGTCCTTTGTGTTGTTTCGTTCTAGTTGATCAGTAGTGGAGCCCAGTTGGGGTCGATCGAGGATCTGTGTAGCATTTGGGGTAGTCTTCTTTTATTTTGGTTCCGTAGTCGGACCTTGATTGTATCTGGTTGATGTAATGCTTTATTCATGTAATTGTGTGAAGTGGCGATTGTAAGCCAACTATGTATCTCTTTCCCTTATGTATTACATGGGTTTTGTGAAGATTACCTCATTTGCGACGTTGCTTTCAATGCGGTTATGCCTCTAAGTCGTGCTTCGACACGTGGGAGATATAGCCGCATCAAGGGCGTTATAAGTTGGTAATCAGAGCCTTCCCCGACTTAGGAGCCCCCCTGCTTGATCGAATCGTTGGCATTGTTGAGTCTAGAAAAAGGTTTTGAGTCATTTAGGAATTATATATCAGAGTGTTAGGAATTCTTTTTACTCCCCAGTCCCTTCATCGCTCTCGTAAGGCATCCTGACGTAGAGTTTTGACTCTTCTCTTCTCAAATTTCACAAAAAAAATTTAGGATCACGCGGGTATCTTGGAATCCTTCCGATCGATTTGTGATGAGAACATTGTTCTTGGTACCTCCTGACATTTAGTGGTTGTGGCAGTGTCCCGGGGAGTCGAGCTCCGAGGTGTTGTCGTCACAATTTTATCGTTGCAGTTCTGGAATACCTGAGTTTAGTTTCGTCGACATCGAAAATCTCTTTTATGTAGTTGTTGGTGAGATAACCTCGATGCCACCTAGTACTGGGGCGGGAGTTCGGGAGTATTTCCATAACTCGTATAACGGATGCTTTTCGAAGGTTGAGGTAGGAGATTTCCGAAGGTTTCTTGGTTATGTGTTGAAGGATGGATACAGCTGGATGTAGGATTTGTTAGTTTTGGGTGAGATATTATGCTTCCCCTCTATCCCCTACACCTGATTGCAGAACCGGAAAATTTCGGGAGTTTATAAGTGGGAATTCAAGTAGCTCTTAGGATATCTTTCCGACAGATGTATGATATGAAATTGGGGTTCGACGTCTAGTGGTCCGCCTATTCATGGTCGGTTTTACAATGGTCTCGTTGTCTTAAAGAGTCCTTGGCTATGCCGACTCGGGGACGCTTCATATGTCATGTGCACTACCTTGTACATGATGGTGCTGTACGATCGAGCCCGTGTAGGCCCCACCACGAAAACTTCGGACGAAATCTCTATCATATGTTTGTTCCGGCTTATTCTGCAAGCCAATCCTTTGTTTTGTTTTGAGTTGTGGTATTCGAGTTGCTTCAATGTCAAGTGTTGATTCCATACCTTCCCCAAATGGTGTTCTCATACTCCGATGTGAATACCAATCCTTCATGAGAATCGAGATTGTCATGTCAATCTTGTTCAACCGGTGTGTCTCTCTTCAAGTGGATCCGATCACGTCAACATCCGCAAGATCAATTATCAGTTCTTCTCAACGGTGTTTGTTTCATTCGTTCCAAGCTGCCTTTGTTTTCCCACCCACCCACCCTTTTTTCTTCAAGAACTCAGATTTTCTTAATCAAGTATCTTTTATTCTTGTGAAGTCTCTCCATCCTTTTCCGTCAATGTTCTTATCCAGTAATTCTCAGGAAGATTTTAACGCAGCCTCAAGTTTATAATTCTTTGTTCTTTTATCTTCCCTAGTGTGTTCAATGCAATCTTTCGATGGTGATCACATCCTTTTCCTTGTTTCAAATGCTTTCCTTATGCGGGTGCACCTCATTATCATTCAACTTCTCGCTATTTATTGTTCCGCAGTGCTCAAGATGTCTCGAAGATTCGTGTCTTCCACTCTGTAGTCGTTCAAGATCTTTCGAGGATGTTATCTCATTCAAGCCATTTGATTCAACCAGCACAATCTATCTTTTAAATCATTCAACGGTGTTTCTTTTGAGTGGGCCCTAACCCACATGTTTTTCCCAGGATCTTACCTGACTCTTCTTATTTTCCTGGAGCTATCCTCAAATTTCTTTTCGAAGTTTGACGTAAGAATGATTTATCATCAGTCAAATGTCTTTCTCCAAGATCTTTATAATTATTTTCATCATTGGCTCAACCTTTCCATTCTTCATTCCGGAGTGTCTAAATAATTCATGGTGGTGTTTCTCGTCGTCATTCTCGGATTTTGAAGACCGAAGAAGAGTTTCTCTTTAATCTTGCTCCATTCTCTTCAAGATTCGTGATTCTAGCTTGTTGCCATCCTCTCGTAATTATTTTGATCGTGAGAATTCTTTTCACCTATCCATAGTAATTCAGAGTATTTTCAGTTTGATTCTCCGAAGGCCATCATATCAGGATTATTCATTCTAGTTTTCAGCTCTCATCCTCCTAATTTTACAGGTGCATCGATCAAATATCCTCTAATCAGTGCATGATCTCTTTGTTCTCTCATATATAAATTCTCTCAAGCATCTTCATTCATTTGCTAATTCTTCCCGGTGTTTTCTTTATCTTCACTTCGTTCATTTGGATTATTACGGTGGTTCATTCAAGAGTTCTCGTCATTCGTTATCATATCAATTTATTCGTTGTTTTCAATCCTACCTGTGTTTCATTGAAGACCTTATCAAGTTATCAATATCTGTCCTAATCCTTTCTACGAGAATAAGTAGTATGCCAAATCCATTGTTTGTCATCAATCTAAATTGGTGAAGGATAAGCATAATGTAATTCTTATTCTCGTTTCATCCAAATGATTCAATTCCTTATTCCGGAGGTCCATCAAATTCCTGAATTCAATTGTTTCATCTTCTCCTTTTCCCGGAGTTCCAAGTTCTCTCAATTATTTCACCACGGAGATTCATCTAATCGGTACAAGGATTCACCTTGCGTTTTCAACTTCTCTTTCCTTCCGTTTGATCATTCTTTTGCTTAACAGAGTTCTTCATGAAGGTTCTGCATTATGGTTCATCAAGGATTTAATTCCTTCTCGAAGTGTTCATCAAGATTCTTTTCAGATGAGCTCAAGTTTTCTTCATCTTGCAATCCGGAGTGCAATTCTATCTTCCATATCATTGGAGGTGGTATTATGTCATTCTTGATAACTTGAGTTCATGTTTCATGATTCACTTGTTGTTAAGAATGAAATATCTTAAATCCACCAATCTATTCGTTGGAGTTATCTTGCGTCATGTTGCACCTATAGCCTTCCCTAAGGATTGTTGCTATTTGTGGTGCTTATAAATGATCCAAGTTCTTCATTTATCCTTCCGGTGAAATAATCTTCTCGTCTCCTTGTTCATATCAATCCAATTTATCGTTTCCGTTAGTGGCAGAATTTCACCTCGTAGTTTTGAGATGTTCTTCATAAGCCCACTACAAGCTTACTCTTTTTCATTGTTGGTGTTCCAACAACTCCGTTTGACCCTTCTCCTAAGGATACCTTTTCAAACTCTTTTGTGTCAGAAGTTGGCATTTTCTTCTCCATTCTTTTATTTCAATTATCTATTTTCTATTTCTTCCTTCCGGAGGCATTGTGATGTTGCTCTCTTCAACCCATCTTCTTGTTTTGTCAGGATCATGTTCGTTCTTTTTTGCTTATCCATATAACCGGAGTGTTGTGCCCTTTTGCTCAAGCTCTTTTCATTTTATCAAGTTTTTGCCTTCCGTTTCAACCGGAGTGCTTTCCGAATTTGTTCTTCCTTGAAACTCTTCCCTACCGGAGTGCTTTCAACTTTGTTCTACTTCGTAGCATTCTTTCTTTCAATTTGTTCAACCTTTTCAAGGTTCTTTGGTTTCACTCATTTGTCAAAGAAAAAACTTAGTTTTACCTCTTCTATTTCTCTTCCGTTTGTCCCTCCGGTGCCATTCTAGATCTCAAGACGAGATCCTCTCATAGTGGTGGAGTGTTGTAACGCCCGAGACCAATGCGCCAGGTGTCTTCCAGTTATTCGCTGTCTTTGCCATTTCATTCTCTTGCGTGTTGCATCTTATCATGTCATCATGTGCATTGCATCATCATGTTTTCAACACTTGCATCCGTCCCGGCCTCCCCGTTCCTTCCGTTGTCCGTTCTGAGTCCAGACACCCTTCCATGCGTCCGCGGCGCGTCCGAAATATTATTTTATAAGTGGCCGGAAAATGTTCTCGGAATGGGTTGAAATTTGGCGTGTGGTCTTATTATAGTGTAGATAGACCGCCTGTCAAGTTTCATCGCATTTGGAGTCCGTTCGACGCCCCAACGAATAACTAAAGCGGCAATATAGTTGGTCTAACGTCGGGCATTTTCGGTCTCCGGAAACAGTCGCCGGGCCTCTCCTCTTTTCTTTTCTCAGCCCTTTGCCTTCTGCACTACCTCTCACCGCTAGGCCCTACCTAACCTCTCTCGTCAGCCCGCGGAGCTCCTCCCGCGCGTGTCCGAAATCTGTCCCGGATCCATCCCGGACTGTCGCCGCCGTTGTGTCTGGATCATCCCCAAACATCTACAAAACATCACCGTTTTCTTATTTGGACTTCCTAACATATTTTTCTCGACCGCTCGATTACGATCAGAGGGACGAGTTAGCCCCTAAACCTAAACTGTGATGTATATATACTCCACTTCTAGTCTATTTTGGACAAACCCTAAAATCAAGGAGAGCTGTCCCATCGTGCCGCCACTCCACCTAAATCCTCTCGGGATCCCCTCCGCAGCCTCCTCCCACCTCTCTTCGGATCCAGATTCGGCCAACCACCACAAGCTCTTCCCACCCGATCTGGACCACCGGATCTCAGATCCGACGGCCCAGAGAGCCTGTGCACCTGCAGCTTCTCCCAGCTCCCGCACGGGCCGAGAGCCTCCTCCCGCTCGACCGCGTTGGCGAGCGCCACCGCCGGAGATGCCCCGTCCGCCGCCTGAACCTGCCAAGACAAGAAGATGAGTCACCGCCTGTCTCCTTTTCTCCCCCTGTTTTCCCTCTCTTCCTCCTCTAACCTCTCCCTCTTGTTTAATTCCTTCTCTGCCATGAAACGAAAGGGGCTCGCGTCCTGATGCCGTGGCTGCCGGCGACCGAAGCCGCTGTGTGCCCTCTCCTTCCCGTCTCCTACCTCGCCGTCCAGACACCGCAGGCCGTCCTCGTTGCCCCTCTCCTTCCCGTTCTATCTCCCTCCTTCTAGTTCTTCTCTATCTCTATCATGTTGCTTTCTCTCTTCCTCTGTCACGAACAGGAGGCAAACGCCATGGACGACCTTCCCGCGTCCCTGCCCAAGGGTTCCCGGCCCGCCTCCTCTGGCCACCTCCCCGCCGCGTCGCCCGTCGTATCCGCCCTTCTGCTCCATCCCGCCGTTTGCCGGAAACCCTGTGTCCCCGCCGTTGACTACGTCCCTGCCGCCATCTTCTGCTGCATCTTTGAACGAGCGCTGACCTCGCCCACTCGAGCCCTGCCTTCAACCGCACGCGCCTGGGTCGCTCCCTCCGTTGCCAGAACCGGCCCAGCTGTCAGCCCAGCGGCGCCCGGCCTGCCTTGGCCTCTCCCTCTCCGTAAACTGGGCATGCCCCATGGGTGAGGCCACCCCAGCGCCCCACCTTTTTTTCCTTCCTGCTGTTGGGCTTGTCCCAGATTCGGTCCGCTTCTATATTTTTCCCAGATTCTGCGAATTTATCTTTTAGTCTAGTAAAACAGTTTTGCAGTAACACCCTTGAACTTCATGCATATTTTAACTCACAAACTAAGCATCACATGTAAAAACTTAATATATGAAAAATTCTTAGGATCTAGTCTAGTTTAATAATATGCAACTTTCATCTATGTTTAAAATATTGTTTGAGTAAATTTGCTTAAATGCCATGCTAAAATGCTTTATTTCATAACTAAATAACTGTAGCTCCAAACCTAACAAACTTTATATGTAAATGGGGTAGAAAAAAGTCTAGATTAACATGGTGACATTGATTTGCATGTTTAACAACTCTAAAATTGTGTTTAGGGCACAAAAGTACCAAACCTTAAAAATATGCATATGGGGTTTTACCGGAATTGTGGTTCGTTGTTTCCGACCTCATTTGAACTTGCCTAGATAGGTAGTTATCATTTGCTTCACCCCCTTGCCATGCTAACTAACATTTAGTATTGTTGAGTACCTAACGAGAGAGAACTAAATAAGGCATGTGGTGTTTTTCTTCAATATGCAACTCCGTGGCATATTGAGCTCCACTTAATTTGTTGTGTTGTTTGTTGCACGTTGCCATGCCATGCTTCATTAAACCGGACATGCATAATATTTGGTTGTGCATCATGCCATGTTTATGTGATGGTTGTTTACTATGTTGTGTGCTTCTTTCCGGTGTTGCTTCTTTCGGTTGGTTCCGATAACGTCGCATTTGTGAGGACCCGTTCGACTACGTTCGTTTGTCTTCTTCATGGAATCGTTCTTCTTCCTTGCGGGATTTCAGGAAAGATGACCATACCCTCGAAATCACTTCTATCTTTGCTTGCTAGTTGCGCGCTCTTTTGCTATGCCTATGCTGCGATACCTACCACTTGCTTATCATGCCTCCCATGTTGTTGAGCCAAGCCTCTAACCCACCTTGTCCTAGCAAACCATTGTGTGGCTATGTTACCGCTTTGCTCAGCCGCTCTTATATCGTTGTTAGTTGCAGGTGAAGATTCGAGCTTGTTCCATGTTGGAACATGGATATTTTGTTGGGATATCACAATATCTCTTATTTAATTAATGCATCTATATACTTTGTAAAGAGTGGAAGGCTCGGCCTTATGCCTGGTGTTTTGTTCCACTCTTGCCGCCCTAGTTTCCGTCATATCGGTGTTATGTTCCTGGATTTTGCGTTCCTTACGCGGTTGGGTTATAATGGGAACCCCTTGACAGTTCGCCTTGAATAAAACTCCTCCAGCAATGCCCAACATTGGTTTTACCATTCGCCACCTAGCCTCTTTTTCCCTTGGGTTTCGCGGACTCAAGGGTCATCTTTATTTTAACCCCCCCCCCCCCGCGGGCCAGTGCTCCCCTGAGTGTTGGTCCGAACTAAGCTGCCTGCAGGGCCACCTTGAGGAAACTTGAGGGTTGGTTTTACTCGTAGCTAGTCTCATCTGAGTGTGCCCTGAAAACGAGATATGTGCAGCTCCTATCGGAATTTGTCGGCACATTCAGGCGGTGTTGCTGGACTTGTTTTACCATTGTCGAGATGTCTTGTAACCGGGATTCCGAGTCTGGTCGGGCCTTCCCGCTAGAAGGAATATCCTTCGTTGACCGTGAGAGCTTGTGATGGGCTAAGTTGGGACACCCCTGCAGGGATTGAACTTTCGAAAGCCGTTCCCGCGGTTATGGGCAGATGGGAATTTGTTAATGTCCGGTTGTAGAAAACCTGAAGTGGATCTTAATTAAAATAGATCAACCGCGTGTGTTACCGTGATGGTCTCTTCTCGGCAGAGTCCGGGAAGTGAACACGGTGTTGGAGTAATGCTTGACGTAGGTTGTTCTAGGATCACTTCTTGATCATAGTTGTTCGACCGTGCTATGCCTTCTCTTCTCGCTCTCTTTTGCGTATGTTAGCCACCATATATGCTAGTCGCTTGCTGCAGCTCCACCTCATACCTTTTACCCTTCCTATAAGCTTAAATTGTCTTGATCACGAGGGTGTGAGATTGCTGAGTCCCCATGACTCACAGATACTCCCAAAACCAGTTTGCAGGTGCCGTTGAACCGAGCAGGTGACGCAACCAAGCTCAAGGAGGAGCTCGATGAAGATCTTGCCCTTTGTGTTGTTTCGTTCTAGTTGATCAGTAGTGGAGCCCAGTTGGGGTCGATCGGGGATCTGTGTAGCATTTGGGGTAGTCTTCTTTTATTTTGGTTCCGTAGTCGGACCTTGATTGTATCTGGTTGATGTAATGCTTTATTCATGTAATTGTGTGAAGTGGTGATTGTAAGCCAACTATGTATCTCTTTCCCCTATGTATTACATGGGTTGTGTGAAGATTACCTCACTTGTGACATTGCTTTCAATGCGGTTATGCCTCTAAGTCGTGCTTTGACATGTGGGAGATATAGCGCATCAAGGGCGTTATATCCTTGTTGAAGTTTAAAACAACACACTTTATGAAAAATCATTGTGGTTTTGATGCGTAGGTAAGAACGGTTCTTTCTAGAAGCCCGTAGCAGCCACGTAAAACTTGCAACAACAAAGTAGATGACGTCTAACTTGTTTTTGCAGGGCATGTTATGATGTGATATGGTCAAGACATGATTATATAAATTGTTGTATGATATGATCATGTTTTGTAACACAATTATCGGCAACTGGCAGGAGCTATATGGTTGTCGCTTTATTGTTTGAAATGCAATCGCCATGTAATTGCTTTACTTTATCACTAAGCGGTAGCGATAGTCATGGAAGCAATAGTTTGTGATACGACAACGATGGTACGATGGAGATCAAGGTGTCAAGCCAGTGACGATAGAGATCATGATGGTACTTTGAAGATGGAGATCAAAGGCACAAGATGATGATGACCATATCATGTCACATATTTAGATTGCATGTCATGTTTATCTTTTATGCATCTTATTTTGCTTAGTCGATGGTAGAATTATGAGATGACCTGACGGTGTCCTGGACTAGGGGGTACTCATCACGTCGTCTCCCGATGAGTTGGATTGGGCCGAGGACCCCCGTGGTCGTATACCATGGGCCAGTTCAGACGGCTGCCGCATACAAGGAAGATTCCACAAGACTTGATGATCAAGACAAGGACTCCTCCTCCACCGGCGTATTCGGCTAGGACTCTTGTTATCCTAGGCCTCGGGTGCATTATATAAACCGAGGCCAGGCTAGTCGATAAACTCCATACACAACAATCATACCATAGGCTAGCTTCTAGGGTTTAGCCTCCTTGATCTCGTGGTAGATCTACTCTTGTACTACTCATATCATCAATATTAATCAAGCAGGAGTAGGGTATTACCTCCATCGAGAGGGCCCGAACCTGGGTAAAAACATCGTTACCTTGTCTCCTATTACCATCCGGCCTTGACGCACAGTTCGGGACCCCCTACCCGAGATCCGCCGGTTTTGACACCGACATTGGTGCTTCCATTGAGAGTTCCGCTGTGTGATCGATAAAAGGATCGATGGCTCGCCTGCAGATCAACTTCGACTTCGGCATCTTCGTCACCAGCTCGACTGGTCACCTTGGTTCGACTAAGAACTGCGCCCCGTGTTTGGGTCACCATGTTCGGATGAGGGCCTTCATCAAACATCAACTCCGATCTCTAGCAAGATCACGGAGGAATCATATATGGAGCTCGGGGGCTCAACGTCAACATTGCCCTCAAGCGACCGTGCTGTTTTTTGGACAGCGAACTCGTATCTGCCGCCACCACCTCCTCGAGTATCGCTTTGACGATCGCTTTGGTGGAATTGTGCGAAATTGAGTCTATAACAATCCTGGCAAATTTGGTCGAGTTCCGATGGAGGAATCTCTGGCAATCCACGATATACCGGAGCCCTGTCAAATCTGGACGGGAATTTGGATGAGTTTAGGGCGTGGTGTCCAGCTTCTAGCTCGGACGTCATTTGGAAGATCCAACCGTTGATCGGCTGAGGAATTCCTATATCTACCACCTCTGAAAATTTCAGCTCGATCCGACCGTCCAAACTCCGGGAACCTTCCGATTAGTGCATCACTTTTCGGATCTGTTTTCTACGCGAAAACGAATCCGACCCGAGTTCATCTTTTTTATGAACGGGAATTCGGACATCCCTTTTGAAGGAAGTTTTGTATGGGGTATTGTGTTTTGTTCCCGAACACATCCCACTAACTTTAAGATCTTTTGAACATGATCTTCAACATCAGGCTGGTGTCAAACCAGTCCGGCAATATTACTCCACGGCTGCCGACCTGCGCTAGACACATCGTCACTTTAGCCGAGCTCAACTTCTTCGGATCATCATTTCAGCAAGCCGAACAAGAGTCCGGCATCACGAAGGATAAATCATCATCAACATCACCGCCCCACGGATTACACGGAGCGGGCATACCAGCATCGCCGCACGGTTGCTTCATCAAGCAAGCATCGACCACGTCATGACCTGCATCAATAGGGCCGCACTATTGCTTTCTTCAAGCTGGTGTCCATCACGCCGACCTACTTCGACATCTCGGCTGGACCGGGGGCTTCGCTATCTCTTCATCAACCTACTCCGCACGCTTCGGCATCACTAGCCGACCAACTCCGTCATGTTAGCTGGGCCGAGGGCTTTGCCTCGGTGAGTCAACCTTTACCAGCATTGCCATGCCGTCGTTTTATCACCCATCAGGCAATGGGTGTGCGGAGCGAGTCCCAATTTCGGGAATCATCTTCCTTCGGATTGCTATAACAAATAAACTAGGTCTATCAAATGGTGACCGCATTAACGACGGTCGCGTGGTGGTTCGATTAGTTTTCGTACATAGTCCGGCGAACGCCGCATCCGAAGCTCGGACCGACCTGTGAATTCAGGCTTTGCCATGCCTTTACTACATCACGCCGACGCCCTGCATCGACATTGACTTCGGCGCCAGGCCATATTTCTTCCATTCCTCACTTTGCATAAATTATTTATTATGCAACATTTTTTTAGTTATCATTATTACTATTATCTCTGGTTTGCACCATTTTTTGTGCATAGGAAAATGATCCGGGGACTTCGGCGTCACTCTGCCGGTCTGCATTGATCGTGCTATGTCACCACTTCGGCGTGTCAAGCTCTCCGCTCCAGCACCTTGGGACCGGCTTGAGGGATGGAACCTTGCCCCGCATCAAGCTTGGACCGCGTCATCAATACCGAACACATTAACCAGCTAAGCCGCTTTCATGCTCAAAGCTTTAATTTCTAACTTGCGTTCGGTTCGACCAAGCATTATACCTTTTTGGAAAAAAGTTGCTTGTAAAAATTTCCTTGTCCAAACTTTATTTGTGACGCATAAATTCAAATACCCCGTTTACTTGGGGGCTTCCTTTATGAAGCTTTTCCTCTTGCATATGATTATACTTGTACATCTTCGTTCCTTGTTCGTGTATTACGCCACAATATGCACCATATTGACTTAAGCGATTTGCAAGCTGGGTTGCCTCGCTCCTGTGTTTACCCCTATGTTCCCGATTGTTCGGCTAGGGAGTAAAGGGAGCACCTCTGCGATTGTCACGATCGGGTCGCCCGAGCCGGACCTCAGACTGGGTGAAGCCGAAAGCTAGCGCTCTTATAGTTTTCAATGATGGTCGGCACACAACGGAACTCATGAGTACAAAAAATCTATTGCACAAGTCTCATAATAACAATGAGCACCGAAGAAATGTATCAGTGGGGGTACTATTTTCTTCGAAGATGCTTCTTACACTTCACGGTAATATAGCATAAGTTCCCTGAGCGCGCTTTGTCTGTTACAGCCTTGTGGCCTGATTGCCTGGTTATTGGAAACACCATCGATATTCTCGACCGATGGAGTACATAATACTTTTCGGTCCTTTACCTAAGAGGGAGAAGCTGACGGTCGGTTAAGACACGTTTAAAGTTCGGTTGAACATAGATATGATATAAGTACTTCGGTACATGCAATCATTCTTCTACCCAAGTCACTTGGGGGCTCTTAAAATTTCTATGAGCTATTTTATAGTAAATGTGTTTTCTTCCTGGTCGTTGCAAAGTCTTTTTCTATTGCTCCTTTTTCGACGTGAGTGTGTGGTCAATAGCCAGATAACCCATTTTCTCGCTAGCGAACGCTCGAGTTTAGTTCGCTAAACTGGTCTAATGAGAAGCACTCCGCCTTCGGGATAGGAGGCTGCAGCCGTAGGCTGACCCGCTTGAAGTCTTGAGATCGGATGTGTAATGTTAAAGCACGACAGAAGCACTCTTTTTTTTCTAAGACCAATTTTCGGATTGGCACCGAACACTTGATATTGTTCGGACGTCATGTTTTCACTGACGTTTCTTGGTTTTCCAAGCTTTTTGGCACTTTTAAACTACTTGTGTGTTTTCAACATTAGTCTCGCAGTGCAACGCCGGACACCTTTAGGGATTCGGCAAAAACATTCTCGGATATTGCTATATATGCATCGGTTTCGAATTGTGTCTTCGGTCAATAGTTGGGTTGCCCGGCTCCTGTGCTTGCCTCCTACGTTCCGCTTTGTTCGGCTAGGTCTGCAAAGGGAGAACCACTCCAATTGTGCTTCCAGCTCACATGGTCAAGCACCTCAGTGGAGAAAGCCGAAAACTGACCGTCACAATAGGCGTAAACTGGTCAGCGATCCGATGACTATATTAAATGACGGGCCATTCATAACATTGGCCGAAGTGTTTTCGGCTTGACCTCGGATGTCACCGAACACTAACCGAGGGCTCATAGCTAGCTTCCCCAGTGTAAAGCTCCTACGACTAAGCGAAAGTTATAAAGCCCGCATATCTGGTTGCCTCGTTTCTGCTAACACAACCGCCTTCGGGCACCGAGACGTCGGCTAAGGGTTGTTTCGTTAGTGCGGAAACACCCTGCGTAGTATCTACCAAGGGGTAGAAGCCGACGATGGGCCACTTTCACCTGATAAACGGTCACAATGGAGTCAAATAATGATGTAAAGTACTTGGATACGTAGAATCATTACACATAATCTGTGATTTTCTTTTGGATATCGATCCTTAATTTGGCCACCCGTGCCCACATTAAGGTTCGGGGGCTACTGGGCTTCATGCTCATTATTTATAAATATTAAAGGGGCACATCGATCCCCTGATCTGGTGTTGCCACCCGACCAGTGTCTCGGGGGCTACTGCATTGCCTATTTCGATGCAGAAAATTCCAACTGCCAAGTGTTCGGCTTGACCGAACTATGGGCAAACATGTCTTCGGATAACAATAGGTACCATTTGGAACTATCCGACGTCAAGCTAAATAAATTACGACAACTTTTCAAGACCCTCTTTCAAGGGCCCGTTCGCCGATCACTATTATCTCTAATATATTACACTGCGTTTCTATTCCTATGTATGCTGCCGAGCTAGGAATTGATCCTCAGGCCGATTTCGCGCATCGACCTGAGTCTCAGGGGCTACTGGGAACAACGGTTTTTATGCTTTCCTTTAGGTGCATCTCGGGTTTTAGACAGATACACACCTTGAGGGCTACTGGATATACATCGGCAGAGAATAAACTGCACCAGTTAAAAATATTCATAAAAAATCAGCCCGCTGTCGGGTGGTGCACCACCTCGGAAGCAGTCCGGCATAAAGCTCGGGCGCCAGTGGCTGGCTCTATAGAGGGCAATTCCGGCATTAAGCTTGGCTAAACTCCTTCAACTTTTTTGGACCAAGATGATCTATGACTTCTTGGATACAGTTCGGCATTGGAGCTCGGATACATAGTCCGGCATTGGAGCCCGGATACATTCCGGCATTAGAGCTGGGAAGCGGTCCGGCATTGGAGCTCGGACGCAAGAGGACACTGCCTCCCGGGAACAACTTCAAACCCGAGGTGTGGCATAAAAACAACAAGGCATTGATAAAGGCCGGAAACTTAAAGGGGCTCCTCGGATACCCGACGCGTAAACTCGTGAATGCATTTCGACGACCCTCAAGATCGAAGATTTGTTGAACTAGTTTTCAAGACCGTCAACCGAAGATGAAGAACAGTTCGGAAGAATCGAGGAGCGTCCCTAACTTGGAGACCGGTTCAAGGGGCTACTGACGGTGTCCTGGACTAGGGGGTACTCATCACGTCGTCTCCCGATCAGTTGGATTGGGCCGAGGACCCCCATGGCCGTATACTCATGGGCCAGTTCGGAAGGCTGCCGCATACAAGGAGGATTCCACAAGACTTGGTGATCAAGACAAGGACTCCTCCCCCACCAGCGTATTCGACTAGGACTCTTGTTATCCTAGGCCTCAGGTGCATTATATAAACCGAGGCCAGGCTAGTTGATAAACTCCATACACAACAATCATACCATAGGCTAGCTTCTAGGGTTTAGCCTCCTTGATCTCGTGGTAGATCTACTCTTGTACTACCCATATCATCAATATTAATCAAGTAGGAGTAGGGTATTACCTCCATCGAGAGGGCCCGAACCTGGGTAAAAACATCGTTACCTTGTCTCATGTTACCATCCGGCCTTGACGCACAGTTCGGGACCCCCTACCCGAGATCCGCCGGTTTTGACACCGACATGACCCCTTACTAAAATTTCAATATAAAAGTGTTCTCCATGAGTATGCACCTTTGCGACAGTTCTTCGTGCTGAGACACCACGTGATGATCAGGTGTGATAAGCTCTACATTCACATACAACGGGTGCAAGCCAGTTTTGCACATGCAGAATACTCGGGTTAAACTTGATGAGCCTATCATATGCAGATATGGCCTCGAAACACTGAGGCCGAAAGGTCGAACGTGAATCATATAGTAGATATGATCAACATAGTGATGTTCACCATTGAAAGCTACTCCATCTCACATGATGATTGGACATGGTTTAGTTGATTTGGATCACGTGATCATTTAGATGACTAGAGGGATGTCTATCTAAGTGGGAGTACTTAAGTAATATGATTAATTGAACTTTAATTTGTGATGAACTTAGTCCTGATAGTATTTGCATAACTATGTTGTAGATCAATAGCTCGTGATGTAGCTCCTCGTTTATTTTTGATATGTTCCTAGAGAAAAACTATGTTGACAGATGATAGTAGCAATGATGCGGACTAGGTCCGTGATCTAAGGATTATCCTCATTGCTGCACAGAAGAATTATGTCCTTGATGCACCACTAGGTAACGGACCTATTGCAGGAGCAGATGCAGACGTTATGAACGTTTGGCAAGCTCGGTATGATGACTACTTGATAGTTTTGTGCGCCATGCGTTACGGCTTAGAACCGGGACTTCAAAAATGTTTTGAACGCCATGGAGCATATAAAATGTTCCAAGAGTTGAAATTGGTATTTCAGACTCATGCCCGAGTCGAGAGGTATGATACCTCTGACAAGTACTTTACCTACAAGATGGAGGAGAATAGCTCAACCAGTGAGCATGTGCTCAGATTGTCTGAGTACTACAATTGCTTGAATCAAGTGGGAGTTAATATTCTAGATAAAATAGTGATTGACAGAGTTCTCTAGTCACTATCACCAAGTTACTCACTGGTGCGTGTCGGTCCAAAGCAAACGGTTTTTAACCCCTTTCCGCGACGGCATCTGGAACCGTCGCCAAGTGAGTGTGGGCGATAGGGGGGGTCCTTCCCACACGACCCAGAAACCGTTTGGGATATGCCCTCCTGGCACACACGTTTGGCAAAATGAGGTCGTGTGCGACCGGCGAGCGCTCAAATACGGAAATACGTATAGTAGAGCTAAAAATACAATTATACGGCAAAATTGTTTCTGTTCACAAGTAAATCCCACACAGTCAGTTCCCACTAAACATTTTCGTTCATATGTACATCCCACACAGTCGCTCCAAGGAAAACGTTTTTGTTCACAGGTACAACACACACAAATTTTCCCGTTAAATCGTTTGTGATAGCATTTCCATTGCACACGATATTAATAATTTTATCATTTGCGTTATTGAATGCATCACACAGGGTGCGTAGAAAGAAACTGTGTGGCAAAGATCCTTATCAGTTTCCTCACTTGATGCTTGTTCATCAATATCTCATTGCCCCATACGCAAAAAGGGTCGATGCGTGAATCCTTGCCAATGGCATATGTACCTACAAGAAACATGTCAATATTAGAAGCTAACTAGTGTCCATGCCTGGATCTATATGCACTACATTATGGAACAACAGGGTGAGTACAAGCCGAAGGATGAAGCTAACCTCGGCGGAAAATGGTGGCCACTCTCGTTGTTGTCCTGCATAAGTAGTGGAAAGGCATGATCAGTACAACAATCTTAACATAAAACATATATAGCAAAGGTAAACAACATCATCTCCAAATGACAGATTCAATGTGTTGGTTTCAGCATGCTGTTAAAGCAGATATAAAATGGAAGGCAATGTTACCGACAGCAGGCTTAGCAGCCATCAAATATTGCAATTCAAACTGGTATTGTTGAAAATGAATAGAACGTAGGTAATGCTTAAACATCACACTGGATAAATGTGTAAACACTACAAGAAATATGTCAACTTGTGACCACCACTATTGGTCACTGAAAGGTCATGGTTTTTCATTTGCGACCTTTTTGTGACCAAAAACAGAAGGTCAAAAGCTGGCGGTCATAAACTGACTATAGCGACCTTTCTTCTGGAATGGCTGAAGACGTTTACGACCAAAATAAGCCTATTGTTCTGTTTTGGTCACTAGCAACCTCCCCAGGCCACGTAGGCATCCAGCGTGGCAAGCTGATGTGGCACAAGATTTAGCCCGGTCCAATTCGGTTTTCTACATGGGCCTAGCCCAACAATTCGGCCCATTTATGATTTTTTTTCCTAAATTTTTTTGGGCCTGTTCTATCATGGGCCTTTACCTTTCCACATAGTCCATTTCCTTTTCGTTTCTATTTTCTATTTGAGTCGAGGCCTGCTTATAGTTATTCTGAATAGCTTTTCAGCTCAGGTTATTTTGGGCCATGGCATCTTAATAGTACAAGTATATTTGGGACGTGACCACTATCAGGTCCAGTAAGAACATTTTTCTAGAGAATTTACTGTTCAAGTAAAATGTACACAACACATTAGAGGAAAATAGCACATACAACAGTAGATAAAATTTCATTACACTCCTACTACAGCTCACTACAACATAGACAGTACATGATACTTCATCCTTCAATTTTTTTACCAAGCACTAGACAAGTACATCTCACTTAAAATAAACAGTATTGTTCTCGGAAGCAAAATACGCCACCACACGCCATGGTGCGCCATCTTACTCGATCTGGCCTCAAGGAGCTAGCAGCACTGCTTGCTCCTTTGGCTGAGAGCTCCTTGCTGTAGAGGATGGCTGAAACTCGGATGCAAAGCTCCCTGCACATGACATATTGTGTCAATGCTTGCAGCAACAAAAAGAACTCACCTACCATAGAACTTGCACATAATGTATCAACCACCAAACTGTATGAAACAAAAACAAACGAGAGGGGGAGGAGTTTATACCTGATCTTCTTGAGCCTCTGCCCAAGCAAAAGCATCATCCAAGGTAATCGTCTAAACAAGAACACTCCTTAAGATTCTAGAAATGGACCAACACAGTAGTATTGAAGCTATGCGGGGATCTTTGTGAAGCAGTTTATCGCTTCTTGGAGACACCAACAGTCTTCCCTCTCCTGCCGGTAGTCTTGGTGTGCTGACCACGGATACACACGCCCCAGTAGTGACGCAGACCATGATGGTTCCTGGGAAAGAGAGCAAGGTCTCAAGCATAAGTGATGGCTCATACATCTATGCACTAAGGAAAAATGCTACTGCAACAGTGAAGTTTTAAGGAATCAGGCATCAACATACATCTATTGGAAACAAAGCATTGATATACAAATCAGCAGGGTCACATACAAGGTACACTAGAAGGGTATACATGAATACATTGACAATCATCAATACCAGATTGCAAGACATAACAATTATGTACCTAAGCAAGTCAACAAGGGCATAGGGCAGGATATAAAATCTGGATACAAGTAATAGACAAACTACGATGTAAATACTACAGTGGCATTAGTACTAGGACATCAAAAAATACTATGTAAATATTACAGTGGCCAAACGGGTGGTGGATTAACACCAACAATGTGCATCGCACAGAAGAATTAAGATAGCTAAAAATATGATGATTACTACAGGTTCTCAAGAATTCAGCATTGTACCCATAAGTGATGTCACTATAATAATTAGTGGCAGATAGCAATTGAGTAGTGTAGATGAATTATAAAAAGGGATACACATCCTTAAGTTACTTTCTCAAACTAAATTATATAGATATATAAATATAATGTAGAACATACAGTGTACTATCAAAGCAACCAGAACCTTGTAAAAGTTTTTGTTCATGCAGGCATTGGCATACACATCCGTACATGTAGGCTTATTTAGTACCGCTAGAACAAAATACATAACACACAGTTTGCACACATGCCAAGGCAAAGGGGAGCATTGCTTCATTGCTTGATAGTTGATATATATGCCATCAAAAGAGCAGAATAATAGCCAGTCTAAGTGAGCTAGCCAAATATAGGTGCAGTGCAGTAGTCATCATTGCATTATAAAATAAGCCAGTAGTCAATCGGCTAAAAAAGTGGAAGTAGCTCAAAAACAACCAGAACATCTGTCCAGGTGACCCGTCTGGAGTAGCGCGTAGTAGAGCACCTGCACCCTCCATCCACGCACATACGAATCAGTCAACAAGTCCATCAACAAGAAAGGGGTCGAGATTTCAATGTGGGGAGGAAGCAGCTGACCGTCCAAAGAAGACATGCCAGTTATAGATGCAGAGTTAGGCACACTCGATTGTCAGTCGCCATCGCTGCTGGCGCCGCCCGGATCGGGGTGTCATGGAGGAAGTGATCTGAAGCATAAAAACTAAGCAAAATTAAAAGCATCAGCCGCTAGAAGCATGTAGGCAATAGTACTGCATAATATTTAGAGCAAAAGACGTTTTATATTTTGAGACAGAGGGAGTATTATATAGTTCATCAAACCCATGTCAAATTAATCTAAAAAATGAATTACTAAACCTGCCTGACTAAATCAAACTCAAACCAATGCATCAATCGACACTAGCAGTAGTACACTGAAGAAATCGACACTGAACGGAGGCAATTAATATGTACAACTAGCACCCATTTGCCTATATTCTGCACTTGAATTCAAACCAATCACTCTATTCCAGAAGATGCATGTACATGCATGCAGCTAGCACGCACCGTCAGCTAGCAACGAGACGAGGCTAGTTTGAAATGGAGGGGAAGCACAGCAGAAATCCAGCTGCGCCTGAGAGTAGCAGTTGGTAAACCGTGCATGCGTATGCGTGGACACCATGGTCGTTGAGCAAGCACCGAGCTCCTGCCATGGACGTCGATCTAAACTAGCATCACAAATATGCCTCGCTGCAAGAACTAGCTAAACATGCATAACCATTAAGAAAAAAGCTCCTGCAATGCATGAAAACACCTGAATGCAGATCGAGCTAGCTAGGTAGGCAACTACAGAGAAGAGATCAACATCTGCTGAAGATCTTATAAAGATCAACATCAGGTTACCATACACACAGAGGATCGCACCAAACAACCGGGCTCCACAACCACGAAGAAGATTAGTAGGAGATCACGGAACAGAGCAGTAGTAAAATGGAGTACCAAGCATCCAAATTCATAGGACAGATAAACATAACAGTAAGGCCACTTCTTCTTGATTCAACAGTACTGGATTAATTTGTCATACCACTTCTTCTTGGTGAATGGATCCACACTACAAAACCACGAGAAACAAGGCCAGAAACCGGATCATCTCATGACGAAGGAAGAGGAGATGAAACAGATCCTAAATCATATGCCTAACACCTACGAAACAAGCAAAAGCATCAAATCGAAGCAACCTGAACTGGCGGACATCGCATGGTGGGAGATGAGTCAGCGGCACGCGTCGCTGGAAGCAGTGCTCTCACCGGCACCTTCCTTGGCCAGCTCAACAGAGCCTGCGTTGGCCGCCCTTTGGACGCCTGCGCCACCGCCCTCCGTGCCGGAGCCGGCGGCCCCGGCGATAGCGGCAACCTCCTCCTCCTGGACGTGGCGGTCGTCCGTGTCGAGCGACGAGTGCGGGCGCTTCTGTGCGGGCATTCCGGCCGCCTGGCTGCCCTCCCCGCTCCTTGGCGCGGCGCTCGTCGCAGGGGAGAGGATGGTCGGGCGCGTGCGGGCGGGCGGAGGATTGACAGGGAGGAGGCAGGTGGTGGGTGGAGGTGGGTCGAGTCGAGGGGGAGGCGGATTGAGATGGATTTGGGGAGCGCGAGAAGGCGGCTCCAGATGGATCTGGGGAGCGCGAGGTGGGTGGAGTCTGTTCTGGGGAGCGCGTGCGTGAAGGACCGGCGGTGGGGAAAAGGGA